>NC_092424.1:78738935-79053269 GCF_036169615.1 Heliangelus exortis | reverse complement strand
AAAAAAAAGCAAAACAAAAGATGGCGCCAGCCCCAAATCACCCACGTACGGGTGCCAGAACACTCTCAAACCCTGATGCCTGGGAGGGAACAATGTGACAAAGAGGATGAGGACAATAGCAAAACACAACTTGCATTACAGCACGAGAAATCTGGCAGTTTTACAATGACCTGATCAGTTATTCCACTGTGACAAGTATGAGGGCTCAGTGCAGATGAGAAATAGCTGCAATATCCAGTCTCATTTATTGCTAAAGCAAACCTTTCATTCCCAGTATCTTTCTCAGCAACTTTTGGTTGGTAGTGAGCATCTACTTTATGGTTCAGAGACACAGCTTAACCTTTTTGTTTTGCCATCTCTTCAATATGGGAAATAAACCATTTGTCTATTAATATATTATTTTAATGAGACATAATCTGCAGACCTAGTGCTCAGATTTATCATAGTATGATTTCAATCCACTGGGCACAGGAAAGCTACTGTAGAAACTATCTGCTTATCACTGTAAAATCCAGTTTTCTGTTTGACTATACTTCTCAGAATAGTATCTGTAGGGGGTCAACAGTAAATATTTGGAAAATTACCAGGAAGGTAAGAAATCAAATGAATTCAAGAAGAAGGAATGATGAGACAAAAAAAGAAAATAATGAAAACCAAAGTCGGTTTGCACGTGTGTTAACTACTGCTGGTTTGAAATCTTATTATTTATCAAAATAATTATTTATCAAAAAGAACAGGAAGTTCCAAATCAACCATCCCTAATGCAATAAAAATTCTTGGTAGCCATAATCTCAGAGGTATTATGATAAAAGTATTCCAACCAAATGAACTGAAGAAAAGAATATGAACAGTCTTAGGGATTTCTTCAGGAGGCTTTTCTTAAGAGCCTCTGTAGGGCAGAGTCACTGCTGGAGACAAGACTGGAGCAGAGGGGCGGGGGTATCAGTGTTAAGACAGCACAACCACATCTTCCCAGTGCATACACAAGTTCTGTTTCTGCAGTGCTCAGATGTCCCATGTTGTACACAGCTATGCATTTGTCTTCCCCCACTAATTCCCATTATTCACACCAGTTACACCCCATTTCATGCATTAAAAAGCCTCCTCAGCATGTTTACAACCAACAGCTACCTGCTAGCTGCTGTTCCTCCAGCCTCTTACCCCTGAGCTTTGCTACTAATCTAGCCAGTGCTGGCACTTGCAATTTCTTTTCTTCTTTGCTAAAATTAATTATATGGCTCTGAATAATTTATAAACCTCCTAAGTTTTATAGATATTCCTGGAAACACCAGCTTCTGTAAGTTCCAGTTATTCTCCAAGATTTTTAGTTTAAACCAAAGATCCTTTATTCTCAACATACACCACACATTCCAATAAAAAAATCCTTACTGTTTCATTATGTGAAAATAGCTGCAGAATGACTTTGAAGGAAAAAAACAAACCCTTTCTTCTTCTAAATAAACATTTTAGTGAAGAAAACATTTTAGTGAGGAAAACATAGCATGTTCTTTGAAGAACCATAGGATCTCTGGAAGGTAATGCAATTCCTCTTATGGAAAAAAAAAAAAAAAGCAAGCAGCTTTTCGTATTTTTGGTACATGAAAACCAGCCACTTACAAATGTTAACATTTAACAAGAAAAAAACCTGAGATACTAAGAATGCAAGTACTGAAATTGTATATTGCAAATTATGGTTACAGCCATAGGAAAAGGTAAGAAGGAAAAACTGACTGTTATACTGCACATTAATATTATGGACTGAAATTAAGCTCTATTTATCAGTAACAGTGGAGTTTTAGAAACATCCACCTGTACAATTTCCCAATAAACATACTGAATTATGCAGTTTTATATACCCTTAAGAACTAGTTGTATTTCATAGTGGTGACTGCTTATAGTCTAGAATGTCACAGAACCAGAAAAATTCATGTTAGAAGGGGCTTCCAGTCATCACCAAGTCCAACCTCCTGTTCTAGGCTGAGTTAACTTCAAAGAGGAGTCAGGTTGCTCAGGGCCTTTCCGAGTTAAATTTTTTAAAACTCCATGGACAGAAATTTTACAGCCTGCAGGCAACCTGCTGCCATGCTCAACCAACCTCACCACAAAAATGTTTTTCTTACACGTGACTGGAATCTTCCCTCTTCTTCGCCGTGCATCCTTGAAAAGTGCCTGACTCTCTTTTTTTTCCTGCAATCTCACTTAAGGTGATGGAAGACTGCAACTGGTCTCCCCCACTCCTTGCATTTTCTTGTTAAAACCAAAGAAACTCCATTTCTTCAACCTCTTTAACATGCTCTACCCTTGGTTGTGACTCCAGCACAGAAACTTCTCTTGCACTGAGGAGTCCAGAACAGCACCCGGTGTCTCAGAGATGCTTGAGCAGTGTACAGGGACTTTCTTTGACCTGCAAGCTATGCTTTATACAACAAAACCCAGGGTATGGTTGGCCTTAACCAGTAAAGCTGCTGGGCTGCCATGTAATGCTCCAGCTTGCTCTGTCCCTTCCGTATGACCCTTTGCCTTTGCCTGCTTTGAAGTTGGACTTCACCAGGTTCCTTTGTCAGCACTTGTTTTTATAAGCTTTTAAAGAAATTAGTTATTATCATACAGATTTTCTATTACTAGGATGTGTTTGTATTCCAAAGCTCAGGAAATGGGAGGCTTAAAAAACTGCAATATGTTCATTTTTAGTATATTCATTAAAAGGATTTGAAGATCTTTTGGTCTTAAACAGTTAATATAGGAGTAAATAGAAAACTAATACAAATCCCCAATAAATTAAGATCTACAATCAATTAGCTATTATTTTAACCTTTCAGAAGGCTTAATTGATCCTATGCTTAACAAACTTCGATTGATTTTCAAAAAAACCCTAAAAATCTACTAGGAGCTGAAACAACAAAAGCTGTCCAATAAAAAAAAAAGAAAAAAAACAAAGAAAAAAAACATAGTCCAAAGCCAAGCACCAATTATTCTGTCTTATTGGCAGTAACAACAGAAATCTGCAGAGGTAATCTTCCTAATTCTATGGACTTCTATGGAACATCACATGCTTTACAAAGAACAATTTTTTTAACTGAATTCATAGGCATAATCATGACAAAAAGGAAATGGGGACTATCTGATCCATCAGAACAGAGTGAATTCCTAAATTATAGCTCATTAACATTTTGTTCTTAGAGGCTGCAATTGTGACAGCATACATAATCACTGCTTCAGGTTTTGCAGTGCTCATGCAGATTTTGTAGTTGTTTATCTGTTTAAATCACCAGTTCCAAGGCTAGATTATTTTTTATTATTATTGTTTTTCCCCTCAATGTGTCTATAGAAAGTAAAAATGCCCACCATAAGCTGGCATCTACTGTAATATAAATGCAAACATAAAATATATTACTACGTATTTATACTACTGTTATCTTAACATTCCTATGCTGGACCAAGGGCTCTGATATTCCAGTGGATAGAGAAACACACAGGCAGTCAGGACCCCTTGCACTTACAACTTAGCAATTTTTCTTGAGAAAAGATGCAACAAAGAATGTCAAAACATAGAGAAACAAAAAAAGATTCAAGGCTTAACAAATTGAGCCATAAGCTTTTTTCCTTTTCTAATTAATTGTCAAAGTAAAGGTTCAAAACTATCCTATTTTGCAAATGCTGTTAAACAAACATGTTACTTAAGAATGAGTTGTGAGTGGTTTCTTGCTTGCACCTTACAACACTTTCAACTTAGAGATTGTTCAGTACATTACCTCTACCATTTTCTTTAGAGGATATAAACTGTTTGGATAGGGTATTTTTTTACCCCTCAGAGTTTCTGTTACTGCTGTCAAAAATTCAGACTTTTGTTCAGATTATTGTTTAGGACACAAAGTCAAAGAAAGGCACCTTGAAGAAAATTGCAAAATGTGTAACCACTGCAGGTTGTGTCAGATTCACTTCAAGTCCTAGGCTGGCCTCCTGAAAACCCTCTCACTGCTGAGAATTAGTTTTATTTATAACGTGAAACCTTCCTTTGTTCCTGAGGAAGGAAAACACAGCCCATACTCTACACCAGGTAACTTTTAACATATACCAGACCAGACGAGCACCCTGAAGTTAACATGTTGAATTTGACTCAGGCCTTTTTAAGATGATCAGTGCAGAAGAAAGCAATGAGAGGAAGATGGGCTCAGGCACCAGAAGGCATTATCTCAGCATTGTATGACTTCCCATGAGAAGACTGTACATGCTCATCTTGTAACAACAAACAGAAGGAATGAAGCTTAAATTCCCATTCCCCTGAGAAGTTTATTTTGAAAAATTACCTGGCAATCAGCCCCATTTTTTAAGTGTTGGTGCTAAAACTGTTTCCATGTGTTGAGTTCTGCATGACACACACAGATATGGGTGGTTTCCACAAAAAACAGGGTAAGAAAGATGAAGAGATTCCTTATGCAGCTTCTCGACAGCTCAATCCTAGCAATCCCAGCAATGCCCAGTGCAGCTTCCATATCTATCATGAGGACTGTAACATCTGCTGTAACATCCCACAAAACTTTACAGAACATTGGAGACACCCTCCAGTCCTGTTTGGAAACTCTTAACAAGAATAAATATACATTACTAATATTGGTTACTTTATCCTAAAGATTTAGCTTGAACTTCAGAAGAGGTAGAACATTACACAACTTTATCCTCAGTCTGTGTTTTAAATTCAGTGACTGTGTTTGTAGGGACTCAGATTTTCTGAGTTAATCTTTTTTCATAGTCATCAAATCATGTAATTATCACATTCCTTCTCAACACTGTAAGGTGTTCCTAGTGGAAGTTGGATTCAGATCTGCAGCTCTCAGAAGTATTTTTCAGCTTTCAGAATAAAGTCATTTCTGTCCACCATAATGAATTTGTTCTCCTATCATTACTTTCCTACTTTAAAACAATCCTCTCCCTTCTTCGTCTCACTGCCTGGGTTAATTCTACTACTATGGAGACAAAATAATTCTACTCTGACACTATCTTACTAAGCTAGCTGAGCAAATAACCACTGTTTTTTGTTCATTTGACAGCCCTCTGTCCAACCCAGTGGTGTCTCTTTCACTTTGAAATCATTTGTCTTGAACACGAACAACCAGAATCAAACACCTACAGATAAATCTGTATTTCTGTTTTCTCAGGAACTCCTCAGTCTAGAGATTCTAGGACTGTATTTGTCTTTTTATTTGAGCTGAAGACATGATATCCTTATGGTTTTTTCTGTGGCATTTCAGATCATACACAATACACTAACAGCACAAAAAAATAAGAGGGAGATAGGCAACCAAAACAAAATTCAAGTTATGACTTCATCATGATAAACAGGAAATGAAAGGCCAGTAAGCAAAGTATCAAATAATTAGGGCATCAACATACTCTTGCTGTCTGCCAAGAGGCACAGAGGGAAGACTTGTACATGTATTTTGCAAAAAGGCTGTACAGACCACATTGCTGTGGAGCTCCATCAGGACAACTGAGTGAATGGGGAAAGCTGAACTAATTCTCCTCCTATGTTTGGAGCAGTCTGAAGGGCTGCACCCTAAACAAGGTGCTCCACATAGAATCATAGAACTGGCTGGGTTGGAAGGGACCTCAGAGATCATCAAGTCCAACCCTTGATCCACTACCGCTGCAGTTACCAGACCATGGCACTGAGTGCCACATCCAGTCTCTTTTTAAATACCTCCAGGGATGGAGAATCCACCACTTCCCTGGGCAGCCCATTCCAATGTCTGATCACCCTCTCCATAAAGAAATTCTTTCTAATATCCAACCTAAACCTCCCCTGGCACAACTTGAGACCGTGCCCTCTTGTCTTGCTGAGAGTTGCCTGGGAAAAGAGACCAACCCCCCCCCCGGCTACACCCTCCTCTCAGGGAGTTGTAGAGAGTGAAGAGGTCTCCTCTGAGCCTCCTCTTCTCCAGGCTGCAGTCTACCCAGCCTAAGAATCATGACTTGGTAGTAGTAGTCACTGTCACTCAGGGAAGAAAAACATGCCAGCTGCAGTCAAGAAATCAGCAGCTTATCCTAGCTTAAGAAATAAGCTTGTGAAAGCAGCAAGTTCACCAAGTCACACCTTTGTCCTCTTTCTTTCAGGGAAAGTTTGTTTGGTAAATTGTGGCCAATCACTTCAGTAATCATCTGCAGATGTCTGCTACTGCTAAAGGAGTCATGAATGAGGTCTAGCCTGGTTCTCAGACATCAGTTCAGACTCTGTGTCTAGACGAAGGTAAAGCAGCTGTGCTGAACATGTTTCAGCTCCTGGGAACATTACAGTAAATTCTCTGAGGCTCTGATAAGTTTCCTGCAGATCTTAAAGTAAAGGTGGGTGGATTTGTATCGGGAGGGTCTACTGATTTTTATGTGATATGATCAGAAAAATTATTCTGGGGCAATCGTACATTGCAAGGCATCTCCCTGGCAGAATTCCACTATGCTTATCATGTTTTAAGTAAAAAAATGTATTGGCTGAGGGAAAAGGAGACAGTTGGGCAAATAACAGCTTAGACTCAAATAGCAGTCCTGGAGTGTGGGTGGTAGGTTTAGCTGTCTCAGCAAGCATTAATACTGTTCTCAACGTTAATAAAATCACACATAATGGCTACTGAGCTGCAGGTCAGAGCAGAGAGCTGGATTTCTTGCTAGTCCTTAACAGCAAGACTGCAGTAACTACAGCAGAAAGTTCCCCAGAAGCAAACTTACAACTTCAGAATCTTTCCACTGGACACCTACAACAGAAACAAAATACTAAGAACACATCACTGCTTCCAAAATCTTCCTTTCACCATAAATGTCCCCGTATTCTATTAAACTGAACAATTATCTTTTGAACGAAGTAGTATTTATTATGAAACTTTGTAATAACTACTCTTAAAATACTAAAAGTAAAATAGCAGTAATTAATCTTTATTTAAATGGTAATTTAATGCGTTAGGAGCCCAAAATGAAACTAGTCATTAGCTCAATAGTAAAGACTGCCAGAAGCTTCATTACTGATTAATAATGGAGAACACAGTGTGCTGAACAGTTCCCCCTAATCCCAGAAGCAGCTAGGAACTGAACTGCAAAAACTTTCAATACTAATGAATTGATTAAAAAATATAATTCTCTTTGTAATTACTGGATATAATGTAGCTAAGTTTTCATTTTGATCTACACAGAAAAAATCTGTTTTAAAAAAAAATGGGTCATGTATGTTATGAAGACTCTAAGTAGGTTAAAACTCCCATAATATACTCTTCCATGAGGCAACTACTACATATGGTGGGACAGTGAAATTACTTTGATTTTTTTTTCCTGTTAATATCTCATTGTTAGTAAGGAATATGAACAATATTTACTGTAGACTTATGACATTTTGCCATTTAATTTCAGCTGATGTCAATAATTTATCTTGCTGATCAAGATCACCACTTAGAGAAACCCTCCTAATTTCATTCAGTTTCCATGGGATATTTAATAAATACAGCCACTTAAAATCCAAAGAAAGCTGCAATCATTGAATTGCTCCCAAGTTCTTGATTGAATGCAGAAGTATATGATAGTAACTACTGCTACTAACATAGCTACTTAAATGTAAAAAGTTGAAAAAGTAAACAGTTATGGTGAAACTGTTCTATACCACCTTTGAACAGATGCTAGAATTAAACAATAAATTAGAATAACTTAATACAATGAAATTATAAGAGGAACTGCTGTATCTGAAATAAATTCCTGTAATAAATAAATAAAATAAACAAATAAATTTCAGTCCTCTGAAAATAAGAATTCATTGCTGCTGTGAATTTGCCCCTAAAATCATTGATTCCTTTAGTACTCTCACCAGCTAACCAAAATAGCCATCATTTTATCATTTATTCACTGAAACTCACTGACTACTACCCTAGGAGAAGAGCAATCTCAAGCATTATGCAGTAACTTGGAAATTCTGTATCGTGAACTCTGTTCAAAGTAGCAGCATCCAAAAATCTTGCAATATCTATGAACAGGCACATTTTAAGTCCCAGGCGGCTGCCTCAAGCCAGGAAAACACACTTTTTTTTTTTCATTTCTTCTAATCTACCCATTAGCAGAGACAGAATTTAAAATCTTGAGAAGTCTGCTTCACATTCCTTTTGTATAATGAAGTACTGAGATCAAACATCTATCAACCACTACCACTGATACCACTGAAAGCAAGTCAGGAGGAGGAAGATCAGGTAATTTAGGTTCATCTTACCAGTTCATATACATCTCAGAAACATCATAAATATTAATATACATAAATATTAATGAATTATTGCATATGAGAAAGACAGACATCGAAAAATAATCCCAGAAAAGACATTAGTATTTCAAAATTTCTTCCCAGACCTGCCATCTACAGTCTTCATCATCAAAGACACTGGTGCGATTACCTTCCTGCACAGTTCTGGAAAATCAAACTTGTTTGCATTTGAGAAGAGATACTTTGATAAGGAGTTTCCCTCTTTGCAGTTTTGTAAATGCACATAAATTGAAACATGAATTTATGAGTACTAGCATGGCAGCTCCTGTTTACTATGAATATTTCAAAAGCCTGGTAACATTCTTATTTGTCCAACTGAAAGTGCACTAAAATGCACCCGAAGTACTGCTGTATAATGATTGTTCCCTTTGAGTAATAAATCTACACCAAGAGAGGAGTGTAGTGGTTTGGGGCATTCCTTAGTGCACACATTTGGCAAGAAACACCATATCTTAATAGAATGCATAATACTTGGGATGTTTGCAAATGAACACCAATAAGACAGACCAATCCATCACACAGTGAGCAAAAGCAGATCTGAACTAAAAGGCTCTGCCATATTCCAGGATAAGTGTGGTTCACAAGCTTTTAACTTGTGAAATTACCAAACACATACGAAAGACCTGAACAACTGCTGGAGGAAGACTGAAAGAAGCTTGTGTCAACAGTTACAAAAAACATTCTATGTCTCCAAAGTACATACACTTTAATTTTCACAGCACTAGCTCTTAATGTGAATTAATACTCCCCATTTTTTGGTGCTGGAGATGTGTTCAAGAGAGTATAATCCCACCACTCTATACCAGTTCCTCCTGCTGTCATGAAGCCAATTTCCTTCCAGAATCTCTGAGAAATCAGATAGGAGCCTCAATTAAAAAAGCTTATTGTTTTTATAACTGCATGCCATTTCCCAGCTGCAGTTAATACAATCCACAGGAGAGATGACTCGGAGACAAACTACCTTTCCACTTCAGGATTACCTTTAGCACCAAAAACGAAGAAAAGCACCTGTGTGCATATTTGGGCCCTACAGCTCCAAAAATAGAAGTTACATTTTAGAGAGAACAGCTGGTGGAATTACCTTATTCAAATATTCATATGTAATCTACAGTAATGTAGTGGATAATAAACTTTGTTTTTCCTAGGTAGTAACTGAAAGTTATTTTTAATATCTGCATTACCTATTCTGTGGCAAACAACATCTAGGATGAAACTACACCCACGATATATAACCAGAAAGTCTAATAGTAACCTACTCAAAGTAAATGTATGTCAGATATTTACCAAGCACTGTACCATATATAACATAAGACAAGCAAACAGAAGAGAAAACATCACTGTGCCCACATCTTGGGTATTGTGTCATTCCTTACCCTAAATAAGGCAACAGGAGAAATAAAGAAGGGCACAAAGAACAAAACCAGTATTGATTGTAGATACTGAATAGCTGGACACAGGGAGGGATTAAATAGATTAAATTTTTTGCAGCTTGTAAGATGCAAGATAGGGGCAATGTAGGAGAGAGGAAGTCAGGAGTAGAGAATCTCTGCTCACCATTTCTCCTGATATAAGGCCAAAGTTGAACCAAAATGAGCTCCAAGGCAACAGCTTTAAAAGAAGTAAAATAATATCTTAACTCACAGTGCTAGTATGGCTTTGTATGTTGAAAATTTAGTGGACACCCCCTTAGGCACATCCAGAGAGGAAAGGTTCAACTGAGTTTTTTAAGCACCAGGAGGCAGATACAACTTCCAGCAGAGAAGGTCCTGCATGCAAACTGCAAGAAACTGGATGTGTACTTTGTATTTATCCTGGTTTTGCATTCTCTCCCCTAAGCATTTGCTAGTGATAGAAATACTCAGCCCTGCAGTTTGATCCTGCATAGCATCTGCTTTGCCACTGTCCTGTGAGCTGAAGGGCCCTCTCCCGGGCTGCAGGTGGTGGGAAGAAGAGCACTGCTGACTGCAAATGGCTAAAAATTACAGCAGTACACACCTCTTCTCTTTCAAATCCACCCAGTCAACTTACAAACTCTTCCCAGCCATGGAGAAAAACTCCTCAGTATGCTGCCATTTGCTGGAAATGGATGGGGCAGGCAAGGGCAGAAATGAATCATAGAATCATAGAATTGGCTGGGTTGGAAGGGACCTCAGAGATCATCAAGTCCAACCCTTGACCCACCGCTGCGGTTGATAGACCATGGCACTGAGTGCCACATCCAGTCTCTTTTTAAATATCTCCAGGGATGGAGAATCCACCACTTCCCTGGGCAGCCCATTCCAATGTCTGATCACCCTCTCAGTAAAGAAATTCTTTCTAATGTCCAACCTAAACCTCCCCTGGCACAACTTGAGACCGTGCCCTCTTGTCTTGCTGAGAGTTGCCTGGGAGAAGAGACCAACCCCCCCTGGCTACCCCCTCCTTTCAGGGAGTTGTAGAGAGTGATGAGGTCTCCCCTGAGCCTCCTCTTCTCCAGGCTGAACAGCCCCAGCTCCCTCAGCCTCTCCTCATAGGATCTGTGCTCGAGTCCCTTCACCAGCCTGGTTGCCCTCCTTTGGACCTGCTCCAGGACCTCGATATCCTTCCTGAACTGAGGGGCCCAGAACTGGACACAGGACTCGAGGTGTGGCCTCACCAGCGCTGAGTACAGGGGCCCCTTTGAAATGGGACAGCATTTCAACAAGCTTTATTCTGAAAGGTTAGTACTTGAAGCTCTACAAGATTGTGCTGAACTTCTTGCAACACAAGTTTTCATGCAAGAAACATCTAAAATGTTTGATTATGAGCCAAACTGAGTAACATACATCTAGGAACTGCAGAGACAGGAGAGAAGGAACTGGGAGGATGAAAGGCATGCATCTGTCCTTTTGCAGTAATTTTAAAACAGTACTAATGTTTAAGTTAGAGTAAGTAGATATGGTTGGGAATACTGTTCTTTAGTAACGTAATTAGAGATGGTAAAGGAGCACATAGGAGTTTTAGAAATTAAGTTTCATTTTGATGTAAAACATAACCAAGGCTTTTAAAATTCTGAGAAGCACAAGGATGTGCTCATGATGGAGGAGCCAATGCTGCCAAGAGTGCAGAACAGGTAGTAATTACAGGTATCATCTGGGACATGAGAACATTTCAGCATTCTAAAACAAATACTACATTTCCATATCCCAGTGTAATGACTGACATGCTAATGCTTCCCCTTTTTTTATCCTGAGAAAAATCCCAATGAAATTTATCAAAATCAGGCCATATACTATAGTAAAATATTTTTGTTTGCAAGTGGCATGACAATAACTAATTAGTAACTGGCAATTAGAAATGTTAAACTATTATTGTTTAACCGAAGAAGACAAACAGTAAGTCATAAAGGACAAATGATTTTCCAGCAATTGTTCAAGTCTTTCACAATAAATCTAATAATACTGGGAAAACAACCCATGCTTTTTACTGCAGTTTTTTCATTGTCAAGGATCACTTAAAAGAATTACAGAGTTCCAAAAGCAATTTTGTTTTAAAATGTCTCTGGTAGTCACAAGATAGTCTAAACAAAAAAACAAACAACAAAAAAAGCCAACAAAAAAGAACAACTGCTAATCAAAGTCAAAGTTATCCAAAAGTTCATAGGGAAAACTACACTTTTTGAGTACATAAATGTAACTAGAAACAAACCCAGAATATGGCAAACATTACCAAAGTAGCACTATTTCCCATTATTTTCTATGAAGTTGTATTAATAACTTGAAGTCCTCTAAATCAAGACGTAAATTTAAATCATTCAACAGTTAAATCATTTAAACAGCCACCTCCCCCCCAGCTTATTAATCGTACCTTAATTTGTGCAAAAGGTCTGTCAAAGTTTCCAACATAAAGAAGACCAACATTCTGGGTGAGTAGCCTAAAAAAATGAAAAAAATCTTTTAAGATATCACTTCATATCCATAAGGTGGTTTTTGGTTTTGGTTTTTTTTTTTGCATCTCCAATAGTTGTTACAGAACCCTAGCAGGGTAACAGGTTTTGTTATGATAGCAAGAGCTACCTCTGAAAAGCTAACTACAGGATTCTATTTGAACTACTGGAAAAAAAGGAAAGAAGCACATTAAAGATGGATGCACGCTGGTATTTTGTGGGTTTGGTGCAAGCAGCTTTCCAACAAAACCATTTCACAGGCTTCTTCGTGGTGGATTTCACACAGTAACATGGAAAAACAACACGTATGTGCCTTTTCTATTTATTAGAGATCTTTAGAGATAAACGGATAGCAAGAGAAAAGATTAGTGAACACACATTCAGAACAGCAGGCCTAAGAGGCAAGGCAGATTAAGACCAATAAAAGTATGCACAGTAATACAAAAATGACATATTTATAAGTAGAAAAATTCATCTCTGCCATACTGTCCAATGGCTTTCTTAACAAAAAAGAGCCACAGATGCTGCTTGTGCCTGCTGTTCTTTTCAGATCCCTATAAAAAGTTGTTGAGTACCCCACCATGATCCAGAGGGACAGTGGGACAAATTGAATCATAGAATCATAGAATTGGCTGGGTTGGAAGGGACCTCAGAGATCATCAAGTCCAACCCTTGATCCACTACCGCTGCAGTTACCAGACCGTGGCACTGAGTGCCACATCCAGTCTCTTTTTAAATATCTCCAGGGATGGAGAATCCACCACTTCCCTGGGCAGCCCATTCCAACGTCTGATCACCCTCTCAGTACAGAAATTCTTTCTAATGTCCAACCTAAACCTCCCCCTGCACAACTTGAGACCTCTTGTGCCCTCTTGTCTTGCTGAGAGTTGCCTGGGAAAAGAGACCAACCCCCCCCGGCTACCCCCTCCTTTCAGGGAGTTGTAGAGAGTGATGAGGTCTCCTCTGAGCCTCCTCTTCTCCAGGCTGAACACCCCCAGCTCCCTCAGCCTCTCCTCATAGGATCTGGTGCTTCTGGAAGAGTCAGCTTGATTTCTGCAGATACTCTGTAAGTCAGTGTTACTACTACACAAACTCCAAATTCCAGAGAAGCATTAGGGTGCCACTGCTATGAACAGGAAGACAAAGATATCCCTGGTCAGCAAAAAATGGGTAGCAGAGCACTCTGCTGTTCTAGCTGGACAATCACAATGTCTCTTGCTAGGCAAAGGCACAGCAGTCACTCCCCTCCAGTTTAGAGGCTCCTAAGTGTTGAAGTCAAGTACAGGTACTACATAATAAGGAGAACTTTTGATGACATTTGAAAGAGTTTCTGTTTTGAATAAAAGGGACACTTTAAACCCACCATGCTCTTCAGCATCTCCAGGTTTTCATTGTTTGCTATTTTATATTTTACTCCAATTTTACAATCCATTCCCTTTAGTAATAAGGCCTCATATATGAATTAAAATAAATAACCAGAAACAAGTATGAATGTGGGTATCATTCTGCTCAAGTCTGAGGTCTAAAAAGGATTCAGGGTACATCGCTGTATTTAACAGAGAAGCACTATAAAGAAAAAACAGTATTCTTAAAAAGAACTGTACCTAAGTTTTGTGAGGCAGAAAAAAAAAAATCTATGAACTACATTTCTATCAAGACACTTAAAAAAATAGAAGACATATTGTGATTATTCCCACATGGTTAGTCTTCTTCACACTGTTTTCTTTATTGGACAGAAAGGTAGGACCATTAACATTCCTGAGTCTTTAGGATGCCTTTAGTTAGAAGTAATGAATGCCTAGGGAACCTTAAGATTAATCTTTCCAGTAGATGACAGCAGTTTACACTGCTTAACTTGCTGTCATTGAGGTGCACCCCAAACCTGCAAACATACTGCAAGAATTTCCTTCCTTAACAAGACAGATACTGACACAGAAGCACAAGCTTACTGCTATTTATCCACTTGTCACTGCCTTGGCTGAAAAGTATTTTACTGACTTTTTAAATTTGTATACATAAGTCACTTAAAAGGGCAATGTTAATTCACTGTAATGTTAGCAAAAAATTTAGGGAATAGAGAGTTATTTGTAACTCTCCCTTGCTTACATAAAAGGTCATATTTTTTGTTTCTTTAGGTTTCAGTATTCCTCTTGAGTTTTGAATTTCAAAATTGTATCATCAACACAAAGCCAGTTTTCTGTATAAGCAGTCAACGAGGCTGAAATGAGAATCCAAATATGATAATAATTTAATGCCCTGAAATAATTTTTTTCCTCCCTCTAAAGAGTCTGAGCAACTAAACGAATTCCAAGCCTCATAACTACTATGAACTCTTTTACTTCAGGGTCTTTCTTGAGCTCTCTTTGCAAGCAGCCCTGTGGAGAAGGACTTGGGGGACTGGCGGATGAAAAGCTGGACATGAGCCCGCAATGTGCACTTGCAGCCCAGAAAGTCAGCTGTATCCTGAGCTGAGTCTAAAGCAGCTTGAGGGAGGTGATTCTCCCCCTCTACTCTGCTCTTGTGAGACCCCAACTGGAGTACTGTGTCCAGTTCTGGAGCACCCAGCACAAGGAAGACATGGAGCTGCTTGAGCAGGTCCAGAAGAGGGCCACGAAGATGATCAAGGGACTGGAGCACCTACCAACTGAGCAGAGGTAGAGAGGGATGAGGTTGTACAGCCTGAAGACAACTCTGGGAAGAACTTACAGTGGTCTTCCAGAACTGAAGGGGCCTACTGAAATGCTTGGAGAGGGACTTCTTACAAGGGTATCATAGAACCATAGAATTGGCTGGGTTGGAAGGGACCTCAGAGATCATCAAGTCCAACCCTTGATCCACTACCGCTGCAGTTACCAGACCATGGCACTGAGTGCCACATCCAGTCTCTTTTTAAATATCTCCAGGGATGGAGAATCCACCACTTCCCTGGGCAGCCCATTCCAATGTCTGATCACCCTCCCAGTAAAGAAATTCTTTCTAATGTCCAAACTAAACCTCCCCCAGCACAACTTAAGACCATGCCCTCTTATTAGTGATTAGTATTAGTGATAGGACAAGGGGGAAGAGTTTCAAACTGAAAGAGGGTAGATTTAGATTAGCTATTAGGAATTAATTCTTCAATGTGAGGGTGGTGAGACACTGGCACAGGTTGCCCAGAGGAGCTCTGGATGCCCCCATCCCCGGAAATGTTCAAGGCCAGGTTGGAATTAGATGATCTTTAAGGTCCCTTCCAACCCAAACCATTCTGTGATTCTATGGTATCAGCATAGTCTCCATATTTCAGAGACTGAGCTCACACATAGAGTCCTGAGTCACTGTACTGCTGAGGCTCTAGACAGGCCAAGCTATGACAAGAGTGTTACAGAGTGTTATAGCTCCCTCAGCAGTCACTAGTCACAGTATCAAAAAAATGATGTGCCATCAAGGAGACAAGTGACATGCCAATCTTTCCCACAGGATATCACCACAATTGACCCCTAAAAGTTCTTAATAAAATGTACTCAGTTCAGATTATATGTAGTCATTGTAACAGTTCTTCTTTACCACAAAACCAGGCTGCATTTTTAAAGCATCTAAAATTAACTTTATACCATTAATTTTAACATGTCCAAATTGATAGAGCTACTCACTTCTGAAGCTCTCAACTAATTACCCTTTGCCTTCAAAGACTTTACAGTGGTAAGCAGGTTGGTTATAAGCACTTTCATGTTTCCTAATACAAATACTTTCTTTTAAAATGTGAGTTTTCTATTTCTTAAGTTCACATTTGCACTGTTCTGTTCTCAAAACACCATCAGCAGCACTCAAAACCTAACTCTGCTGGACATCACCTGTAATTGGCCAGAATCAATACCAGCCGATGAAACTGTGGTGACAGTTTAACAACATAATTATCATCTTTGAATTTCACATTCAAATAATGACCTTAAATTATGAGACACAACTGTTAAAAAATGCAAATGCCTGCTGGCACTTCAATACATATATTTACTTTAAGTGGAAAATACGTAGCAATAAACAAAGTTGCCTCAACTGATGATATAGCTTACAGATAAATGTGTATCTTATTTGTAGTCTCATCCATTCAATACATTATTAACAACAATTTTCATTATTTTTCAGTAAGTAGAAGAAAAGAAACATTACTCCAAGACATGCTGGTCTTTAAGATGTGCTGTGCAATGTAACATTACACTCCCCCATGCCCCTTGTGTCCCATATACCTAAGTGAGCAGACTTCCAGCCTGATGTACCTATTTGGGCTGCATCATTCTGTTCCATGTAAACAGCAAAAAACCCCACAACCAACAAAAAGTACCTAAAAAGTACCAGGATGAACATTTCCAACTTACGCCAATACAATGGCAAGGTCTTAAAGGCCCTTCCAGTACCAAGAAAATGCTGCCATATAGTTACCACCAAATTCCCTATTTTCTGCCTTCAGAACCCTAGATTAATCCTTTTCTAGAATGTAAAACATACCCAATGTTTTCAAAATCCAAGATGCAGGAACCAGGCACTGCTGCCTGTGGGGGAGGCTGACCTCTATGAGTGGGCACATGAGAAAATGTGGTGTTAACAGTGAAGAAGGGGATAAATGCAAATAAATACAGGACAGGAATAAGAGCTTGGGTGAAAGCAAACTCGGAATAAGACAGAGTGAGATGGCAGGAAATGTGAAACATGAGAGGGATGATGGGTACAAAGGAGTGACAAAGAATCCCTCTGGGTTGGAAAGCATTGGAAGAGAGCTCTGGGCTGAAGCTGAGTGGTACATTAGGGCTACAGCAGCAGCAAGGACCAACTTAGCACAGAGCTCACCCTTCCTCAACACAGCTGACCTTGCTTTGAGGGCAGGGACAGTCTCAGCCTCCTTCCTACCACATTTGGCAATGGGAAATGGAACAAGCCTGGCTATGAACTTTGTGAGGACAGCACATTTTGAAAAAGTCTGATCACTTCCTTTCCTCCACGTATGGTCTGGTCTTCTCACTCAGAGCTGTTTCTAAGATAAAGGTGGTATTTCACGATATTCTTGACAAAGATTCAGGCACAGCTCACCAACACATCAATACTACAGCTGTTAATTGAAGGCAGAAAGTAGGTATCAAAGAATTCCCCCACGTCTTGTTCAGCTTGACCCTAACCCCAAACGCTGACCCCTTCAGACTCCAAGGGCTTGCCTTGAAAGTCTGCCCGGGCTACCAAACAGGGTCATGCAAACCATAGACCTGAAAACATAACTTCTAACCAGACATCCACAAACCAGCTGGAAGTTTCCCTCTGGGCTATCTGGATCTCAGTGCTGCTGTGCAGACTACAGAACGAGTTTTCCAGAAAGAAGCACGTGGAGAAATAAAGGAGCAGGGTGGAGCCAGGAGCCGCTGCCTCTCACAGGAGCAAGTTACTGCAGATGAGCCGAACGCGGTAACTTGCTCCTGTGCGAGGCAGCAGCTCCTGAGCTTGCTCTGTTGCAAGACCCGTGGTGGCATTTGGTGCAGGAACACAGACTGAGGCTTGCAGCTCTAGGCAACAGCACAGAGGTCAGGCAGGCTTGGAAAGCAGCAAGTATGGAGTGAAAAATTCCATGTGTGTGATAGAAGGGCTAAAAAGAGTTGGCACTGGAGAGCTGGAATGTGCCGAAGGGTAATGATGACCAATGAACAGGTATGTGGGCTTGAGCTGTCTCTGGGCTTGAGTTGCCTCTTTTTTGCAGTATGAAAGCTGCTGCACAACAGGCAGAGTGGTAGGCATGCAGGGCTGCCTCCAGCAATGCTTCAGTTATTCACTACCACTATGAAACAAAATCTGTAACTTCTTTCTTCAATTTCCACAAGAACACTCACCAGAATCCCAGGGCTGATAACTATTTATCAAATAGTATCTTGCAGTATTTGCATTAGGCAGTCTTGCATTTTAACTTGACTTATATCATGGTTGAAGAATAGCCCACCACTCCACATAAACCAAGTCACTAGATTCTGAATTTTAGTTTTTATTCCTGACTGTTGCCTGTTTCTTTCACTACCTCTTACAAGCATCAAAGACCCTGACTCTAAATAGTTTGGATTTTTTTTTAGAGAGCTCCATAAGTGTTACACAAAAGCTCTGCTTGATGTAATAAAACTTCATTGTTATGTCTCGTAGCCAGAGAAGTATTTGAGTGCATGCAAGACAGTAGAAACTTCCAAAACTCAGCTTGACAGTTGTGTGTACTTGTCTGTACTTCTAATGACAGTGACAGATGGAACTGACTACTTGCTGCAAAGGACAAGCGGTAGATCCTGCTGTGGTCTGTCCTCCTACCTAGAACTCTCTCCAGATCAGACAGTTTTTTTTTTCTGGTTGGATATTAGAAAGAATTTCTTTACCAAGAGGGTGATCAGGCATGGAATGGGCTGCCCAGGGAAGTAGTGGATTCTCCATCCCTGGAGATATTTAAAAAGAGACTGGATGTGGCACTCAGTGCCATGGTCTGGTAACTGCAGCGGGAGTGGATCAAGGGTTGGACTTGATGATCTCTGAGGTCCCTTCCAACCCAGCCAATTCTATGATTCTATGATCTGTACAGTAGAATGATACCTGAAACATTCTTAGTGTCTGCCTGGAAGGCATTTCACCTGATACGATGAAACAGGAATAGCAATTCCACTCAGACAACAGGATTAAGATGCACAGATTGCCACTTTACAGTCAGAAGTAACAAGCAGCACCTACTGTGGGGCTGGGATCTAACAACTTAATCCTTCATATGCTGCAAAAAGACATTTGTAGTCTTCACAGAAGCTTCTGGTGAAAAGATTTAAATCCTGAGATGTGTATAAAGTTAAACAGATGTATAAACAGATGTGAAGCAAACCAGAAAGAAACACAACCCTGACCCTTCTGTAGATCTGTATCTTTATTGCTAAAAAAACCTCGGCATCCCCATTAGTGATTAAAACCCCAAATGGAACACAACCTGTTTAAAGTATAAATTGGACAGTCAGATAAAATTTTAGGAAAACCTTTCTGACCACACTCACTCCCATATTTAAAATAACTATGACTATTAGCTATTCTATCCATGTTTTTACATTTATTTTTAAAGTATACCTTTTGTGTAATAAGTATATACAAAGAATTCCACTGTTACACTCTATATGTGCTTTCAACTTTCTCTAAAAATCACTCTCGATGCATTTGCACGTTTTAGGAAGAAATGAGACTGTTTTAAGCTACAAGCACAGATGAACAATAGCCCTGAGAACAGAAGCAACACCTTCTTAAGTTCTCTAACTGTGTATTCAACCATGACTGGAATATTTTCCACATATAGCTTTGAAGATAAAGGTAACTTTTACACATAATTTTCTGGGTTTTTTTTCCATTGTGCCAAGAAATTATCCCAGTATGTAATCATTGCACATGATGACATGAGCACAGATAAAGCATTACAGCACAGCAGAAAGGACATTGTATTCACATGATGCAGCTGTTGCCTTCTTGAGAATATAATAAATATCCAGTATTTATCCTGTGAAGGAAAAACTGTATTGTGCTGCAGTAACTTAACCATGGAAAGAGAAGTAGTCTCTTGACTTAAGTCTCTTAAGTAGTCTCTTGAACCACAACTTTGATTCTACTACACTGACATTACAATTATGTTTTGCTTCCTGTTTATGATAATTACTCCCCATTGCTTTCCAGCTCCAATTATGTATTTTCTAGGAATATAACATTGAAAGAAAAAGAAGAAAATCAGAAAAGCGTATCTACAAAGCTAGTAAAACTGATGTTAGAATCAAAAGAATTATGTTCCCACATTTGTTTTTTTCCCCAGTATCATTAATTATCTCATTCATTCACTTCACAGAATAATGTAAGAGTAACATAGTGAAAATATCATGCTAGGAATTATGCAATGTAAGAATACATAAAAAGAATCCAACACAAATTCTGGAAAAGGCAAACACCAGTGCATAGATTAGCTTGTGAATTTAAACTGACATGCATATATGGTCTGCAAACAACATGCATTTCATTTTGTTCTAAAAGCATGAAGACCAAAAGAATTTGACAGTTCACAGAAGCAGTAGTGAACCCTGAATGCAGAAAACTGACACTGACAGTGGCTTCACAGGCAGACAGAAGAGCTCTTCTACTGCTTTCTACAGTGCATTTGTCAAACCATTTCTTTCAGGCTATGAAAGTATTCTAACACATTTTTTTACTCAGCAGTCATGCAGAACTTTTTAAATGGGCAAATATAAGCTATTCTAGTATAATCATCATGGTAAAGAGGAAGCAAATAGACTGTATACCTGGTTTAGGACATTACTCCTCAAATTAGAGCAAAAATTCACAAGGCTATAAAGGAACTGGAAGAGATACTATGCACAGCTGGCTACATGATAAAAGATGCAAAAACCCCTAGGTTTGAACTCAAGAGGGTTAACAGGTTGGGAAGGGGTAAAATCAAGTGTTAAAAAGGGATGCAAACAATTTTCAATGCTGAATTTATCTCTGCAATTAAAAAACCTTAAAAAAGACCCCAAAAAAACCTACAAAAAACAAAAAAATCCAACCAAACAAAAATACAACAACCCACAAATTTAAACAAAACCTTTCCATTCACTAAATTCTGAATTTGCAGAGTATTCCAAGCCAAGGTGACGGTGACAGCTATTAACATAAACCTATATTCTAAGTAATATTCACAGGGAAAAACCCACAGCAGGTAGCATAAACTACAGACTTGAATTTAGCATTGTCAGCCTTCCTACAAAAGCATTCCAACAGTGTGAGTTATTAGTTGTATTAATAAGCATGCTGCTTTCTGAAACACATGCAACTCAGGCAAAAATACCAATGTTGTGTGTTAATTGCCCTTCATAGGAAAACCTCCTGTGCATAACACTTGAAAGGCTTCACTGAACTACCTTGCTCCCTACAGTAAATCACTGTCTGTCATTGACTACTGCTAATAGGATTCTAGGAAGTAACTGATCCCTGAAAGACATACTTCCACTAAATAATGTGACCACTGTTTTATACCAAACCAAAAAAAAAATTATATTTACACAGCTTAAAACTGCAAAATGAGGTGACCTCCTATTTGAGATAATGGTCTGCAAGTGATTCTACCCCATCGTCAAAAAGAATAAACCAACCAACATCAAAGTTTACTTCGATTTAATTTGCATTATTTTTGAATAAGTGTTTGGCTGTTGTGTTTTGTTTTGTTTTTTCCTTGTTTGTACACAAATGCTTTCCTAGAAAAAGTGAGATTTTTTCAAAAAATGTAGCACTTTATAAATAAAACCACAACATCAGATGTTTCCAAAAACAGTTTCTTTTGTTTGCTTTGCTTATGTCTAACGCTGACAATACCTTAATGGTTGTCCACCCTTTGCCTTACAGGCAAATTATATAAAGAAGCATTTTGACTACATTTACATTTAACTTATTCATAAAAACTAGAAAGTAAGGAGAAAAAAACCCGTACCCATTAAATAATCATGCCCATTCCTCCACCAATGGAATATTACTCCCTGTAGTATAATGAGCAATTTGTCCAGGCTGGCCATAAATTATCTGCAAAATGAGGCTGCTTGCCTTTTCCTTTGGGAGATTATGACATAGTCTGAGAGATTTCACTATCAGAATCTATTTCTGATAGCAAATGTTAATTTTTTTTTCTGATTATCATCTCTTTCATCTCACTGCAAAAGAGGACAAGAGTTAGGAATTATTCCCAATTTGCTCCAAGCCCTGCCTGACACAAAGAGGGAGCACCCACACAGCCCTGCAGTGGACTTACTGGAGCACTGTAAATCCATGTTCTAGGATCCCATAGAGTCCTTTCACCTTTGCCACCTTCTAATATCTGGAGACTTCAATAAAACAAAAGTTGAATTAAAGATATTTTAAAAATCAAAACAAAGACATTTTAAGTGTCTTGGAAGTTACTTAAGAAAAATGGATTTCTAACAGCAAATAAGATACAGAAGAAATAAATGACACAGTGCCCAAAAAAATCTCAAGTAAATCTGTGTACAAAACTGGTTTAAAAAAAAAAAAAAAATCAGTAGTTTCACTTGATCATGCAGAAATATGAGAAGCAACTAAGGAAGACAAGGAGGCTGCTGAAAAGGCAGAGGATTTGTTTGCTCCCACTGAAAAAATAAAGGCATCTAGTCAGAAACATTTTTTTCACTTATCAAAATGAAATTCCTGCAGAAATACATGTACTACAAGAAATGCTCTGGGGATATATTTAAAAACTAAGGTGAAATAAATCACTAAACTGTGACACAACCCCCCCAAGATCTCTGATGTTTCAAAATACGAGAGTCTGAATTGCTATGAAAATTGCAATTTTAATTACTCCCCATTAATTGGGAGTTGACATTGGTCAACTGACATTGACACTGTCAGTCTTTAACACCTTAACAAAATAATTTTGGACAACTTCTTGGAGCCCTACCCTTTTAGCACAGCATTGTTCAGCAAGCCTACCTTGGCGATGCACAGCAGTGCTACTTAGGAGGTGGCACATTCCCACTGTGGCTGCATCTGCCTCTTGTTTGATCATTTTAATGAAAAAGTACTTAAAAAGGAGAGGGGGACAGGAGAGGCACCACACTGACATAATCTATTCAGACTGCCAAAAGGCTTCTGTTTCAGTCTTCCACAGTAGTTTAATTTTGAAAAAAATACAAGTAGGCAGTAAGTGCTTTTACATGAAGAGGCTACTTACAGTTATGGACCAAACCCTGATTAAGAGCCTGGACAGACAGAACAAATGGTGGGTTTTTATCTTGGCAGAGGCCAAGTGACTGTTCAATTTATGTAACAGACTGTTAATGTATTTATTAGTAATCTGAAAAAGTCATGAACACAGCAAGTCTGCTGATGAAGCAAGTTATGAAGCAATGGCTGGCAGCTTTAGCTGGATTACAAAGTTTGAGAGGAAGTTGATGCCATACTTTAAATCACCCTTACAGTCTTAGCATTATTTTCCCCTGCAGTGAAAGATATGTGCTCCTATGTGCATAAAATAGGGAAAGGAACTTTCCCATTTAATTAAGGAATGTACCATAAAGTACATGAACCTGACAACTAGAACTCTTCTATTTCCTAACATTCAAAGGCTTGACTCTGAACCTCATTGAGCTTTCTTCCCACATGAGGTTTTGTTATTCCTCTCTCTTTTGTCTTTCCACTTTTAAAACAGAGACACTAAAACCAAACTTCTGTCCTCTACAACTATTCTGAATCATCAGAGCAGAGCTGGAGATAGAAATATTCAACAATTTTAAGACAGGTTATTACTGCTGGAAAATCATGACAAAGACCTGGCAGGAAAGCTGTGATGGGGGGGTCTCATCTGGCTACAATCTCCCCCATTCTGCCCCTCATTTAGCAGCACAGCTGCTCCAACAGTTTTCTGGTTTTCCCAACACCTGGCAGTGGTGGCAGGACCTCATGGCAGTCCCAGACTTTGGCAGGTGACACTTCCAAGTAAAAGAAGTTTGCAGGTTGGCCAAACTTAAGAGAGAATTCCTCTGCAATAAGGCGAAGGCACTTCTGGATCCCCCAGAGCTGATTTTGCAAGCTCTTCGTGTGCTATCAGCATCCTACTCTCTTCTTTTGCAATGCTGGCTTTTGAGACTTTACATGAAATTATTAACCTATTTTATCACATAGTCAAAAAGTCAGAAAAGCTGAGGCCTGGGTGATGACCAACTTGCAAAACTCTATCTTTCCTATTAACTGTGGGAAAAAAATAACTTAATTCTTCATCAAACTGCTGTGTTATTATTACTACAAAAAGAGAGCATCTTTTCATTTACTCTCCTGAATGATGATTTTTTATTATGTAGGGCACAAGTGAAAGAGCAATTATGATTAAATACTAACTGCATAGGACAAAAAATTAGTTACTTCCAGTCTCTAGCTCATAACTACTCATTTAACTGGTATCAGGATGACCTGCTGTCTCTTCTTTTAATCTGTTTCTGAGAAGATTTATATAATGTAAATTATTAAGTTATTAATTAGCTTATGTACAGTAGATTTCTTTTTTTCCCTTTCTGCAATACGCCTGCAAGACATCATTTTTTACTGCAAGCAATTTTGTACATCCTTTTGGACTATAATTTAGCCTTGCAAAAAAAGAAATAAAAAAGCCTGCTAAAAAAATTCAGTGTACTGCTTGTTACTAAAATGTGAACTTAATTCAAATCTGATTTAAGGTAAGACAAAAATGTCTAGGCAAAATCAGTATGTTTGCTTAGACTAAGTGATATAGCTGGGAGAAACAAGGGCTGGAACATGCAAGTTCATCTTGAGTATGAGGAAAGATGTCTCCAAATCTGGCTTTTTAAAAAATACATACAATAAGCATAATAAAACAACATAGGCTATTGCCTTTTCCTACATACTCAATCTTAACTACATCTTCAGTGCATCAGAGGGAGGGAACTATCAACTGGCACACAGGAATGCAATTTTAGCTATTTCATGGATATTCTGTGCATTTTAACCAGGACTTTAATCACTTTGGCATAGCAACTGACAGCAAATAAAAAAAATAATAAGTTTTACTGGGAAACGAGCCCTGAAGACTCACATGCAAATACAGATGAGAGAAGGAAAGGAGAAAAAACCTTAGCAGGAACACAAAATTGAGTTTATCTGGGAAGAGTATCACAGAAGATTATAAGATGCAGAAGAGAGAAAAGGGCAAACTCATAGAGCACAAATTCCCATAACAGATGATGGGAAACCTACATTTTAACACATTCCTGCTGTCAAGCTTTGTGCCATCTAGGAAACCCAACAACGAAGTGTCTCATTTCTTTTACAACCTGTTTTCTAAAGAGAAGTGCCACTTAGGAGTGGTCAAAGTTGTTCTGTTTATTCAGCTACTACAGACCTGTCCCAAAACAAGGAATATACAGTCTCTGGGGTCAACTCTTTCTGGAGGAACTAAATTTCCTTTGGATGCTAGGGTACAACCTTAACATTTCTCTGCTACACATTTTATATGCACAGACTAGTGGCTATGAGATTACTTTCACAATTCCTATGATACTACATTTTCTGTCTAATATATTCAGCTTCAGATTTAGACTATTGCTTTAATTTTGCACATCCAGCAATTACACTGGAAGACTTGTCCATGACGGATTTTAAATGCACAAAAGAACTAACTCTAATTTAATTTATATGCACACTTTCCTGAACCACTAAAAGAGCATCTATCAGACAACAATTAATACAAATGCTGCAAAATCCAAGTTTCATTGTTCCTTCAAAGGCTGTTTAAAAATTAAATAGGCTGTTCCTTTCTTTGAAGTTACTTTCAATACCAACTTGTTATTATGGCAGAGAAAATTTATCACCAGGCAGCAAACAGGTACTTCAGTAAATAACACAAAGTTAAGACAGACAGCAATTGCTGTATTTGACATTTGAAAACAAGAAGAAAGGAAAAGGGAATTGTTTTCTTTATGACCAGAACACAAGGAAGGTTTTCAGACAACCTAGAGAATTATTGTTCATTAAATTGTTATGAAGACAACTCAGGCTAAAGAAGTCTGAGTGAAGAAAGAGAATGCAACCTCATACTTGTGTGAGTTGCTAAAGTACTCCTTAACCAACTTTCTCAAGCTGCAATTGTCCCAGTATCCCAGCCAGTTGTGTAGATCCAAGCTAGTCTGATTTCACTTTAATTGGATCAATGGTTATTCTTCTCATCCATTATCCTTTCCCCATTCATCAGTTTTTGTTTATAAACACCTTTGCCTAAGCTTATTGCTGGTCTTTCCTTATGCAAAAGCCTGGTAGGTACCTATAGAACCTCAGAGTTCAGGGTGGAGGTGGTGTTATTGTTGTTGGTTTTGTTTAAGTTCAGCAAATTTGAGTAGAAAGCTTCCTTAGCTACTAGTAAAGAAATGTTACCTAAAATGAAGGTAGAGGAAAAATCTCTCTATAATTAAGGCTTCCTTGACCCCACTTTTCCCCAGCTCGTTTTTCCTCATTGTTAGTAACATTCCACAACTTCTGTATTTCTTTGCGGGTCCCCTTGGTAATTAAACTTCAAAATGAGATTCTGTAGAAAAATGGAACCTGCCAACTTCTCTCTTGAAAGAGTTGCTGGTACAGAGCTTCAGAAATGCATTCAATTTATTTTTTTACACCAGACGAATTAGATTTAAATTATCACCACATTCTTGCCCTTTTTGCTATATCCATCTTTGTTCTTCAGTCAGAAAAAATTTCTGTATCCTTGATGTCTTGCAAGGAATTCAAATTTAGTGAAAGAAAGGAATAATTTAGGCTGAGCTATAATAGAGATTTATCTTTTGCATTAAACAAGAGCACATAATTAGATTGCACTGTTTAAATATTCACTTGGTAAAATACTGCAACAGAGAAGCAACTCTGCAACCATCATACCCTTATGTTCTGGATTTTTTGATTGTTTAAAAATCTTTCTGTATGCAACCATCATTTAAAAAGCATCATCAGTGTCATAACATAGCTATCAGCAACAAACAAACATTTGAACCAAATGCCATATAAAATCCCTTGGGAACTGAACGATCCTCAGTCTCTGCGACAGAAAGTGATAAAACAGACAATGCCATGTAATTTCATTATTATTTCTTTTTTAGACTAGTTATGGTTCTTTCTTCTTCCTGAGGCTTGTCTAGTAAACTTGTCAACAACATATGTTTTTAAGTAGCTGGTACAGGGTAGGCTATGCAATTATTTAAATGCAGGAGATCAATTTATTTTTACTTAAATTAATGTTTTTAGAAGTGTATAACACTGGACACTTCGTCCAGCCACAGACTGGTTACAGGTGTATCTTCTGTTGATACATGTTCTAGCAAATCACAAAAATTCACCAGCAAAGCAACATCAAAGACTCTTAATTTTATCCCTGAAAAAGGTAGGACTTCATGTTCAAAAGACACTTGAAAAATTCCCCTGAATATTACAAGGAAAACTCTGGCATACAATGCATGTAAGCAATGTTAAGTTGTATAATAGCTTCCTCTTATTTTCAGTGTAAAAGAGAAACTAAGGTAAACAACAGAGAAATTATCACTGTGCAGAAACCATTCATGACATTCTGCTATAAGGCTGAGTAGAAGAGGCAAATGACCAGTTTTGATTAGCTAGCTTTCCAGAATTAACTCAAACAGCTGAAGCTTAATACTACTGCTATTAAAATAGGCTGCACTTGTGGCCTACCTCAGCTGGAAGTATTTGCCTGCCTTACCACTGTCTCATCTAAAACCAAAATTCCAGCTTATCATGATATGCAATTCATCTTTGGAAACACGATTTCCTTAACATTGAAGTAACGTCTGAAGATTTTTATCAAAGTAAGCATTATACAGAAAATAAGCACAAACACCTTGCTCAGTGAGGCTTGAGAGTCCATTCATCTCTTCTTGAATGCAAGCAGAAAGAACGAGTCCTGAATCAGAACTGTGTATGGAGCATTATCATCACAAATTAACAAGTCAGAAACGTTTTTTTAATACATTAGTTGAGAAGGGTTAACCATGCCCATTGAGAATTTTCCCTTCCAGAGGGGAGAGAATGGTTCAGAGCCTTTATTAGGACACTTCCAATTCACTTTTGAGTCCATCTCTCCTGCTCTATTCCCCAAATCCAGTGACCTCCTACAGTCAAATATCCACTTTCAAGCAGAATTTTGTACTTCTGAGTAAAAAGATCAAAAACTTGAGCACTGGAGATTTGATGCTTTAACAGAGTGAAGTGCTTTTATAAATGTCTGTGAGAGATAATACTTCTGATTACACAGACTTGAGAGGGGGAAATAAAATAATAACCAAGTTCACTCTCCTGTCTCCTAATTCCAGTCCTCTCTACCCTGTAATTGGAGATATACATATAAAATTTCATTTATAATCCACTCATAAATCTCTGCTCACATTGAAGTCTTTTAATACTTTGTGGAAAAAGGCTTTATTTATTAAGCATGAAAATAGCTAAACGGTATAGCTCTGAAAATACTTTGTTATAAGGGGGAAAAATGCCATCTGCTGGGTACAACTGAGGACTGTCCTTTTCTAACTGATACCATGCTGCCTTGAGTGAGTCTTCTCTTCAGAATTCATTTTTCCCATCTTGAAAATTGATACATATACATTGCTTTTGGGGAGTATGTAATAGGGCACTCATTACAACTCCGTAACAAAAAACTTCTTAGTGCTGTTATCTCTCAAAGATCAGGGGATCTGGCAACAGATAGGAAAACTAACACATGGGTATTGAGCCTTTTAACCTTTCAAGAACATTAGAATTGTCCATAAAGTCCCCAGCAGTCCACATGCTTTTTTATCTCCACGTAATTTTGCGAATAGGTAATTAAAAAAAATACTCACTTTATACATACAAAGCAGAGCAACATGCTGGAGTCTGTGTCTCTGTTTGTCATTTACAAAGTCATAAGCAAGTGATGGAATATTGGTTGGTAGAGTAGAGATGCAGAACCAGTTAGATACCTAGCTTAAAACCATGAAATCAAAGGATTGAAATACACATTGTTTAAAGCAGGAAAAACAATAAAAGGGGTAAGTCGAGAATATCCAGTTAAGAAATATATGAATAAGAGCTAAGGACCGAATAAAATGGAAAATGTTTAAAATTAATAAGCATGACAAAAAGAGAACAAGGTTCCCAGAAGAGAAGACCAAAGTTGTTTTGATTCAAAACATTTTGATTCAAAAAATTTTTGTTTGTGTCTTTAATTTTACAGCATAAAGCAGCAGATGTTCCCTATGTGCACATACACACACATGCATATAGGTATGCATATTTACAAATAAAAAAAATCTGATTAATTTCATACGAAGCTGAAGCAGCTTAAAGCCTTGGAAATCTGGGTTTCAATGCTAAAATAAAAAATTATTTCTTCGTATCCAATGATGCTAAAAGCTAAGTAGCTCATGTACCTGAACATATCTTCATGTGTTTAAGATAAAAGCCATGAAGATGATTTCAGAATAGAATCTGCTACAGAACCATGTCTGTACTTTACATGCATTGTCATAAGACTGCTTTTAAAAAGCAGGAAAGCACAAAAAGTGTAAAAAATAAGTAATTTTAAGATCCTCTAGCAGGATGACATGCTTGCATCTGTTGTCAGATGGAACCAAATCTCTACTGAAAACGATTAGAGGCTTTTTACAAAGCACTAGATACTCCCTGTCAAAGTGCAGCATGTGAACAAGCTGCATACCCAATAGTTCCTGCTCTCTTTTTCCTATCACTTAGGTCAGTAACACCCTGGATTCTTCATTACCATTGACTCATCAGGCTTTCATTATGCAAATTGGTCTCCCACAGACAGATACAAGCACCTATAGCCTCACTGTGTTTCTACAAAAGCATAAGAAAAAAACCAGAAAAAAAACTACAAGCCAGGTGTTAGACAAAATGATGGGAAGACCAAGCCTATGAAAGATCCTAATTCACTAAAGTAACAGATATTAAAAATCCAATTTATTTCCTCAGAATGTAAGTGTCCCTGAAAATGCTAATTACCAAAAACTCATCATAGATATTTTTTTTTTTAATCAATCATCACAACTTGAATCCCTACAAAACCAGAGATATCAGATAATTATTCTAGAAGTAATTATGCAGTTTCTTTTCTCCTGTCCCTGAAGTTGTAAGATAAGTGCATGTACCAAGAGTTTCTCTTGGCCATCAGACATGGAAGGTGAAACTGCTGATAATGTGTTTTAGAAGCCTACAGTTGCTTGCATACTGTAGTGATAACACTGTCATGGAAGAACTGCAAACATCCTGCACCAGAGTCATTTATTTTGTTGACATGTTTTGCTGATTCCAAAATACTTGTGAATTCAGGAAGACACAAAAAGCTCAGCTACTGATTCCCCAACCAATTTCATAACATTTTGATGGTATCAAAGGAAACTGAATGGTGGTTTTGGAGTTACGGCTGTCATGATTTATTTTTACCATACTCATTACTTAGTACTTGTATCTCTTCTTTTATGACCTCTGAGTTTGGTATTATCAGAAAATTAAATAACAAAATGTTCAGAGTAAGACTGATGAAGAGTAGAAAACATGTGCAATATCTTTGGCTGTCCAGCTTAATTATTCTATTCTACCATAGTGATAATTTTCTTCTCTTTTATTTTGCTTTATTAATTTTTGAAATACAGTACAGTATGCAAGGAACTAAACCGAGGGTTTTTTTCCTTAAATACATGTTTAATTCTATGGAAAAATACATAGTTTTCAGATCTGCAATAATTCTGTACTAATGCTCTTTTTCAAACACAGTTTTAAATGTACCTATCTATAAGCTCAATAAAAATCTCACTAAGCAACAAACTAAAAAAGACTCCGACCAACTGAATATTAACTCACGCAAGAGGCAGTTAATGGAGGAAAAAGTACTCTAAATATCATTTATGGCATAGTCACTAAATCTAGAAAATATTTCCTGTCTGAAGGAGACCAAATAGTTACTACATAAAGATGCATTTCAAAGAACCCCATACCAATTTCTGAAACCTATTAAAATAACTTTGAACAGGATTTCCAAGAATACACTTTAGTAAGTCCTGTAGTTAACAAGTCTATTTATATTGGTTCAAAAGAAATTATATTGGTTCACAACTGAGTTTCAGTAAGTCTGAGAGCAGAGTATCTTTTGTTCAAGTAATAGCAAAAGGAAGATGATTTTTTTCTCTATTTAAATCAGACAGTTTTAAAATTATATATCTGGCAAACCTTTATAGCATAGAACAAAGTCAAAATCCTCTATATTAAAAATGTATGTTATTTTATTTGGCAATGTAAAAATCCATAGTATTTGCAGAATACTTAACATCTGATCTCAGATAATCTTAGGATAACTCTGATTGGAATGGACCTTTGAATGTCATCTGTCTCATGCTTCTAAGTTATATCAGGTTGCTAAAAGCTATATCCAGTTCACTTCTGAATGCCTTGAGCTTCCACAACTTCACAGGATCACCATGGTTGGAAAAGCCCTCTAAGACAAATGCATCCAACTGCCAACATCTCCCCCCTCCCCGAAAAAAAAAAACGACCAAAGAAAGCAACCCCCCCAGAATCATCAAAAAGCAAACAAATAAACCAACCAACCACCATGCCCACTATAGCATGACTGGACTCTACCACCTCCCTGGGCAGCCCATTCCAGTGCTTAACTACTCTCTCAGTAAAGAAATTCTTCCTAATTCCTCTTGTCTAAAACATCCCTGGTGCAACTTGAGGCCATTTCCTCTAGTCCTATCATTATTCACCTGAGAGAAGTGCCAGAACCCACCTTCCTACAACCTCCTTTGGGGTAGGTGTAGAGAGCCATAAGGTCTCTCAGCCTCCTCTTCTCCAAACTAAACATTCCCAATTCCCTCAGCCTCTCCTCATAGGGCTTGTTCTCCAGACCCTTCACCAGCTTGGTTGCCCTTCTCTGAACTCACTCCAGCAGCAAAATCTCTTTCTTGTAGTGAGGGGCCCAGAACTGAACACAGTACTCGAGGTGCAGCCTCACCAGTGCCAAGTACAGGGACATGATCACTTCCCTCCTCCTGCTGCCCACACTGTTCCTCATACAAGGTGTGACCCCACAACAACATTTCACCTTTCTCACACTATTTCTCCTCCTGTCCTTCCACAATTTTGCCCTGTGTTATTTATCCTTTCAACATGCATCTCTGAGCAGCCTGGCTCCATCTTCTCTCTAACCTACTGTTAGGGAGCTGTAAACAATGATGAAGTATTAGGTAGACTTCTCTTCTTGGGACAGAGGAAACCCAGTTCACTCAGCTTCTCTTTCTATGTCACGGTCTCCAATCCTCTCACTGACTTGGTGGCCCTCCATTGGACTTGCTCCAGTACATCAATGTCTTTCTCATACTGGGTAGCCCAAACCAGACACAGTGCTCCAGGCAGTCTCACAAAAGGTGAAGAGAGGCAAAGAATTATCTGGTTCACCTGCAGCCCAGTTATCAGCTGGCTGTCTTTGCCACAAGCACTTACTTTGCCACAGTTTGAAAGCTTTGCCCTCCAGTAACCTGAAGTCTGGTTTGCTTAAGAAGTCCCTAACTTGAACTTTTTCAGCACTTGGCAGTAATTGATTTCCCTGTACTCTGCCCTGAGGTTCTGGGATCTCTGAAGCCTGAGTTAGCAGACCTTGCCATTCAAGACCAAAGCAAAGACAGCAGTATGCACCCTCAGCCTTTCTTGTATCTTTTATCACTATGTCTTGTCCTGCATTAACAGCACATCATTTCCCTTAGACTCCTTTCATTACCAAGGTACCTACAGAAGTCCTTACCTTCAACTCCAGCTGAGTTGAGGCCTTCCTAATTCCCTCCCCTATACACCCACTCTTTTTATGTTCTCCACAGAGACCTGTTGCTGTTTACATCTTCCATACATGTCCTTCTTTGGGTGAATGAACTCAGGAATTCCCTCATTCAAGCAATCCAGCAGTCTTTCCCTCTGCAATCCAGCCTCTTTCCCTGCACAAGCGAGGAATATATCCTTAAGCGTTTTGAGGAAGCTGTCCTTGAAGTTCTCCTGGACCTCTCGGTGCTTTAGGGGACCTGCCACGGGATACTACCTACCTGATCCTTGAAAAAGCCAAAATCAGCCATAGGGAAGCTTAAGATTTACCCCCTTGCTTGGGGGCATCAGCCCTCATTTTACATATTCACAAGTAGCAAGAAATCTAAGCTACACAGCCACATAAAAATAAAATATCTACCCAAATATAAAATAGAACAGAGAAGTACACGGCAGATAAGAAAATTTTTGAGGCATATGGTATTTGGGAGCTTTTCTTGATCTCACTTAGAGATAGAAAAGGATCTTTAACAAGAGTGGCTAATCACTGCGATAGCTGACATGAGCAACTAGAAAAACTACTTTAAGAAGGCAGCAAGTTCAAGAAAAAGGAAAGGGTCTGTAAAAAATTCAAGGGTACTTTTATATGCCATTTTGCAAGCATATAGATAATTTTAGGATGATATGAGACAAAGCTTTTAAAAATCTGGAGATATGAGTTGCTAAAGTGGAGTAATTATCTGACAGATGGAGATTGCCCAAGGCTGCCACTTCAACATATGAAAAAAATGAGGCTGAGTTCTTTTTTGAAATCTGATATCAGAAATTCCAAGAGTATCCTGGGCATTAGCTGCGGAAGGTACAGCATTATGTTGAGTGTACCAAAGTATAAACAGAGTCTAGATTCAAAGTCTTACTTTGAAAATAATTTTTGAATACTGAAGTCTTACCAAAAGATTTTAAATATCCTCATGTAAGCAATACAGCATAAATACCTTATGGTACCTAGGCAAAATGTCTCCTCGGGAGTTTCCATTGCAATGCCAATGGTGACAGCTGTGCATGAGTATTTCTACCATCTTAGTGTTTCTGCTTCCCCTTCCCATGCCAGCACACTGTTTCTTTCTGCACAACATTTTCTCTCAAATCAGTTTGCACAAGGCCACCCCTAAATGTCTTCAGAACTAGTCAGACCTACTCTGGTAACAGCTGAATGCCTGAAGGAAATAGCTAAATAAGTCTCACAATTCCATTAAAAGTAAGCAACTTCAAAGCACATGGTTGAACAATAGTACAATCACAAATGTAGTTAATATATTCAAACCTGCACCCTGCTGTCATTCCAACACTCTACAACTTTTCATCTATTTTGCAACAACTTGTCCTTATTTGTTCTATAATTGCTGTGCAACAACATCTGGAATCTGCCCCGTAACTCCACTGTACTCAACAGAAATGCAATCTTCACTGTGATCTCTGGAGGCTTGAGGAATATGGGATTGTTATTTTTATTGATGAGGTACTATTTGTAAAGCTTCTTTTCTGAGACAGATGGCATGTATAAGAACAAGCTTGTGCTCTTTGATAATGGGCAGCCAGCAAAGAGGTGAAATGGCAAAAAGCTCACAGCCCAAACAGACAATTTATGAATCACATAATAGAAGGAATGGAAAAAGAGGAGTGAGCAACAAAACATGGGCCAAACTATTGTGTCAGTTCTGCATATTTTAGCTGATTCAATTGCCTTTTATGAATTTTCAGTTATGAATTTATTTTTTTTTAAGCAGAAGAGTGAGGAAGAGTGGTTGATAAAAAGGATAAGCCACCCTGTGACAGACAACATGGATATATGAGAGCAAATCAAGAACATCACACTTATTTTGAAAGAGTTACAGCTTCCCTCCTCTTCCTTCCCCCAGAAGGTCTTTCTAATTTACAGAACAAAAAGGACATCACATCCAACAACAGGAAAAAAATTCACTTGCTTACAGCCATGGTATCTACAGCTTGTTGTTGCTTTGTAATTAACAACTCACCCAAGATTTGAGGCCCCCACTGCCCTTGAATGCATTGTAATTTCTCTCTTTTTTTTTCTTATACTTGACAATGCCCAAGGTAAACAGAACCTAGCAAAACACTGCTTGCTTGTTTTTTTCTCCATGTAGTCTGCTTAATCATGGATGTAATTAAAAAAACACGGTGTAGACTTGCTACTAACAAAGAGTTCATGTCTGCTTCAGATTACTAACTTTCTTAAAGAAACAAGCTTTCATTACTATTTCTGTCTTAGAAGATGTGTAAAGTTCTTGATTCTCTCCAATACTCCAAGGTTTTATAGAAAATTGACATTATTCTGTGATTTGAAATAATATTGAATTGAACCAGTAAGATATTCAGTCAAAGCCAATAAAACCAAAGCCTTGCTTGTAATTTTCTTATACCACGTCTGATTCAGATAAAATTAGCATAGGCTAATTAAAAAACTGAAAAAGTATGGACATTTAAGAAATTCTGATTTTGGAAGCTACCACCAATCTGGCACTATGTAGACATTTTCAGTTGCTTTTTGTGACATTTAAATAAGGCTCAGAGTTGGGCTGTTTTGTGCTTTTTTTTTTATAAGAAATATTCTTAGAGTCAGACATTATGGGAAAAAGCATTTATACTCTAAAAACTGTCTTCTGCGTAATAAAACAGATGCTGCACACAGCAAATAAATAACCTCCATATTATTTTCAGATAAGGTTGTCTAACTTTTAGGTCATTTGTAAATGCAGTTGATGTGCTTGAGCCTCTGCTATTTTATTTTCTATGAATATCATCATAATTTTGGAAAAATACAAGGTACTGTTTTATGATAAAAAGGCTCCACTTTGCATCACTGATATGAGACCCTTATCACAGTAAACCTGAAATGATAAAAGAAGTGCTGGCAGGGGGCCCTACCTTTATAAAGCACACACAAAGTTCAGTTCAACTGCTGTGTTTAACCAAAGATAAACAAAGAAATCTCTCTTTTAGAAGATTTAAGAAGCTGTTGGTTGTTTTGGATTGTGTGTTGAAGTTTCTTTGTTTTTCATTTGTTTGATTCATTTTAAAATAGAAGTAACTATACTGATGTGATGAGAAGAGAGTGAGAGAGAGCATAAGCTGGAATTCTTGCAAACACAACATTAATTTAACCATCAACTGGACACTTGGACAGGCTGGACTATGACAATACCCAGGGGACAACTACCATGGCTCAGCTGATAGCCCACGGTTCCCTCAAGGGCAATAATGCAATTTCTTTCAGATATATGCACTGACCAGGAGTGTCAGGATTAGCCCACTGAGGTTACAAAACCCCTGCCTTTCTTTGGGATACAATAGTATCTTTTTTCTTTGTGTTTTTATTCTTTTTCATGAAGTCTTCATCTTTATAGGGAAGCTTATTCTAAAAGTACCTCATTGATCATAAGCCCAATCCTCCTTTTTAATTCAATGGCAAAAATCCTTCCAATATCAATAGAGAAATAAGGGAACCCTTGATAAAAACAATTGCTCATTCATCCATAACAGAACTACATCTGGGGTGAAAGGCAGCAGCTATTTTGCAGTTAACATCACTATTGCAGACTGATCTATGGATGAAAATACACAACAGAAAGCACAGGGGAATTTTAGGTAGATGGAAAATAATCGTACTGACTAAAATCCAGCAATCTCCCTAGGGAGATTTCCTAGAGGTAATTCTTTCATTCATTTGAATAATGCACAGTATTGTTTACAATTGTCCAAGCTGTCAAAGACGTGTGCCATCCAAAAGCTGACAGTGCTCTAATCTCATGCTACTGAATAAATAATGCACCTATATATTTTTTCCACAGTTTAACCAAACAGGGGACTATAAATACAAGCATCTGGATGGTTGGAGTTCTGTGATACAGGTACAGCCTGTATCCCTGCTGGCTACATTGCCAACTGTGAAAAGATCACACGCTTGTAGCACACATTTAGATATGTCTGTGTGTCAAAATTTAAGGATGAGCCTATACATGATAGCAGAGGAAATTACATGATAATTGGGAAATTACAGAAAATCCTCATTGTTTCAAGATGACAGGTATTTGAGATCAATAGTTTGACTTTGGCTCCTCTTTTGTCTGTAAGTGATCAATACAGAGGCACACCTTTTGTTTCCATAATTATTATTGCTTAACTTTACCAAAACAACATACAAATTCTATACCAGGACTTTCTCCACATCAGTAATACTCTACTGTCAAATGCATGGCAGATTTATTTTTGGATTACCGAAGAAGGAAATTTTTTTAAACTCATCAGTTGAAACCAGAACCAATGCTTGCTTACCTTTTGGGGTAAGGAAGGCAGGAAGCCTAAAGTTGTCATTTTAGAATTAGCATTAGTAAAACGTTCAGTTCATTGAAACACAAATTTCAGTTATATGAGAACTGAACCATTTTACCACAGTAGTGCTCAGAACTCAGGAACTGCCTTTTTACAGTCTAAAATTAAAATTGCTTCTTTTAAAACCCTAGTCAACAATTTCAAAATCAGTATAATTCTGATGTTTCCTCAAATGAATTCATATTTTACCAAGCAATAAATTAATTGCTCAAATTAACCGAAGCAGTTAAATCTAGAGTATTTCTGTCATTGCTTGTGTTTAACTGGGCAGAAGCTACTGCTTCATAGATCATTACTTAACATAAATACCTTTCTCCTAACAACAGCAAATTATTTCCCACCCAGGACCTCGTTAACTTTTGTTTTTGTTGGATGAATGCACTTAGGTTACTAACAGGAGCCAACTGTCATGGGAGACAAAGTGAAACATACCTGGAAAAGCTGTACTTTATTTATCGCGTTAGATTTCTAGGATTATTTTTTCTTATGCATGTGAGAGGAAAATGAACATTCACATATTAAAGAATTGAAGTATTTACAGGCTAATCCAGATAAATTATTTTCACAATATGAGCAATGCAGTTATTTTCACATAGCTAAAATATGGTAGAACTTCTCTAGAAACACCAGAAAGTGTTTCAAATTTCACAAAGAACAGCCTTCCTCTAATAACTTGCTACTAATTGCCCAACTATTTAGAGATAGTTGTTGCTGACTAATATTTTAAAATGTTTTTACGTTCTGATCAAATAACCTATGATGCAATATAGTAAACATAACACAATAGCACTGACAGTTTTATATTTGGAATCAGTGTTAACTAATCAAGTGAATACTCCTTTTTTTAATGCGAAATGAAAAATATTATGCATTTTGCTTCTGAGTCCCAGGCTACTGCTGTATATTTATAAGCTCCACAAAAGAATACCGTAATAAAAATAATCTTCCTGTCATATAATAGTTACCTTAAAAATTTTTTTTGGCAGAAATCTTCCATATTACACTGTTCTGTGACTTAAATAAAAGCCAAACAAACCTGAAATGTTTGCAATGAGCTCATTCTCTGAAGTCAAACTTAGAATATGCCTGCATATGCTCTGAAATAGCTATCTTGTTACTGAGGAGTTCATATTGCATTTTCAAACAAAAATCTGAATAGATACTTCTGACTTCATGAAACACTGAGTAGTTGAATACATTTTGCAGAATAAACTCCATAAACTTAATATACTCTCTATTCATCAAATATATTCATAAACATGATATGTAAATTTCTGTAAGTTAGATGGGCCATTAATAGCACTCTGGAATACATAAGCAATATATGAATTAATTGTTTAATCTTATTGAGTTGCCTGTGGCACCAAGAAAACGAAAAGCTAAATGTCAGTATTTCAAACTGTCAGCAGAAATGAGTCCCAGATGTTAAAACATTAAGCAACCTAAAAATCAATTAACTTTGTTTTAAACAAAATCTTTTCCAAGGAAAGGTTTAATCTAGTGACTCAGTCTCCCCCTTCTCCTCCCTGGAACAACTGAACACGGGAATTGCCCCTATTAAATGTGTGTGGTGACTGAACTAAGCACAGTATGACTATGTAGAGCTGATGTCACGTAAGGATTCACATGTCTTCTGACACTAAAACTCACTGGGTTTTTTTTAAATGGTTTTAAAGACAATGCTGAAGAATATCTATTGAGTAAAAATTTCAGGTTTTGTTTTTAAGAAAACAAGAGTCTGTTTGTCACGTTTATGCAGAATTTGAAAATGGAAGAACGCTTACAACCAATAGAAAATAGTTATTTTACACAAGAATGTAAGCTCATAAGCCTGTCTACTTTCTAAAAACATACGAGGTATTTGATTTAAGAAAGAAATAAGAGAAATTTGATTTAAGAATGAGTAAATTTTCATTATAAACACCTGCCATTGTTTTCAGTACTGTACTGATCACAACAGTCGTCTGTATTTTCAATGAACAAATTCCACAGAATATAGAAAAGCTTAGCACCAGGAAATGTCAAGAAATACCAGAGGAGAGATTAATGCTAAAGGACATTCACACAAGTGTTACACATTTAAGAAGGGAAGAGATTACATACCCCTCTCCACCAATTTTTGTTATCTTTAGACGAAAATCAACTGAGTTCAGGCTGGGTGGCTTCCATTTCAAAATATCATCACATCGACCAGGCTTGTATTTCTGAAGGAAATTAAAAAAGCAGTTTAATTATGCTTACTCTTTTTCACTGATTTTAAAAGTAACAATTCAGACTATATTAGCTGTCTCTAACAAATTACAATACTTAGTGACTGAAACAATGAATTCCATCACCACAGAGGTAGCTGTGCTTCACTACTTCATTTGCTGCTCCCATTTAAAAACTGTTTAGCACCATAGCCAAGCCATTGTATATAATAAAAAGCTAAGAAGGGAAATAAAAATTACCATACTTAATTATCTCTCCCTGGCTAATAGAAAAATTTAAGAAAGAAAATAAGACAGCATGGTGACAAATTACAACACTGATAGGACACACATAAAAGATATATTTAAAATATCAACATTTTTAAACAATTTTATGAATTATATATTTGTTATCCATGTGGTTGGCTGACACAACATATAAAAGCCAGCAGTGACCACATCCAGCTATAGAAGGTACCACCAGAAACATGTTCTTTTGTACCAAAGGAATCTAAATTATATCAAGATTAAAGAGCATCATGATGTACAGGAATATAAATAATGGAACATCTGTTGCTTAAGAGAATTGGTTCATGCTTGAAAAAAAAGCTGCAGGGAGCAATTTTCTCTTAAATTACAGTTTAATTTCTCATTATTTTCTATCACCTGATTCAGTTTACTAAGATGACATTTTGTTCACCCCCAGTTTACAGTGAGAGACAACCTTCTAAACCTTCCCTTAGTAGAGTATGTTTCATGGCAATGGGGAAAAAAAAGAATTCACATGATTAGAGAGGGGAAAAGTAAAAGAATAATTTGGAGATGCACAGAATCAGAATTTTTAGTTTAGATATTTATTAATCCACAATGAGAAATTTTATGCAATTTTATCAACAAACTCCCCAGAACACCTAGTGTCTTTAGGTAACAGTGATCTCTATCATCACATTGCACTCATGCTTTATTAAACAAAATGCAAAAATTATTGATGATAAACCTAACAGTTCTAGATCCAAAGTGACAAAATCAGATCAAAAATCTGTTTTCTGATAACAATGTGAAGTTATTCTTTCTATAATAAATGCAGCATATCTTGCTTATCATTCTACCTGTATGTAGGTGTGTAACTTTTGCTAGGGAGTCAGTAAAGACAATATTCACACAACTGAAACCTAAATTATCTCCAAATATTTTAGCCATAGTTAGGCTACACATGACAAAAAATAAAACTATTAAAAGCTTCTTCTGGCATTTGAATGTGGCTTGGTTATTTTTTGATCATGGCCCTTAACTTGTTTCAGAGGAATGGCTTTAGACATTCTGTTCTGGTTTCCATTCAGGGCATTATAAACCCACTCCAAAAGTCAGTATTAGAGCCACATGCCTGAATTGCTCTTATAATCACACACATTTCTGCCCTGGATTTCTCCATAATCATCTCCTCAGCATCTGAATAAAATTTAAATTCTTTATTCTTGTTCTTAAAAACAACACACAGAACTTGCTCCTGACATCCCCTTCCACATCCTTTATTTATTTCCAGCTATCTTCTAGTTGAAAATGGTCCCGTGGAAGGATGCTTTCTCCAATAGTTCCTTACATCTGAGCAAATCAAACAACTTTGTTTCTCTCAACTCAGAAAACAAGTAAGATACAGTGTGACAGTAAAGTGTTTTTTTGATTCAGTTTACAAAAGGAAGAAAATCTTTCAGCCATCAATAGCAAAATTCCCTTCGTTCCCATCATGCTGCTCTTCTCTTCCTGTTTTGTCTGTTTCTTTTCCCTTCACCAGAAATATCTTAAAATTCCGACTGCCTCATCTTTAAATTCTTATTGTAATGAAATTTATCTTGTTCCTCTCGCATGTTACATTGCCAAACTAAAAATCTGCTGTCGTGCTTTGTTAAAAACACTTAAGGTCTCATATCATACATACTAACAGACATTACATTTGTAAGACAACATATATATAAAAATATTATGCTCAGAAAAGCATCTAAGCTTTTCAGACAACCATTTATATGTATATTTATATCCAGACTATGTGTTTAAATATATTTTGAAATATTTACATTCTATTTTAGAGAAAGTATTCACTATTTTAGTGTGTATTCAACTGGTTGTGTGCATTGAATGTGACAATTACAATAAAGATGGAAGGCACTGAAATTTCTTTTTCAGTTACCTTTTCCTGCAATTTCTTGTACTTAAAATTGAAAGAGAATAGAAAATTAAATTCTGTGACTTTTATGACTAAAATGTGCCTCAGGAATAATCGGGTAAAACACAGTTTTAGCAAAGACATTACTTGTGCTTCCTCTCTGTTCTACAGTTTCTAGTTTGGCCAAAACCAATTACTACCAGTAGGTATTTACTACCTAATTCAAAGGACTATGGGGAACACTTCCATTTATGACAAATGCCTGCACAGTGAAAATTTAATTTATGAAACAGCTGCTACAGCACGTACAAAAGAACACAGGGTAGAGGTGAGTAGCTGAAGTTGTTGGAACAGGTGTTGATTTTGCTATAAGGAACAGAAGATTTATTTAATGATTGTTCTCCCATCTTCTAGCATGACTGTAGTCTTGAACCATTCTCTAAGTGCCATATGTCAAGCACATAAAATCCTAAAATTTTGTATCAAGGTTCTATGGGGTGTGGCTTCTAACTCATGGAGTATGGCTTCTAATTCATTAACTCGCAATAATCTGCCTAACAAGATTACTGGAGTGTTTACAGTGATGGATTTATTAATATATACTCACATAATTAACTTATTTTTAAGTAGTAGGTCCTGGTTTTGAGACCTCACAAGCTATTAAAACCAGACCGAGCCTGACTTAAGAAAACAACTTCAACTGTTCCAAACCATCCTATTACATAGCAATCTTTTCAAGAAAAGATATGAGGCTAACAGTCTTCAAGACAGAGGAAATTTTCTCTTTTATACCAGTCTCAGTCAAAAAGCACCCCATATTTTGTGTCCAAAAGGTAAATTTGGACTGCTTCTGCCTTCATAAGTACTAAATACTTTCTCCCAACCATAAACAGGAACCTTCCTTTCTGGTGGGACAGACAACAGGACTGAGGATCGAACAGTATTCCATCTCTTGACTCCCACTTTTAAACCAATTATTTATCTGTGCAGGAATCTTTTGTCTTAAGTCTCATATCTGCTTCAGTTCCTTCAAACATTTTTTTGTTAGAAACTTTGACGGAGGCTTTCTCGAAGTCTTAGCAGGGAATACGACACAGTTCTTACTCAAATGATTTTTTTATTCCTTTTTTATGCCGTTGTTGAAAAGGTATAATCTTCCTTTCCAAAAGGCATGCAGTTTTTCACAACTGTATTATGTTTACCAAGATATCAACTACTGTATTCTTTATTACAGCTTCTACTCCTATGTCCAGTACAGACATCAGGTTTCCAGACCTTATTTTTTTCCCTGATCATTCATGACACCTGCCCCCACTCTAATTTTTTTAATTAGCATAGTATTTTCTACCTTCACATACTTTAGGCATCAATTCATATTTTCCACATAGGATCTAGTATACAATTTTTTCACTCTTTTTCCAAGACTGACAAGTTACACCCTCCTAAAAGTAATTAAGAAACCAACTTCACAATAGACAGGAACAACTATTCCAAGGTCAGTAATGAGAAGCAATGTTTTGACACGATACATCTGCATACCTGTAATTGCTCTGCTGAACCCACAATTTTGACACAAGTTTAATTATAAAGTTAATTGGCTGGCTTGCTTGAAGGGGTGTGGGAGAGGATTTGTTCCTAAAGATGGAGTTATCTTTCTTGCTTTCACCTCTAGAACCAGCACAGTGTGAAACAAGCCTTAGCTAAACATTTCATCCTATTAATTAAAAAATTGAAGAAAATTCTCTCTACCACACTTAAGTTAGTAGAAGAGATGCTACCTAGAAGACAGTGGCAATAAACATCCACTTTTCACTATTACCCTTCGTTTTGAACATTGTCAAATAACATCCTTCTCATTTCACAGCCATTTCTTAACACTGAAGAACTGGACAAGGTAGGAGGCAATTTACAGGTATCTTTCCCAGTTAAAAGAGATTGCTTGGATAACCAATCAGACTTCAAAGCTCATACCAGGAAGAAGTTATTCAGTCTCCCTCCTTCTGACCCTACTCCTTCCCCAACTTCTTCAGTTACCATGACAGACAGAAATTCACAGAACTCTAGCTTAAAATAAGAATTTGACAAAAGGCCACATTAATAATCCCCGAGAAGGAAATTAATTTTTGTAACAGGTAAGTCCATATATGTGATAAGGCAGTAGTAAGTTCTTGAGTTTGAATGCCAAGCGCTAAATCAATTTCTTTAAACATGAGCTGGAGCCAAACAAGAATTCTGCTTGTTAAGTGTGTGAAAACTTCACCTTAGATGAATCACTGCACACTGCAGACCTGTTCTGCGTGAAGCTATTCTATATTCTGATTCCAAAACAAAATGTGAAGCAATCTGTCTGAGAGCAAACTACTCCCTAGCATTTTAAATATAGCATTCATAGCAATGATATCCTCATCACCACCCCCCAACAAATGTGCATGTATATGATTACTTCTAAAACATAGCAGGTCCCTTATCATCTCAAATACAAAGTTTGTGGTTCAGTCTGAAACCTTTCAATCTAGTCTAGCCACGGAAATTAGATTGCCACACCAAAAATGTACAATAACAACTAAAAAAAATTTCTGAAAGAGCATTAAAGTATTGGACTGGATGCCCTCTTCAAGATGCACCCAGCCTAAATTATGTTACAAAGCTTTAATCTTTGTTTGGAAGCTCGTTCTTTTAGCAGGCATATTGGGTGCACTTACATTACTGTTTTAATTTGGAAAAGTCATGTACTTTCAAAGCAAACCCCTCCAGTTGTTCCTACACAGTACATGTGAGTTGACAAACTGGGCAGCTGGCAGTATTCAATTTACAGAAAACCAAACCTGTAGTTTCAATTCAGGGACACACCTAATATACTCCACCCTACAACATATATGCTAAAGACCAAGGCACAGCCTATATCATGCAATGCTACCCAGCACCTACCTAGCACAGATGAACCTGTGCTGTGAAGATATCCTACAACACTCTGAAATGCTGCTTTAAAGAAATAATGGTGCCAGTGGCTTCAGGCTGGCTGTGAAGCCCTATCTGTCAAATTTTTACAACTCAGCTACTCACACAGCATCTGCTCAAATTTCATTCAACCTCTGTATTATTACTACTATTGTTGTTCTATTTATTAATATTATTTACTTACCTTCTGAGGTCATTCTCTCTAGGCAGAACCCTTTCTTTTCATTATTCATTTATTTTTCACAAGAGCACAACCAGTCACAGTATCACCTTAGCTCAAGAGGATGAAGGCCAGGGACAACAGATGTGTCAGAAGTAGCATGACAAATGTGCACCAATTATGGTGGTATCTTGAACTTCATGCAAGAGCACAATGAACACAAAACTCAGGCTACATCCAACACCCTGGAGTGCAGAATCACTCTTGAAGTCAGCCCAACAGAAAGCACATCCTCTGGCATCCTTTGTCTGCTGAATCTCATTGATTCTTAACCTCATACCCAACTGCATAAGCTCAAGTGAGTCCACTGAAGCCAAATTTTTTTTTGAGGATCAAGTTTCTCTCCCAACAGCTGCTTTCACATGGCCTACTCTTAGCTGCTTAGTGCTTTATAGGAGGACAAGTGGGGTTCATTTCTGGGACTGAATTCTGGGCAGGCAGTCTGGGCTGTGGAGTGATGTTGATGTACCTGGAAGACTGAGCAACTTCATCAGAAAGTCCAGACAAAACAAATGGTTGATTTCTCCTAGTGCCTGAAGAGATGATGGGTTGACCAAAAGAGAAGTTCATGCCTCAGCAAGAGAAGGAAGAGAAGGTTTCCTTACTATCCTACAAATTCTCATCAGCCAGGTCTGCCTCCCTAACCATTCTCCTACCATTCTCCTGAAGTGCAGTAGCAGCTAATGTCACATTTCCGTTCCCCTGCATCTTCTTTCTCTCTTCCCACCTCCAAATGACAGGAAGCCAACAAATAACCCAGCTCCTTCTCCCCAGTGGCACAGAGGTGCTATTTGTTAGCTAGATTTTCCCTTGGTAAGCAGGTCAGACCTAGCCCTGCAAAGTATCCACGGGACTGCTAAGCTGGCAGCTGAAGGCACACACCAATTTGGAAAGAAGACTGAAAAAAACCCACAGAAGGGCCAGGGAAGCTTTGTTTGAATAATCATGCTTGTCCAAAAGGTATGGGAAGTTGAGCACCACTGGGGAATGAGAGCAGTTGAGCACCACTGGGGACTGAGGATAGGAGGGGATGTGGTTAACTGGCTACTGGGAATCTACTGGAGTTCTTTTAAATCATCAAACGTAATTTGCCACATTGCAAATTACATTAGCATTTAAACACACTGAACATGCATGAATCTGCAATGAAGCATCCCTGAACATGAAATATAAATATTAAATATAAATCTTTACGTCTCTTAATTCGATATGAAATAAGTCAACTTGCTATTTCAACAAAAAACTACTGTCACTATATAAATGATATTCTGATATTTAGGTTTACATATCAAGATAAACTAAAAGCACTAAGAACATCCTAGAATGACTCAGAAATATTTGCTCTGCTGTAAAATCCACTCATTTGCATTATCAATATTATGTTTTAGTTAAATTGTTTGCAAGCAACTTTGTATTCAACATGATACTAACATACTTGAAGGATAAAGTTAACAACTGCCTATAATAAATCTGTTCCTCTTTACCACTCAAAACAATGGCTCAATGTTTTCTTTGAAGGGCTCCACTTAATTCTTAGGCCTCTTAATACCTATAGGGCAGCTGCTGCCATAAGCCAGTCTAGTTTGCATTCAGCTGTGTAAATATAAAGACAGAATAATTACCCAAAATGTCTTTTTATTTTCTTTTACTACAGACTCTGAATAAATTTAAAAAACCCAAAAGGATCAATTATGATCAATAATCTCAGACCAGACCATATAAAGTGATGACCTGAAGAAACAGAAGTTGCTGAAATTGTTGACAGATTATGTGAATAAGTCACATCAATGAATCAAGAAACCACAAGATGAAAGGCAGCCATCGACTCAATTGCATATTCATAGATTTTTAAGACTACAAACCACTACTGGTCTCATTAAGATGGCTCTGTTGCATATAGGAGAGAAACTTGAAAAACAATATTTATATCAAGCTTATAGTTCCAATTCAAATTACAGTACACCTTTATGATAGATACCAAGGGATGAAGAAATAACATGCCTAAGTAGGTTACTACCACCATTTGTGGTAGTAGTGCTTACACTAGTGCTTAAAAACATATGCTTACTTCTACACTGATTCTTGTTGATGCTTTAGTTTAGTCTGAAGTCCAGCTCTCCATGTAATTACTTCCCTTTTTAAAGATAAAAATTACTAAGTCTGAGCCTCACTGCATGGCTAATTTTCCAGAGTAGGCAGAGAAGGCAACAGAACTAAGCTGAATATTCCAATATTCTTTTCACTGCTTATGCATACAGAAGTATACAGAAGAAAGTGTATATGTACTTTGTATTCTTTTGAATTGCAGTGAAAGGTGTTGATAAGGAGCTGAAATAATTCTTTTTAGATCGATACCTTTAGCTGGAAAATAATACACTTGCTCCTACATATACCTGCATTTGGTTGTATTCAAGCACCACCAAAAGACCAAATGGTCCAGACTAGCCTACGTGACTGATCTTCTGGGAAAATAGATAGGTTTGCTGAAAAAGTTAGAAATAGTAACAGTACCATAAACACTTATGTCATTAAAACCCTTCAGTGCAACATATTTTTTTACCTGCCACAAAAAGAAAAAAAGACTAAACACCAGACACTAAAATCTACTTGAGAAAATTAGTTAACCCACCTCAAGATAATAAATATTTAGGAATACTTTTGCTTTCTCTCCCTTCTAGCTTCCCTTCTCAGCTCAAGCTCCTGCTCCTCAGAGCCCCCACACAAACAACTTGCATCTTGCCCATAATCCTCATGGACTATCACTGCAACTCCCAGTGTTCTTCCCTGTGTATTCTATTTTCTTTGCCTGGTAAGAAGCTAAGCAGAAGGCAACGTGACACCAGAAGTGTCTTGATCATTGACAGACAAATGTGATTAATGCCTGTTCTTGCTCAATATTGAGCAGGATACTGAAAACTGGAAGAGAGACAATAGTTTTATCATGCAGCCACAACACCCCCTAGTTGAGAAGCAAAAAGTCCAGCTTTTCTTGGAGTCTGAAGTTCTTTGTGAAGGCCACTCAGAGAGCAGTGGACTCATCCCTAACTCATCTCCTTAGAGATAATAACAAACCATGTACACTATGGCATTTATGGTGCTTGGTGATCAGTGAATCGGTTCCAGAGATTATCCATCAAACACAGAATGATGATGATCTAAGAGACAAAGGAGGAAAAGATCCAACAGCAAAAGCTTCCAGGCTCAAACAACAGGGTGCGTGATTACAAAGACTGATAGACAGAAGAAGTGACTAAATTAATCCACTGATTTGGAGTGGACAATGGAAAAAACTACCAGCTCAATACTACCAACTATATCCAAATATTATCACACAGTAACAAAAAAATATTATTTATTCCTGCATTAAACCATCGTATTTGATTGCTATTTAAACTATCTTAGAGCTGCCCAAATGGATTATCTATTGCACACCAGAATCTTTATAGTGGTCAAAACTTGCCAAATACATTCCACATACCTCAGAGTCAGAAAGTGAACTCTTACAAAGTCTCTCACTGGGGTCCAATACTGTGAAGCTCCACTCTTTAAATAGCTAAAAACAACCATCACTGTCATCCATCCTTGCCTGGTATCTCTTTCCTAGGTCAACCATTGTACTACTCACAAAGTACCACTTGGTCATCACTTGTGCACATCCAAAGTCCCCAAACCAAGTTCTTGAAGAAACAGCTGCATCACAGAGAGAAGACCAACCTCAGAGACTGAGGGGTTGTTCAAACACTGGAAAAGGCTTCCTAGAGAGGTGGTCAATGCCCCAAGCCTGTCAGCTCTTGAGCTTTCAATCATTCCTGAAGCAGTCAGGCAGCTGGACTGGAAGCTCAGTGCAGGTCCCTTCCAACTGAAGCAGTCTATTCTACACTAGTCTAGTTCAGTAGACTTGTGTAAATTCTTCCATTCCTTCACATTTAAAAAGCAAAATAAAGAAAAATAAAAATGTGTCCTAAGATGCAATAACTTTGGTGTATTCTGGAAATGTTTCCTTTACAGAGTTAAAAGACTAAGTAGGAATGAGATGTTTTAATACATTAGTACTGATACTACAGAAGTAGCAGTTTCTATTCTGATAATGTTGTTCTCCCACAATTTGTCTCTTATCAAAATATGACTCGAAGCTATAAGAAGTAAAAAGAAAATGGTTATAATCATTAAAATATGAAATATTAAGCTTAACTGCCATAGCATACTGAAAAGCAAAACATGCTACTAATAGGCACTCACTTAAATAATGTTAGATTATGTTTCATACTAAGGATTTTAACACTTGAATGTACATCAGTTTTAGATGCTTAACCTGTATGCAGAAATTAATCTGTTAATATTTCAATAGGTATTTTTCAACTGCTTTTTCCAAAGGTGCCTCTAATTCTAAAGTGATGCAATATTTATACTAGACTACTTTGATAGTTATTGGGCTAAATCTTCTTTAATTTAGCTTAATACCTCTGGCTTCATTAAGCATCTTGTTTCACAACTACACTAATAGCTTTTCTCAATATTCCGTTAGGCAAGGAGAAAAAAAATGAGGAATTTTTCTTCATAACTAATGTCATTTACATATTATTCCTATTAATATTTGATAAATGAAGTTCAGTTCACAGCCAAAAATCCATGTTTATAGCAATCAGAATGTAGCAGCCACAGAATTACTCATTGCTCTTTTCCTGTCCGCCTCCTCCCCCAGCACATTACTGTAAGCCACAGAAACCTCTTCTCCATCCCTTTTGTTGTATTTGTCCTTTCACTTAATATGATGATCAGGAACTAGAAGCTTCAGCACTTGATCTGAAGCAAAAAGGAAAAATGGCTTCAAATTGATGGCTCATATATATCCAAGGTGCACAATGGACTAACTGGTGTTTGCCTTCCATCCTAAGTTGTGCTTTTGGTAAATAAAGGTAACTGTTGAAAAGCTACATGCTCCTATCTTTACGACAAAAGAAATGCCCTAACAACAGAGACAGAGCCCCCTCAGTCAAAGGAAGTGATTAATATTATGCAAAAGATAAAATCTACACAGTTTTCCTGAATAACCTTATAAAAAACACTCAATAATTGATATCACTTCAATTTTTAAATGTTAATATTCTCTTTCCATTGTATGATTAACATGACTTTACCCAAATTCACCTCATGACAGCTGTTTAAGACATCACCTCTTAATTCAGATACAGAAGTTGCTGAAAAAAGAAGAGATAAGTCGTGCCCCCCCTTTTTAGTCTCCTAAAGTAATGCTTATTATTATTCTCCTCTCCCCTAGTGACACTTTGAAAGAGTCTTAGAGGATCATCTTCCTTCTTAATATACCTTTCATACTTTTACTGTGAAAAAAAACCCCACAACTTCATTTCAAGAAGCCAGTGATATTGGAGAGAACACTAATTTTCAGTGCATAAAGTGCTAAGTTTAGCTGCTTCATTCACTTGCTTTATGAGACTTACTATGTCTGTCTCCACATTTAAAGCTTTGTAGGTATCAGCCCAAACCTTCTCTCATTTCTCAAAGCCCAACAACCCCAACTATATTTCACTTTCTGTCCTTTCATTTTCACTACCTTTGTCCCAAACTCAAGTTCAAGTGTAGTCAGTTGAATTTACAGCAGAAAGAGGGAAGTCAGTCTCTCAGAGGACTATTTCTCTGTGGATAGTTATTTTGTGATCAAAAGCTCCTAGAAATCTCACAAAAGTTGGGTTGGATCAGCAGGAAGCATTTCAGGTGTGAAGTCTGACAGCAGAAGCATCCCCTGTGTAACAAAAGAATCTCCATGAACTGAGCAGCAGTGCTCTTGGCTGACTCACCATGATAACCTGATTTGGAAGTTGGGCAATTTATCAGTATCAGAGACCATATTTGCAGGAGCTATAGCCTGTAAAATTAAGGCTTCATCATAATATTGGTTTTGTTGACATTTTTCTTCAGCTACTATGATAATCAGTACACCAGGAATAATATTTCAGCAAATCACCTTAGAGCTCAGGAAGATTAATGAAAACTACCAACCCTAAATGGAGTGATGCAAAAATATATTCCAAAATACTCCTCGAGGAACACCAGTCTTGGAAAAAATGAACAAAGCCTTACACTAAGAGGCAAACAGCAGGCTAGGGCTTTAAGCTAGTCTGAGCATAAGGAGAAACATCTAAGTACAAGACTAAGAAATTACAGCTGGTCTTAGACATAGTCTCATTTCTCTTTTTAATTTCAGAGCAAAAAAAAAAAAACCAAAACACTAGATCTGAACAGATATGCATGAAAGATGATGCACAGAATTGCCAGCAGGATTTTTTCTACATATTGCCAAATGTATGTTACACAAAATTGTCATTAAGGTCTCACTTATTACATTATACAGGGTTACAAATCTCCTTGAATTAAATATTTATGACTCTTGCTTGGAATACTGGATCCTGCAGTATTTTATAGAAAGAACAGAAACTAGCCTTTCCAATGACATATAATCTAAATTATAAAATTATGAGTTTAATAATATTCAATTCATCATTATATATGCAGATTAAAATAGCAAGCCCCATATTTTACATCTGTAAGTTTCACAAGAAAACATACAATATGAGATTTATTCCAACTAGAAGAACTCAGCTTGTGCTTTCCAGTGCTTTTGCTTTGTAAGTAGCAAGTTAATGTACCCAGAGTTGAAAAGTGAAGTGGGAAAAAAAATATACTGAAATAAACCAATATATATTTTGTCTTTCAAGTCTGCTACAAGACTAATAGAGTTTGAAACCTGCATTTTCAGGAGACTTATTTAGATAATGAGAAGGGAACACTCCCCCTCTAAGGAGAAAACACAGCTTGCCAAAGGAAAAAATGAAAGGGTCCTGGCCCAGTCTCTGTGAGAAATAATCTTTGTACTTCTGACTTAGGAACAAGCAAGTTAGTGGCACTGGGTAAGAAAATGTTGAATAAGGTAGCACAGCGAGTAAAGGGAAAAGAAGTGTAATATGAAAAAAATTACACAAAGAACTCCAGTTGCTCACTCCATGATTAGATTCACGTTGAGCTACACCTCTCTAGACACCAAGAACTGTAAGTACTGTGCTCATTTTATGAGCTGTCTTGTAAAAATCTTTTCTGCTGTATATTAAGTCCTCAACAGAAGGAGAACATGACTTTTACAAACCAAAAGCATTTAATAAGCTATTTCTTGAAATGAAATTATTCTAAAGTCTGGACAAAAACCATGAGCCTTATAGTTAGTAGCAGGGGAGTCAGCAGTATTAGTTTTGGCAGAAAGATCTAGAAATTCAGTTCAAGTGGAAACCAAAGACATCTTGGCTAAAATAAAGCTAGAGAAATGAATGCAATGTAAATTGAGGGGTGATATTAGGTGAAGTACCACTCCTTATTTACCAAAATACTAAGGTGGACCAAAATTCCTCAGGTTTTTAGGTATCTGGCAAAATTTCTCCTTCAGTTGCACACATATATTTGTACTTTCAAAATGTAAAATTGGGAAAATCTCTGGAAAAAAAGGTTGCAAAAGAGGTATCAGTTCAAGTCCTGACCATTGTTTATAACTATTGCACATTACTGAGTAATCTGCTCCAAGAAGGTATTGCAAAAAGGAGTGGTATGCAAAGGGAAAAACAGTATACTGTTCATTAGGAGCCAAAGGCAAGCAATTTTGTCTTAAGGGTGGCATTAGAATACTTAATGGTGTTTAAGGCACTGCATCCAACCTTTTCAGCACCCTCTGTACAGGAGAGAACAGGACAAAGTGCTGTTCCATAACCCCTTATGTTTGAGGACCTGAGGAAGGATGATATCCACCTGTATTTAAATCTTGCAGAAGAGAACTGTTACAGTATGTGGTCACAATCAGAAATGCTCAGTGCAGGAGTAACACATAAAATCTGTAGATTACTGTGATATTGCCACTAACAGTGCTCTTTATGGACAGCTACCAAGTATTTCACATCTCAAAAGCTTTTTCATCCTAATTAAAAAATGGCTTTTGAAATTTACCTTAGGCTAACAGATGATTCTTATACAAAGACCTACAACATGACTTGATTTAAAATTTTACTTCAGTCCAAAATTCAACTCTAGTACAAGGCAGACCTCCCAGTATAAAGCCATTAGCTATGCAGCTAAACACATTTTTTTCTAAAACCAGTAAAACTCTTTACTAGCTGTGGAGCTTTTCAATGAAACAAAATGCATAAAAGCAGGGGAGTTAAAATCAAGTAAAATCTAGTAAAAATACTATAAAAACCCATGTCTTCTGGATGCTGTAAGTTTTAATAACATTTTTCCTCGTTTTTTTCCTGGCCAGTTCAGTCACCATTAATATTCCTAAGAAATGAATAAATGTTTGAAGTGAGATGCTGCAGAGTTTCAGAAGTAATGGAATAACACCCAAATTTGACAAGAGGAAAAAACCCTCCTTTTTATGAAGGTCTAGCAAAATAGGCAAGCAAATGTCATGGAAACAGCATCTCTCTCCATGGTAACATTATCAGTATGAAAGCTAACCACTCTAATTTCTAACACGCTCCAAGACAAGGTGCTAGTTCAGTTCCAGTTTTCATTTGGTATTTGTTCCATAACATTCCATACATCTAGGAGCTGGGAAAAAATATTAAAAACATAAATAGTTCACAAGCACGGAGTAGCAAAGCCCAGGCTCTTACATATAAGAGCAAACTGACTCACTGTGATAAAGCAAGTCTGAGTAAACTGTCTTTTGGAAAAAGAACAGGAGACTAATGGTAGAACAAAGAATAATTACATTACAGCTGCTTTCCATTTCACATCTGACTCTGTGCAACAGTTGTCAGATGTGTGACAGCAAAACAAACAAGGAACTAGAGAATAAGTGCAGAGTTCATAATCTCAGCTAAGAACTCCTTGCTACTTCCCTCTATACAGAATTTTAAATTTTTCGTAAACCAATCCAACAACCAACATTCTCAAAACCATCTCTTACTAGCCTTGTAGCTGCTCTCCACAGAGATGGACCCACTTAGTGCACAGAAATTAAGAGCCATGGGAATTATTTGTTTGACAAAATAGCTCCTGTTTGTGAACCAGCTGTATGCAGCTTGTGACTCTGACAAAAACTACTACCCAAATTCATTCTATGACAATGCTGGGAAGTCTGTTTTCTGATCAGTTCATCAATGCTGTTTCACTTATCTGACCATCACTAGGTAGAAGACACGTGGTGCTACATGTCCCTTCAATCCAGAAACTAAAAAAAGGGTCAGAAGTACAAGTGTGTAAAAAATTTAAATTTTTTTTTAATATTCTGTAAATAACACACAAAGCAATAATGCTTATCCACTGTTTTTTTCACATTAGGCCTTTGAACCATCTCTGTAAGGAGGGAAACAACAAACCATAAAAGCAAGAAATCTGAACTTCCTTTGCTTAACCTGAGCTGATGCTAAGATTGTTATAAAGGAATACACAGCCTAAAACTGGCAAAAATTGACCTCTGCCATTCTTTGTTTCAATTAAACTTTCCTTTTTTCTTTACTTCTGCTCACTGCAGTATGCATCCAACAGCTTATAGAGCAGATTTAGATAATCAGAACTTTATATTTTATATATGAAGACAAAAGGAACAACTTTAAAACTCCTGTTAACCACATAGGAAACTTCTTTTTCACCTGTTTTAAGCCCATTCTCTGAACACTGGAAATGTGTGTTCAACTTAATTTGCTAAACAGTGGTTTTCAAAACTACTTCGAATGATCTTCTATTCTTCTTTGTTCCTCTTCTTCATTACCAGCAGAACAAGCTGTATTTTCCCCTAACAGCAGCAACATCAGTTCACAATCTGACAAGTCCTTAAAACACGTATTTTAATTGCTCTCATAAGCTAATAGTTCTCCCTAGAGAACCCTGTGTTACATAAAACACATGGTCTTTTGCAGTAGTTGGATGAGTATAGAGATACAAGATCACCCTGGGATTTCCAGTGATCACTGTTTGGATACAAGCAACCTACTGTCTGCCAATTCAAACTTGTCAAAACTTTCAGATAGCATTTAAGAAGTGTACTGATGGTTTCTGTCATGAACAATTCAAAGTGAACAGAATACCTGCATTTTGGAGGTCTAGAGTACTTTCAGCAAAGATTTCTACTCACTTTATCCTGCACAACATTCCAATCTCTAAAAGGGAACAATACGGATTTGATGGATGGACCACTCTATGGATAAGGAACTGGATGGATGGTCACAGCCTGAAGAGTTGTGATCAATGGCTCAGTATCCAAACGGAGACGTGTGACAAATGGTATTCCTCAAAGATTGGTACTTGTACCAGTGCTGTTTAACATCTTTGTTGAAGAGTGGGATCAAGTGCACCTTCAGCAAGTTTGCTGATGACACCAAATTGAGTGGTGGAATCAACACACTGGAGGTAAGAGATACCATCCAGAGGGACCTCGATAGGCTCAAGAAGTGGGCTCGTGCAGAGTGCATGAAGCTTAACAAGGCCAAGTGCAAGGTTCTGCACCTGGGTAGATGCAATCCCATGCACAAATCCAGGTTGGGAGGGGAAGGGACTGAGGACAGCCCTGAGCAGAAGGACTTGGGAGAGGTGGTGGACCAGCAGCTTAACATGAGCCATCAATGTGCCCTTCCATCCCAGAAAGCCAACTATATCCTGGGCTGCATCAAAAGAAGCACAGCCAGCTGAGGGAGGTGATTCTCCCCCTCTACTCTGCTCTTGTGAGACCCCACCTGGAGTACTGTGTCCAGTTCTGGAGTATTCTACATAAGGAGACAGATCTTCCTGAGTGTGTCCAGAGGAGAGCAACAAAAATGATTGGAGAGCTGAAGAACAGCCCTGAAGCCAGGCTGAGGAAGTTGAGGTTGTTCAGCCTGGAGAAGCAGAGGCCCCAGGGTGACCTTCAGCAGCTTTCCATTACCTGAAGGCCCCCTTCAACAAGAAAGTTGTGGGAGGACTTCTTGCATGGGTGTGTAGCACGAGGACAAGAAGCAATGGTTTAAAACTTGAAGAGGGGAGATTTAGATTAGATATTAGGAAAAAATTACTTCCTGTGAGGGTCGTGAGATTCTGGAACAGGTTGCCCTGAGAAATTGTGGAGTCCCCCTTCCTGGAAGTGTTCAATGCCAGTCTGGATGGGGCCTTAAGCAACCTGATCTAGTGGTAAGTGCCCTTGCCCATGGCAGGGAGGTTGGAACTAGAAGTTCTTTAAGGTCCTTTCCTAGGCATTATATGATTCTATCATTCTCCTCTGAGAACACACTGAACAGTGTGTTGCAAATGTACGTTTCCTCCATCTTGGAGGAAAGCTTCTAGAGTAACATGGAAAAGAACAGATTTTCATTTCAGAAACACAACTAGCAGCATGAGCTTTTGCTTTATGAATATCTGCAGTAATTATGGAAACATTTTTCATCTGCTTCTCATATCTGACTTCTATGGTAAAGCAATGAAGTTGGGTACTTCCCTTCTAACTGTACTTAGAAGAGTGTAACCTGTATGATACAGTCACACCTAAATTATTCAGTGCAATCCAGAGCTTTGATGTCTAGTTCAAGACTTCTATTTAATCATACATTCATGGACTTGGTTCACCTTTTTGGGAATGTCAAAAACTAGGAGAGCTGATGAATGGAACAGGAAGTACAGTGACAACTGAAACTCAAGTTATTGGCAGCCAAAATGAGAATAAATTATCACAACCGTGTTCAGTTGCACCTCCTCACACAGAGTAATATTCCACAGGCACCTCTGAGCCTTGCAGAACGTGTTCCATGTTCTGTGCAGGACAGTGCATATGATTAATTTAAATGTGTTGTGACCAAAGTTACCTTCAAAGATTCATCTGAGAATATCTAACAGCAAGTAAAGAACATATTTTGACAACTACCAAAATTAAGTTACCAATTGTGACATTGAGCTGACATTTTCAAATTTACTGTTTGTAAGAACAGTGACCCAGTAAACATTTCAAACAATGAATTTTCAAACAGACTAATGTAAACTATTCTAAGTTTTAAAGAAAGTAAGTGCTCTTATAGTTACTGTTTTGGCCAATCCAAATACTACAATACAATATCAATACTGCTCTGAAAGCAACTCTGTTTTCACAAATATTAAGTATATATTTCATCTTCTTGAAATGCTGGGTTAATGCTTACACTAAAACACCAGAATGAAGATCTAGCTAAACATTCTGCTTCATCCTGATACAAACCACTATTTTTGCTTCACTGCTATGCTCCTGCCCAAGAAAAAATAAGACCATCTCATGAAGGACCTTTATGGAAACTTGAGGTCTGTTGGCTGTCTTGTTCTGGCATGCATAAGAGAAAGGACTGGAAGAAAACAATTGCAACACAGTAAATCTTCCATATATTTTCCTAAATCTTTTCAGTTTGATAGACAGAGTATAGATGAATCATACATGAGACACTGTTTGTTGATAACTATTCTGGGATTCAAAAAAAAAAAAAGTGTCCTGATAAAATACTTTCCCTTATATCTTCCAGTTTCCAAGTCATTCCTGACCTTTTAACTTCTGAGTCCTGAAAAGACTGCTATAAAATTCAGGCTGGATAGAAACACTGCCATTGACACCACTGAAGACTTCATTAACAACAGCCTATGTTAAAGATTAAGAGCTCAATCACCTACTCAGATGATTTAGGAAAGAGTTCTCACTGATTTGAAGTAGAATCTCTCTTAGATTTCCCTATCCAGCCATCAGAGAGATTTGTTTTTCAAAGCTGATCTACTATACATATAAATCAATCTCATTTGTGGAATATAGACTTACTCTCTTAAAAGCAGGTATGTTTACAGAAGTTGAGCAATTGCTTTGTTATTCTCACCTGAATATCACACTTACAATATATATTCCTAATACTTATTTCTTTCTTCTTAAATAAAAAGTATGTGCAGTCTGGCCTAGCTGGAAGCACCATTGCGAGTTCACTCAACAAACTCCTTGGCATCTAGCTTTGAAATGACAAAATTATGGAAAAATCCTTTGAAAGCCTTTATGAACAATGATTCTGCCCATCCTAATACAACATACATTTTTATTTTCCCAACATTTAGAATCGTAGCATCCAGAAAATGCTTTTTTTTTTTCTTCTCCTAAGCAACACAGACGCAGCCTCTACCATATTAATGTCAACTGACAATCCTGAGGATGAGTAGCACACATAATGTAAAATGTAACAAAGATCTTTCCTGCCTAACACCAGTGGCAGGCAGGATGATTGAACTGCTCTGCTGAAGTTCAAGCACACAGCTTCCATAAATGCAGCTCATTGCCTGGGAAATCAAAGAGCATCAGACAGTACAGGTCATATGCAAACAAATGAGATAACAGACCAGTTAGAACTAACACGTTCCTTAGAGATCAGACTCAAGGCAGACATAAAAAGGATTTCAAGTTAAACATTATGGCAAATAGCATACACATCTGCATCTCTAAATACACTGGAGAACCAAAAGCAGAAAGTTAAACAAGGAAAACTTTTGCTACACCATTATCTATTTTTTTCAGAGCTAAAAATTACTAAAACTTCTACCCTCTTTTTTTTTTTTTTTTTTTTTTTGACATTTTTTGTCAAGTACAGACAGTAAGACTCTAAGCCTGTAAGAAATGTTCAAACATCTTGAGGAGTGAATTATCCCAGGTTCTTGGAAAGCTAAGTGCAAATCATTAACATCTATCACTTTCAAAAATCATGACAATTTTATCTAGGAGCCTAACAATCTAATTCAATGATCTCTGATTAATTTAACTGGTCCTTACTTCCTGGTGTTTAAGTTAGCATTCCTGTTGTGGTTTTATTTCATTTTCTAGTTTCCTGATTTTCAAAAGAGAAAGAGAACAAGCCACCTTAAGAGAGAAAAGAAAAACTTGAACAAATTTTACTCACAGAGTAAGGTCACAGAGAAGCTTTCTAATAAATACTGTGCATTGCTAATAAATTTGAGTTTGATCATAAAGCATATGATAGAATAGCACATTTGAGATATGACTAGCTATTTAAGAGACAAACTGTAAGGAACATTGCCATGGAAATTGAATGTAACACCTATTCATAGGCAGGATAGAGTTGTAAAGCTCAGTGGTATTTCAGGAGATTGACAGTGAATTCTCTGTTAAAGGAAAACCAACAACAGCACCAAAAGTGCGTTCTGACATGATAAATGCAGCCCCTGACTACTAACAGATTCCAGCATGAACATTCCTCTTGCAGAGGAAATCATGTTTAGCAATGAGATATTCTAAAGATACAAGAAAGGTAGAGTGGCTCAACACAAAGGATAATGAAAATTATTCTCTCCATATTTCCTTCCCTTCTGCTGAAAAAAAAAAAAAAAAAAAAAAAAAAAAGAGTAAAAAAATAAGGCGAGGTTATCTTAGCATCTACGTTAAGGAATGGAGATGCTGATCTCTTCTCCCTGATATCCAGGAACAGGATGCATGGGAGTGGTTCAAAGCTTCACCAGGAGAGGTTTAGACTGGACATTAGGAAGCATTTCTTTACTGAGAGTGTGGTCACTCTAGAACAAGCTTCCTACAGATACCCCAAGCTTGTCCATGCTTAAGAGGCATTTTGACAAGGCCCTTAACAAGCTGTAACTTTCAATCAGCTCTGAAGTGGTCAGCAGGAGGATGGTCAGCAGGTTCCTTCCAACTGAAACAGTTTATTCTATTCCATTGCCCTCAGGTCTTCTATGAATCACTACGTAATTAGAAAACTAAATCCAGAAAATTGTATATTTGTTAGAGGCCAAAATTGATGTTATCATATGATTCTTCCTAAGCCTTTATATATCAGCTTTGGTACTGAGACAACATCTGAGCCTATCTGAAGCCATTAGGTGCTATTGCAATAGAAATATTTAACAACTGATGCCTTATCACTGGTAACCATGAAGTCTGAGTTTTTAGAAATATGTCTGCAACTGATGTGAGCTGATGAACTGATGTTACCTGATCTTCAAAAATTTACAGAGGATTCAACAAAACTATACTGAGAAGGAACAGCTTAACAGTTACACAGGACTGCTTAGGAGAAAATGACACTGCTTACCAAAACAAAATATAGCTTTTTGGAGATATTTCATTCAGTATTACCTTCAGTAATTTTGGATGAACTTTTACAATGACAGAAAGTAACACAGCCTATTATATAGCAGGAATAGAACAAATAATTAACAGGCAACCAAGCATTTCACCACTAAGTCCATCAATGGAGAGGAAGGAACATTACATTAAAAACTCATGCAATATTAGTAAGTAATAAAAACCTGTTCATTATTCTCCTCTCATTTCAAAGGCTAAGCTTTTTGTTAGTATTCAGTATAGACTTATCTGGTACATTATTTCTTTAAAATAATACTTATCTTCAAAGAACAGAGCTCAGCAGCTGCCCTCCTCCTTGCCCAGAAAACATCCCAAACCCACAAAACTGGACCTTATTACTCATCCAAAAGAAAAGCAGAGAGAAGTACCAAACAAAAATCAGCCTAAGCCAATGTGAAAATATCACAGAGCTCAGGAAGCAAAAAGATGGAACAGAAGAGAATTAATTCTGATACAAGCTTTCCACAGATGATCAAAAAATGTCCTTAGACCTTCCTAACCACTGGCCAGCAAGCCTTCTTTTAGGTGGCTAAAGTAAGAAAATAATTCCTTTTCCCAAGCAGGGGAAAATAATAGTTCTAGTTACAAGAAAGTCAGTTATTAAGAGACTGCTAGCAAAAAAATTAGAAAGTCTGAGATATCTAGCAAAGGTATGATTTACAAGGCAGATAGCAAAAGTAATTTCACTGATGAGTGGACATAGGTCAGAGCATCAATTCTGCTATCAGAAGATAAGAGGCCATTTTTGATATTTCCATTAAAAAAAAACACAGGCTGGCAAACTTCAAGTGCTCTAAAACAAATACGAGAAGCTGTTTGCTGTTTTGAAGTAATCTTTCAGAAAAAAGGTCTGAAAACTTCCAGTCTTCACACAGCATTCAGAATCTGCAGATAAGGTCTTTGGCTTCTGCCTGCAAACTAACTCACTGATTTCCTGGGGCATGATCACAGGGTGACATACCTGGCCATGAAGTTTCCTGTGGGCCTCTTTCACTCCTCCTAATTAGCATTTAGCTTCGGTCCCTGCTCTGCCAACCTGTTACATGTGGAGGGGATCAGAAAGCTGATCAGATGGAATGGAGCTGACTTAGCCATCCCAGAGTCTTATCTGAGGCATCTTAAATGGATAGAAAATGATGCAGGGAAAAGAAGCATTAGGGAAAAGAACATAAAAGTGTAATCAAAAGGAATGTGGGAAATGGGCTACTGGATAGAGGGGATGCACGAAAAGGGGAAGAGGAAAAGAAAAAGAGTACAAAGGGAAGAAGAGAAACAATAGTAAGAAAACATAGTCTTGTATTTGTCTCTCACCATGGAGCTGTTAAAGAACAGTAGGCAAATGCAGGGGATGTGTGGGGGTGAACTAGGATGCACACATCACATCAAATCACCCACAGAGTGTTCATAAATTATAAAGGAGGCAAAAACCTCCATCAGTTCCACTAAGCAGGCACTTCTTATGACCTGTGAAAGCTTTCAGTCTCTAGAAAGGGAGGAAGAGGGAAGAAGGAGGGAGGTCTTTCAGTTGTCATGCAATTAAAGCACTTGGTACACCCTAGGAAATAACCAATACAAGTAACTCAGGGAACTGATGAATTACTTAGGAATAATAATGCTCAGTTTGCATGGCCTTGCAAAATAAGCTAACCTGCACAGGCAGAAAAAATCTCCTTAACATTGTTTCTACCACCCCCAGTCACAGTGCAATATAATTTCTCCTTCAGTACAAGAAGCATACTATTGATGAGTTTAAATAGGAAGACTTAACAGAAGAAAATAAACCCTATTGTACCTCACTAGAACTCTACATTCAGTTATAAAACAAATCCTCTTTCATTAAAGCATGGTGATTTCTCAACACTGAAATACTACATAGGCACTTGACAACATATTTCCTCAAATCCAAAAGTGAGAAAACCCAGAGTTCTGACAGGCTAAATGCATAATTCCTACTCATACGGTATCCTCACTTTTATAATAAGTCATAATTAAACCAAACTTCAAAAAAACAAAATATTCTTCCAGTAGAGTGAAGTACTGAGCTCAACATTCTTTATATGAAATAATTAGTTAGCTTCTGCGTCCTGCTGTAACACTTAGAAGTATGAAAAGTGTGGGTATTTTTCCCCTCAAATTTTCCTGTTTGTAAATGACCGCATTCCATGCATCCTCCTCTGCTGCCACTTCTTCCTTGTAATTTTTCTCCAATGCCTGTCCACTTTTATGTACTTCTCAAAACATCTGAGACCTTGGAAGCTCTGAAAAGATGTTCTTAAATCTCCCTATTCTTCTAAAACTCAGCATCATTTCTGTCTCTTTTTCTGCAAGATCATGCCAATAAAAATGGGTGCTAGGAATTGTTTTTTTCTCTCGGTATACCATGAGACAGACTGGTTTTGTAAGTCTTTTAAGGCTCACAATGGCCAAAGTTCATGCTACTACCCCAATCAACAATAGGTATCTTTCTATGTGAAAAAATGTAATGCATTACACACATAACTGCTATTAGAATAAAAAAGGAAAAGTTATTTCAGTTACTATTCTCAAGGGATGATTTATGCATTGTTATACTCCATTGTCCTTGTATTGTTGCCTAGTAATTTATGCCCTCTGTACCACATAAAATTAAAAAGCAGTATCAGCTTCATTGTTTTTCAGCTAATCAGCTTTAATACTTATTACCCAATTCATAGGCCTACAATTATTTCTTTTGCTATAAATATATTGTTTAGGTTTTCTTATCTACAAAAGCCATTAAGAAAACTGCACATTGCTAAACCTAGGAAAATCAATTTCATAACAGAGGCAACAAACTTACATTCCATACATTCTAAAATAATACTGAACTTTTAATATTAAAGTACTAAATAAATATATCCCATGTTTTAAAGATGAAAGCAAGCTAATGAGTTTTTTTTTTTTTGGTTATAAGTTTCTCAGCATGCTCAATCAGAAAACACAAGTTCTAGAAACACAAAACATATCAGATATTATTTCCTGTAACATGAAGAGACATGCTCTTTAGTAGAAATGGTAATTTCAAAATCAGCTGTAGTAACTCTGTCTAGTTTAACCTTTGATATTAATGAAAGTAGTTCTGAGGAGCCTTTACAATTTTGACAGGATCTTAACAATATTCTAACACATGATCAAGACTTTCTATGGAAGTATGAATTTTTTTTACCCTAATAGTTTTACTCTGAATTTGAAATAGCGATATCTTTTAGAAGGAAATTTAAAAATAAAATAAAATAAGTATGAAGTAGAGAAAAAAGGTTGATCTTATTTTCAGATGGGAACGTCATCACCTTTGCTAAGATGTACAATATTGGAAGTAGACCATAAAAAAAAATGGTTTATTTGGAAAACTAAATACAAATAGTATCTATGAGTATCTGTAAGGGTAGCATGTCTGACAAATTTGAAGCAATAAGAAACAATTGATTGTTTCACAAGCTATGGAAAAAGTCAACACAGATGATGTTACAGTGGTTATCTGTAACCACTGTATACATTGCAGTGTATCCATTGTGTCAGAGTAGCAGGATGGATAAGGCCACGCTACTCATATCCTGTAAAGCCACTCTTCCTGCTTGAGGACTATTTATATTCCTTTTTCACTTTGCAATTTTTCAGGTGACTTCTTCCCACCCAGTCATACACCTTTATGCTGGTAGACATGGCATGATTATGTATCATGATTTAGTTGCACTAAAACAACATGATTCACACATTTTACTATAATTTTTAATGCATGAACATCCTTGAGAAAGAAAAATAATCGGAGAGTTCAAATCAGTGGATGAAAGATAAATAGAACCTGTGCAGTAAAAAAAAAAAAAGAATTCTCCTTATTTAGCACCATGTCAGGGTACACATGCAAAAAAGCCATGAACTTATTCCTGAAAATTACTACTATGGATTACTCTGAAGTCACACATACCATGAGTTAGATTGAAACTGGTTGAGTAGTCTGAGGAACTGGAAAAATCAGAACCCATGTGGCAAAGTAATCCTGACTGAAACAAAAAATTAGGCAGTAGATAGGAGGAAGAGTGAGGCATGAGGGTGAGTTTCATTTGAGAGTGAACAGAAAAAAAATCCATTTTTACACCACTTACTCCTGTAGGCTGAAATATCAGTCCATCCACTTCATGGCTAACTTCTCTGGCAAAGTTTCCTTCCAGGAGCTGTAGAACAAAAGGAATACAAAATCTTTGTTCACAGAGAAATATTTCACATAGAAGATTGCAGATCAAAGCAGATTATACGCTACTACTGCAATAATTTGCTAGTAAACTGCTTATTTATGGTTCAAAGTTAGAGCTTGGGAAATGTCAACATAGAAAGCTTCAGTGCTTTTATGATGAGTACTTGAAGAGGAAACAAGTTTCAGGGAGGTGAACCCTTACTGTTCTATTCAAGGAAAATGCTGAAAAGAAATGCTGAGAAATTAAATTGCAATGCATGTAAAATGGATGAAAAGCCTGACGGCCAAGTGTTTTAAACAATAATAACATAACATTATATTTAATTTAAACCAGTGCCTGTTTGCACAGAATAATTGATCATTTTGCTGTTAAAAGCCTTTTTTCCCTTGTCCAGTCATTAACATATTTGTTCTTATAACTACATCTAGAAATACAGCTTTCAATATTCAACTTTTAGACACAATTTAACTGAAAAACACACTCTGAAAATACAGTCAGGTGGCAAAATACCTGAAGAATATTGTATTCTGAGGAACAAAGCATCCAGCAAAACACTTTATTTCAGTAATAAAAGCCCATACTTGGAACGTGAAAATGTAGCTAGGGTTTACTTATTATCATTTTGAAATTTGTGAGGCTCACAATCCTTTACCAGATGTCTATATAAAAGAAGGGGAAAAAATAGCCACAGTTCTTTCATAAATTTGTTGTTAAATCTTTGCTTCAGCAGAGAAATTCATATGTTGGAAAACATAGAAACTAACTTTATAAAGCTTAAAATGAAAAAATTTTTTAAATTTTCTACAGAAGCTAAGCCTTCTTCAGATCACTTGCAAGGTTACAGATCACTTGTGAGGTCCCAGAACAGACAGTGAAAAAACTGTCACACACTTGACATTTAAAAAATGCGTGAGAAAAATTCATTAAATTCAAATACCAAAAGCCTTTCTCCAAATACAAAAATCAACATCTCGAAAAAATAAAAGACAAACTTCAAATTAGCTGAGACTATACTTTTTATACATTTCTATCTTGCTTATTAAGACAACCAAGCTGGCAAACAGAAACGTATCATCTCCATTTCTGCTTATCTGAAGTTCCTTAAGGAACTTCATTTGGAGGACACTGCTATTTTGGTGCTGGAGCTTACACATTATTATGTATATATGCAGCTTACATACTGCATTATTTGGAGTGTGTGACTCACAAAGGTAACACATGAAATGTTGTCATGCACTGTGCTGCCTGTAGCTCTCTTCGCTCTGGCCTACATGTACTTAAACTCCACTAAAGCACCATTACAACTTCATAAATAAGGGGAAAATGCAAATTCAAAATTTACCATTTCAAAAACATATCCCAGCATATCTTTTCATTTACTAGTACACCAGAATTATAAAGGCAAAGGGAATCTCTCTTATCAATCTGACTCCAAATTTCAGATTTGAACTTGTTCTCCTTTTCTCATTTTGGAGGTCCACAGTATACTTAGACATCTCCTCCCAGTGTCAACTGGATATTAAAGTAGATATCAAAGGATATCAAATAAATAACCCTCTTTGTGCCTCCGGTTACTTTGTTTTTGTTCTTGCTCTCATTCTCATAATGTCAATTCAACTATTTCATCGATAACACTGTAGAAGGGAACTTCTACTAGATAGAAAGGACTAGGAAAATTGGGGGAAGTGGGGTAGAGAGTATGGAAATTTTCTCTGAGCTTCTTCCCATTCTTCAGGATTAAACTTGTCTCTGAACAGCAGAACATTTGCTGAATACTGCAGAAAGTTTGAATAACAGGAGAACTAGCAGAAAAAGAATTTTTGAACCAGAAGTAAATATTTTTTACTATAGTTGATACAAGGTTTTGGGGTTTATGAACTTAAAATGAAGATATCATGGTTCATCTTTTTTTAAAAATCATGGTCAAGTTTTCTACGTGTTAAGATTTCTAATTAACTTGAACAATATGGTCTTTTTTAATCGGCACCATGATAAATGGCACACCTGCTTAACTGGGATGACTGCCAGGGATCAGATAAAATGCAATGCATCTCAATGACATTTTATAAAAGATGGGTAAATGATGCATGCAAGCCAGCTCTTCTGGCATTCTATTCTTTGTAGCCTCATGGCATCTATTTCCACCTGTGAAACCCTTTGTTCACTTCTGTCAGCTTCCTACTTCCCTCTGAAAGTTTTCCTTTTTTACTTCCAATGTAAAGCAAATTAAAAATTATTGGTTCATCTAATAATATTGCTCTAATAAAAAGAATGGAATGAGAGGAGAGCTGTGTGACAAGTAACAGGATTTGTCCTTGCTCCCTACCTACTGAACTGAGGAGAAGCAGTAAGTCACCAAAAGCAGCACTAATAATCTGCTGAGGCTGATTTGGTAAAACATTGAAACAATCAGATGTTCTTGAGTGGACAACTGAAAAATCATGCTTTGGAGATCTTGCTATACTTCTCAATAAAGAAATCACTTGGCTCCTCAAGCAGGAAACAGACAAAATCAGTGAGTACAGATTCCACACAATACTTGTAAGTATTTACTAATGTTTCTGTAATTCTGAGCAAACCATATAATTATGACGAGTTTTCAGATATTACTTTATTCATGAAATACCTAAGTCCAGTAGTTACTATTGCACCTTTTCCTACCAAGAAAACCTCCTATCTCAAGGAAATCCCAACATGCTGTGAGATTTATACAGATTCTAAAACACATTAATGTCTCTGCAAAGTTATACTGACTTTTTACAAAACAGTTTGGCAAAGGTCCTTGCACATAACTGCTATGTCACAATTTGCAAACATTCCTAACCATTTTGTCCATATTTCTGATTAAAAACTGACACCACTTGTAAGCCTAGTGAAATACTTGGAGATACAGAAAAAAAAAAATTCCTTTGCATTTCATAATAGAAGACAAATATACATCCACTTTCCTTGTTTTTTACAATTTCAGAACTCCTCTATGCTTCATTCAGTTTCAAGTCAATCTGCTTCAACTCTGTCTACACTTATCCTCTATGCAGTTTTTCAAATTACTGGCCACAACAACCCCATGGGGAGCTCCAGGCTGGGCACAGAGTGGCTGAGAGCAGCCAGAGAGGGACCTTGGAGTCTGGATTGACAGGAAGCTGAACATGAGCCAGCAGTGTGCCCAGGTGGCCAAGAAGGCCAATGGCATCCTGGCCTGTATCAGGAACAGCGTGGCCAGCAGGTCCAGGGAAGGGATTCTGCCCCTGTACTCAGCGCTGGTGAGGCCTCACCTCGAGTCCTGTGTCCAGTTCTGGGCCCCTCAGTTCAGGAAGGAGATTGAGGTCCTGGAGCAGGTCCAAAGGAGGGCAACCAGGCTGGTGAAGGGACTCCAGCACAGGCCCTATGAGGAGAGGCTGAGGGAGCTGGGGGTGTTCAGCCTGGAGAAGAGGAGGCTCAGGGGAGACCTCATCACTCTCTACAACTCCCTGAAAGGAGGGGGTAGCCAGGGGGGGGTTGGTCTCTTTTCCCAGGCAACTCTCAGCAAGACAAGAGGGCACGGTCTCAAGTTGTGCCGGGAGAGGTTTAGGTTGGACATTAGAAAGAATTTCTTTACTGAGAGGGTGATCAGACATTGGAATGGGCTGCCCCGGGAAGTAGTGGATTCTCCTGCCATGGTCTGGTAACTGCAGCAGGAGTGGATCAAGGGTTGGACTTGATGATCTCAGAGGTCCCTTCCAACCCAGCCAATTCTATGATTCTATGTACCTGGTCACTCTGCAGCAAAAGGGAACATACTTTACTCCAAAGTATTAGTTACAAATAAACTACAAATTGAATTGTCAGTTAACTAGAACATGAAACATCTTCAGACATGAGCATACTGTCATTCCTAACTTCATGGAGTGAAATCTTCACTGGTCGAGGTTTCAGCCCAACTCATAGCACAATCCTTTCCTCTTATGAGACAGCCCTCACCAGCAGACTTCAAAGTAACTGCATTACCCTCACAACTGGCAGGTTTTAGAGACATGGGCTCATAAACCTGTATACAGGTACTGCAAATTCTTCAAACTTATTACACAGCCTTCAGAAAAAAGAAGCTACCAGCACGAATAACCACCTTTATTAAAAGGAAACAATTATTCTGGCACTTGCCTTGCACTTGTCTAAAAGACATGGACTATTCTGCATTTAAAACAGGATGTCACTACTGTTTTATTATTACATTAGTTTGTTTCATCATGCTTGGCAGTTTCTGTATTTTTCTAGTTTTATATGAGAAGCTCCTCAATATCCCTGTCTCATTTCAATTATCGAAGTTCACTATAATAATTATTTACTTGAATAGCACTTGCTGATGTATTTAAGGCACCCCCCACAAGTAGTTTTACATCCAAAGTGGGAGGTACAAATGTTTTCAATCACTAAGATTAAGAACATTCAGTAAAACATACCTGAATGTGTCTGCTACTGAAAGAAATATTCTCATCAGATTTTTGGTAACTAACACAGTAAAAAAAAATTCTCTCTATTATCACACTAAAGAAGTCTCTGAAAAAATCACCTATGAAACACAAATCCAGTGAAGAGCTGTGCAACATATTTCTACTGAGTAGCCTTCCTGGATATGTTTTTTCCAAAAAATAAACAAACAAACCAAAAACCAAATAAAAATTTTTAAAAAAGTTAAAACCTAGATTAACAGAATTATTTTGCTCAAAAAACAGAATTGAAATCAGAGTGTCCCTTGTTATTGATAGAAGAAAAATACATTGAAAATATCCTAGTACTTAGTTATCTTCAGAAATCCTGTTTTTTTATAACATCAGAAATCCTACAGAATGACTTTTCACTTAGGCTCTGTTAAGTTAAAATCACGCAAAAAATTTATCTGTCTCAGATTCAACCCAACTATCAAATTTCCCAAAATAAATCAATCAGTTAGTAACAGGTAGTAATGGAGCCATCATCCAAGCTATTAACATTTTAAACTGCAGCTTTCAAACATATTCTTGGTGTGGTATAATTTTCCTTCCAGATGATACACAGGCTATTGCACAATGCCTGAAAATCTGAAATGCAGTTTAATGTCAGGTGAGGGAAGCTGATCTCACTAAGCTACAGTTGTAATCTCTGCTCCTTCCTTGTCCTCAGAATCTTTCCCATTTTCCCTGTCCTGCAGCATCATTTCTGTTTTGGTTTGTTTTGTTTCTAAAAGCAGAGAAGGCAGCAAGAATTAAACAACTGCTTTCAGTCTCAAAGCAAAAAACATCAAACAGAATGTGAGCAACTATACACTGAGGGGGGAGTGGGATTTCATGTATTATTTAAAGGTAGAACTCAAAAATCTCAAAACTTCCACAAATAGAAATTGGGTAATTCACATTTTTAGACAAATAGAGCAAAAAATAAAGTGGTAAGAGAAGTTTTGGGGTTGCTTCATAAAATATATAGTAAAACTTTTAAAACAGTATTTAGAGACTCCGAGAAATACAGCAGCTTCGGAATTACAGGGAGCCCATACCTTCTGAAAAATGGAACAGAATAAAAAAAACACCCACCCTGAAACTGAATGCACTCAGACTTTTATCTTTTTCATATTCGGGATACCGCTCACCTCACCTAGCATTAGCATTTGAAGTAGAACAGCTGACCTAAATAAATCTAGTGTAAACTGGGAAGTCTGGGGGGGGTAGGAGAGGATCAAAGACTCCACTTCTTCCTTCCCTCCCTGCCCCAAACCAGACATATCTGGATCACCAGTTCAGACTCACTTTCAGGCAGCTATGAGGATGAAACCCACTCCTCTCGTGCGTATTTCAGTGACTCTTTAAGTTATATGCTCAAGTGCCAACTAATTTTTTTGAAAACTTCCCAGTCTCAAGTTACAGCATGCTGTGGTGGAGACCCACTATCTTTGTGATGTTATTCCAATGAAGTACTGCAAGAACAGTTAAAAAATAATGTCTATTTCTCAGCAGTTTTTCCCTTTCTTCAACTTTCCTTCCATTTAAAAAGAGACTGGATGTGGCACTCAGTGCCATGGTCTGGGAACTGCAGCGGTAGTGGATCAAGGGTTGGACTTGATGATCTCTGAGGTCCCTTCCAACCCAGAGGATTCTATTATTTTATGATTCTGTTTCTCCACTTAGCCACTGACAAAAGTATCTCATAGAGGTTTTGGGGGCAAAGAAACAAACCACAACTCAAACATTTCATAAAAAGGAGATAGAACTCTTCAAATATTTCAGTAATGTCTCCTCTAAACTCAGAGCTATCATTTATTATTCCATCAACTGAAACCATTCCAGCAAGATTAGACAAAACAACAGTCCAGGAAGAACTACAGGAGCAAGAAAAAATGCAGTCCCTTTTCTTCTCCATGGAGTCTCCATTAGAGAAGATCTCTGGCTACTTGAGCAGTTGGCAAAGTATTTCACCAGCCACTGAGCTCATTATAACTGGCTGCTTGATTCAAGAAGTTCCTTCCAAGTTAACTGTGAAGATCTTTAAAACATGGCCCCTGATCTCAAGAGCATGACTTAGCAAATGGTCATACAGGTAAATATTTCAGGTAATATTTATTTCAGGTAATGTTTCAGGAATCACAGGTAATATGTGATTCCAAAAACTCTTAAGTCACATTACAATATTAACATTTACTTTCCTCATGAAAACAAGTAACCTGTATCTCATTTATATGATTTCTAGTTTTGCTGCAAATCACCTATAAATTTTCAGAAGAATAGATTGTTACTAATTTAACATGACCTGGTTTCCTTTGCAATACACTCATTTCCTAATGACAAGATGATATGCTACCTTCTGTAAATAGGTAAAAATAGCATCAGGTGAAGTGTATCTTTACAGCAGGATAAAGTCCAATTCCATAATTATTCATTGTATTTGGCTAGATTTATCTTAAAGTCTTTGAATTTTTGTTTGCCAGGAAACCAGCACCAGAAAGATAAGAAAGAAAATGCAGCGTGTGATCTCAGAAAGCAACAGCATATATGAATTAGTCTTAAGCTAATAATATACTTAAAAATCATAAAGTTACGATACACAAAATATTTCCTGGCCCAGGCTAATGTCTAAAATGTGCATAAAGGAAGAGTAAGATCAAAACCTGAAGAAAATAAATTATACACTTAATTCTGTAAGAAGTAATTATTTAAAGTTCTATATGCTCATTAAGAACCAACCCATACTGAAGAATAACAGGTACATTTTCAGTAAACCACTGACATTATCTACTTTGCCCTAAATTGCCATAACAAAAAGTATAAATTTCTCACTTGATTTTAACTTAAGAAGAAATTTCATGCTATTGGGCTGTAAAATCAGTATATAATTCAAATTGGATTAAAATCCTCTTTAAAAATTTATGTTTAAAGCTCAAATCCCAGCTTTTCATGAAGCAATCTATTCAAGATGCTAATTCAAGATACAATCAGAGAAAAGCTGCAGATGTTATTTTGTCTGTATGAATATGTACATTTCTATATTAACCGGTAACTCAGTACTAAACAAGCTGAGTAACAGTAAACTGCAAAGGCTGATTTTTAACAAAATTATCACTATTTAGCATTGGATAATCTGTGGCAACAGCTGAATCATAATGATGAAAATGACACCAAATGACTCCATAAAGATGCATGAATTTTCAGAGATGATAAAAGTAAACAATACTTTTTATAAAATACTATTTTATGGAAGGCCTTTCAGTTTGTTAATTTACCAGAAGCTCTGAGACCAACCATACTGAAAAACCAAAAATAACTTCTTTACCAAGTTAATCAAACAGAACATTTTGGCTCACATGACATTAAAACCACCTAATTACTGCAATGGATTTGTTCTCTATAAGAATGAAAGCAGATAACAGCAGCAAGCTGAGACTGATGTTCCCTAATACGATCAAGAGACTAATTATTATCCATGAATCATTTGTAGCATTCAAAACTTGATTAATGTCAGGTCAAGTTTAACATGTGATAGGTTTAATTAGTAATGCTCAGCTATCCCACAGCTTGTCAGTTTAAGAAAGTGCCATCTGTTAGTTGCAGGAATAGCCAACAGCCACAACAAAAGCACAGTGGATACAACTGGTCACTCAAGTATGTTTTAAGAATTCCATAACTGAGCTACCCTAATGATTTTCAACGTGTTAAACCAGAACCCATCACAAAAAGGCACAAGCCTGCAAGGTAGGCTTTTCCCATATTAAAGAGGCATTTAGTAAAACTGGATTTAACTTCACAGATTGACCTATCTCAAATAACAAAAATCTTCTTACAAGAGCAATATGTACAGCCTCTTCTTTCTACTTATTCATCATCTTTAGCAAGCATCCCTATACAAAATACTGTTTTACCCTTTAAAGAATCACAGATACACATGATCCTAACTAATGGCTCATGTAGCAAAACACCATTAGAAAACAATGAACCTGAAATTCGTATTTTCCAAGAAAATGTTTACTGACAGTCTCACACTTGTTCTAATTACAGATAATGAGAAGAAGAAATCTTTTTGCTGCAGGCTCACATTTGAGTATTTCAATGCCCTCTGTGTGTAGCCAGCTTTACCAGGGGGTACCTCTCCCATCTACTGCACATTCACAGCTCTTGCAGCAGGATGGGAACTCACCTGTGATCCCAAGAGCTCACCTGGACACCTCCAAGAGCTCTGTATTAATAAGTGGGAGCAGAAAGGCTAAAATAACATGAAGAGGCAACAGACAGGTGCATGCATAGAAAACAAGTGACCTAACACTAAGTGGGTTTGCTTTGGCATCTATGTATACTCCTCTATCCTAAAACATTGAAATAAACATTTAATAATAAATATAGATATTTATTATTATATTATTTCACCTCACAGCTATCACAACTACAACAGCCCTCTCAGATGTACTGTAAATACATTCTCATTTGGTGGATTTTTTGCATTCTAAGTGGATGAGACTGAAACATCAGATTCAGGCTGCCACTAGTGTAACTTGCTGTCTGCTTTTAAGCTCCAAGTGTTCTGACTAAGAGCATGGTGTGCTGGGCTCCCAAATTCCTTGGTGTCCTGATGTAAAAACCAAGGATCATGAAGACTTGGCACTAGTAGGCCACAGACCATAAATAACATCATAATTCAATTCAACATCATAACCATAACCACAGTACAGCTTCTTGCTCAACCCATATAATTTCATAGCTGATGACTGAAAAGGACCCAAATTACTAATGCCTAGGGATGAACATTCTAACTAATGATATAATTCTTCACCATCTTTTAAAAAAGCAGTTCTACAAAAGAAAGTCTTTACCAGAATTCTTTCCAGAAGAGGAAGGCAATAGAAATTCCTCTTTAATACTCATGTAGAGGAAAACAAGAAACAATTCCAAGCCGGAAAGCCAGAGACTTCTACTTCTATCCCTTCTACAGCCCATCTGTAGCCTGCTCCATGACAGGACTGAGGCATATCTGAAAAAAGCAAATTATTTGACACACTGGACTCTCAGAGCTGTCCCACTACACTAAGCTTTCTCCTACTAAGATTGCTACAGTTTCACCAGGGAGTATTGTAAGTCTGGTTTTTTCATAGACAACCTAAAGTCAGATAAATATTATCTGTGTGCATATATATATATTATATATATATATACATATATATATAAATCATCTGAAATCTGCTCTTAAGTATTTTCTCCTACCCTTCTCATAGACTTTTTAAAAAGACATTTCTAGGTATATGGTTAGCTGGAAGTTACTACAGTCCATGATGGGATGCAAGTTCTGATATTGAGAAGGTGGAAGAACCACACTAGCTCAATTTCATTACCCAGCCATAAGAGAAGAAATATTTTAAGTGAAAAATAAAATACATTGCAAAGGAAGCAGGGAATATGTTTGATGGTTGTATTCTAGTTTTTTTTCATTTTTTTTGTTTTGCAGCTAATTCATTAACTGAACTCCTTAAAGATGCTACTAACACCAGCTATATATCATGGATTTTAATTATTTGAGTAGAGATATTTAAAAAAAACTGTAGGGCATGCTGCAATAAGAGTCCCATTGAGCTATCATCAGTTTGCTGGTTTTGAACGAACAACTCCAAAGGTCATGTACCTAATATATTCAAAGCAATAGCACAGAACACCACAAGCACTGTGTGTTAATGCTTAATTTGACAGCACATCTGCATTGCTGAATTCAAAATAAGTATTAGGCATTTCTCAATGTCAGTCTCTTCTCAAAAACACAATTGAGACACTGACATCAATTAACTACGATGTTTTCAAATGCTTCTTTCAAATAAGAGAAATAGACTGCTTTGAGCAACTTTGAATTTTGTGATAGATTGAAGGTGGGAGAAACATGGATTCCTTGAGGCTGGGAGGGGCTGCCACTGCCAAACAACAATAATAATTCATATTTATTTTACCCGATGAAGAAACAGAGCAATATATTTCATAGCTTGGATGTTTAATTAACTGTGCTCTTGCTACCTCTCTACTGCAAGGTATCTTCAGTTTTTCTTTGGGAAAATGTTTCCCAAAACTTTGGGACTTTGTCCATATCACTTTCTGTATGTTCTCATACCTGGCAGAGAATGCCTGCCTGAGAGGAGAGTTCTGCTGGAGCTGGAGGAGGTTCAATAGGTGCCACAAGCAAATTTTTGACCTATTTACAAATGTTAAAATCTGTAACATTTCTGAAGAGATAAAGTGTGTTGATCTCCTCAACTGAGCACTGTTCTCCCACTAATGTGGAGAGAAGGTCCACAATACTCTGGGTTTGATCAAACACAACATTTCAAAGTTCAGCTGATTTCAAAGGAAACCATGACACTGGGCTGAGTGCAATGGGGCAAAGTACATTTTAATCTGTTTTCTAAATGTTTCCCTAACATTACACACTTGGTTTATCTGTTAGGCAGCTCTCATTTGAACTGCTACAACATAATCGGGTCTCTGGTTGTCACGAATATGGACAGGCCTGTTTTAATTAAACCAGATAATTAAGGATCATGTTTTATTAAGCATTTCCACTAAGACACATCAACAAAGACAGATTTGTATATACAGTAATTCAATTAGACATATTCAAGAAGTCTTAATACATTTACTGTTACAAAGCCTGATTCAAACTAGGCTAGTGTATTCCACTGGACATGGATGCAGGGATTTTAATTAAAAAAAAATAATAAAATTTAACATTATATTCTGGATATTTAAAAACATCTGATTCTTCTGTTATACATTGCACTTGAGGGCTTTATTTGCTACAAAGCTTAAATTAAAACTTTGCACTGTAAGGCAATAACAGAATGCTAAGATTTCATTTCTTTATCTTAAAGAAAAATATTGAATTTGCATTTTTTGTTTTGCTTTGTTTTTTGCAAAACTGGGCAAGCTACGATAAAAGAAAGAGCTATCAGGCATGTCCTACGATCAATTCAGTTGATCATTTTCAATTTCAAAATTTCACCCTATTTTTACAATTTTCTTTGTGCTTTTGCTCATTTTATCCAGATCAAGCTTATGTCTCCTGAACACCATTCCAATATGAGAAGGCTGATGGCTTCCCTGTGGAGCTGTATTGCCAGGAGGCAGTTTGGAAAGTGACAGGCTGTGAAGTGGCACAATGGACAACATTAAACAGTTGCCCCTCAAGTAATGACTGGAGTGACCCACTTAGTCACCACAGCTGAGTCCTTTAATTCAGAAAATACCAAATATACCAGTTCAATTGTCCATAACAGGATACTACTTGTAGTTAGGTCTAAACAAATTTGTGTTTTCTCCACAGAACTTAAAGTAGGAATCACTGTTATAAACTTTTCCTACTTAAAAAGGTATGTTATTTCCACAGCAAAAAAAAAAAAAAAAAAGTCAGATTGTTGGAATGTTAGAATGTTCAAAGCTAATGTTTAAATGTTAAGAGTACGTATGGATCTGATATTTAAACTTAAAATGTGCATCAATAAATGTTTCATCCATATATTTTCATTTTCCCACTAGTTTCATTGTTTCCCTTCCCACACTATAGTTTGGCAAGTCAGAATTTAATTATATATTCCACATCTGAATTATTCTATATTAATTTAATTTGCACCACTATCGATATCTAACATGAACCACTACTTATGAAAATAATCCTTCATGGAAAGATTCGTGACTGCTTGTTTTAACTTCAAAAGGTCATTTTCTGTACAATGTGAAGTGTAACTAATGAGTGAATAATTTCTTAAACCTACCTTCCCTTTTTCTTAACCAAAATCATACTGTGCTGAAATATTATACTTGACCTTCAACATCACAACTAATAATAATCAAAAGCAAGTAGTCTAATCCTCTTTTGTTAACTCTAGGAAATGAAGACAGATTCTGGTTTGTGAACAGGTCTCCCTAAGTGACTCCACCAGAGCGAGGAGGCTGAAAAGTTAGACAGAGCTGAGTCATTTTTTCCCTAGCACACGGGAAAATATTTTGGTATAAACCTGAATGACTTGGCTCTTGACAGTGTTACGCTTCCAGGAGATGTTCCTTGCTCAGGGAGAGCATGAAGCTGATTTCACCTGTGATCTACACCAGATTTCAGGTGGTACTTGAGACTTCCACAGTGCAGCCTTTTCTTTATCTGGACCTTCACACAGGTTTGCCTAGGCTAAGAGGTTTTCAAAGTGGGATAAAGTCCATAAACTCCTTTATCAACAGCATCTCTGAAACTACAAAAAAGAAGCACAGAATAACACTGTGGGTCACTGCACACTGAGCAAAATAAACTATTCATTGTGTAAAACAAGGTCTGCATGACAAACTTCCTTCAGCACTTAAAGGTGATCAATTTTTATACATGATCTTTAAAAGTTCCTTCCAACCCAAACCATTCTATGATTCTGTGATTTAATTTATCTATTTTACATTAGCAGAGGTAATCTAAAGCACCTAAGCAGAGTTTAATAATTCTACTTAGTACTGGGGACAGTAAACTATAATTCAAGCAATGAAGTAATGTGCAAGGATTTTGCCTGTCAATGGAATAAATACGTCCACTGACATTTCCGACATCAACACAGAGCTGGGAAGGTTTAATCCCAAGAGACTCCCACTTAAGTGGAAACACCTCTTGGCAGAAAGATGGCTCAAAGATTGTAGGGTGGGGGGAATGCACAAACAAACAAACAAACAAGACTAGAAGCATCTATAGAGTCACAGTCCACAGAAATCCTGTAACTCCTGGTACCTCCCCAAAGAATAATCAAGAATTATACAGAAACCATGGCAGAGCAAAAAGCATACTCCTTGTTTTCATGGATATGCAAATTTTGAGATACAGAGTAACTCTTTAATGCATCTGTAGGATTCAGTGTGTTGCCCAATATTTCTGAAAATTACAGCAAGTTAATGAAGAAGATCCAAGCACTGGTGACAAAGGCATGAGCTGCTGGGCTGTTCAATCTGCAGTGAACAAATCTGCACAATAGAATCAAAGGAACACCCAGAGGGAGCCCGACACCTCACAAGCCCTGGCCTACAAAGTTTCTGTTATCCTCATCCTTCCAATGGCAGAAATTATGTTTACTGTACAGTGCCCATCTCATTCCAGTGCTGCAACTGGTCACACAAAATAGCTCCAGTTCTAACACTGAACTGTAAGCGGCAGTAACCTACATTCAGGTCAAAAGCCACAGCTTGGTGACCTATTTCATATTACAATTTGCAAAGTTTCCACTTGGCATGGTGACAGTCCTTACCTTTAAAGTTCACATGGTAAAAGCATTTTGAAGAATCAGGCTGAAGTACAACATACAGAGATGCAAGACAGCTGCCAAGTGAGGATTTCACATTCTAATACAAGCATTCTAATATAAGTAACATCTTTCTTGTTTCTTCTTCACTACTTGTTTACTATGTACCTCAGGTCCATTGCATTTATAAAATTTATAGAAAAGCCCTCCAAAAAGAAGATTTGAGTGAACATAACGATCAGCACAAAAGAATCTAAGGGTAGAATAAGAGATTACTGCTTTTACAAAATTTGATTTTCCATTTTGGGGGAGATGCAATAGGACGAAGTAAGAAGAAACACACAAAGTAAAGAAACAAAGGCAAACAGAAACAAAATAGTAGAGGGGAGATGGACTAGGAGCTAATTGATAGGAGATGAGACGACAAACAGGCCAAAAACTTGGAAGAGAACAGATGAAAAGGACTATTATATAGGCCAGACACCAAAGACTGATTGCCAACTCTGGGTCAGGAAATGTAGGACTGAAAGGTGAGCCAATTAAGCTACTCCTTAAGGCACAGAAAATAAAAACAAAAATATAAACAAGTCATTTTGGCATTAAAAACCTTCCAGATGGTAACACTCCTGCTCTACCTAGATGCAGAATTCAAAATATCCAGTAAGTTAACAGACATTATTTGACATTGCTGCTGATGCCATGGCTGCCATGGAATTCTGCCCTCTACTACCCCACAAATGAAAACCTTTTCTGTATTTTTTATCAGGGTTCATTTTTTCAGGCCATGAACATACTGTCTTACAGCTGCCTGCAAAATACTTCATTCCAACATCAGCAAGTCATGTCCTTAAAACATTTTCCTTCATCATCAGAGGTTCACAGCCACTCAATTTTCCAAAGCAAACCATCTCAACAGTAGTAACAGACTTACTAGTAAAAACTTGTAGATATTCCACCTCTCCTAACTACAACAAAAGTAGTTTAGAAAAAAAATTTTTTTAAAAAATTGAATGTCAGATAAGCAAGGAGAACAAAATAAGTCACCTGTCTGTTCACATATTTGACTGAAAACTTTCTAGAAGATCCTAGACCATTTAATCTTCTTGCAAAGAAGAACCCACTTTCATTCCAATTCCTCTAGGACAAGCTGTCATTTTAAAATCAGATAATAGTCGAAGAACTGACAAGTCATTGACAGACAAACTGCTAGCATTTGAAAAAGGTTGTATATTTGACCTGTATTATTGTTTAACCTTTAGCCCCATTGAGAATGATGGGCAACGGTTCTCCATGGGGCCATGGGCTACACAAAAGGAAAATTTTTTTCTACTCCTGCTAGAGAGCATTTTCACTGGACAATAGGCTTTAGTAATGACATCCAGGACTGTCCCTATAAAAAAGCCTTGCAAAAGAACTATGTTTCAGTTAGGCAATGAAAGCTAAGGCTTCCACAATTTCCAAAAGTTTACTTATTTCTGTGTACCTAGGCTTCCTGTTTAGAAGAAAGATGATATTATCTTCTGTAAAGAATATAATATTCCTTGCTGAAAATCCTAAAATATTGATAATAAATAAAACCCTAAGGCTCCCAGGCTAACCTCACTGCCCTTTATAACTTTAGCATTAAGGAAGCCTAAAATGCACCTTTTGCATGGACTGCTGTTGTGCTTACAAGATGGGTTGGAGAGCTGGCAGATTTGGCCAAATGTCATTGAATTCTGATGCACACTAATAAATGAAAGCAAGATAGTCAAAAAAGAGGCAAATCATGCAACCGTAATGACAACCAGTCAAGGTTCAACACTACTCCAAAATATCTCTCTCAAAGAATTCGGAACTTACATTAAAAAGCAAAGTTGTTCACAGAATACATGTGTTCCTAACTAGTACTAAGACTAAACTGTGATTAAGGATTCTTTGATTATAGAGGCAGACAAATTTAGTGATACAGCTTTCCCCATCAGTACGGAAGTTCAACAAGGTAACATTTTTAGAGATTCTGACAATATGCAACCTGTACCCCAGTGAACGTCCGTTTCTTTTCTTACTCTTACCACCAAAACTCAGTCTTACAAAAAACAAACTAAAGTCCATCAAAGCATCTTAAAATAATGCCCACGATGTTATAAAGATGTAACGTTGCAAAGAGATAGCCCTTATTTCTCCAATCTAGTACCAACAATAAACGTGGAGGCATAACTATAAATGCTACCCCTGATTTATCATTGAACTTCAAGATTGCTTTTCATTTCACAATAAATTGATTTTCAGATTAAGGAAATAAAAAATAAATAAAAAAACAGCCAGTACTTTAACTCTGGTATTCAAGTTCCAAACCTGTAACTCTAAGAGAACAATTTCAGTTTTGGACATATTATATAACACAGTACCAAGTTTACAACTGTTTCAAGTAATTACTTTGACATTTTCACTGAAAATAACTAACTCTACACGGACAACATTCATTTTTCCTGGTATAATTAAAACTTTCAGCTGCTTATTTATTAAATATAGCACTCTGGGCCCTGCCATGCAGCCAGTTTTTAACCCAACGAAGAGTACACATGTCTGTGCCATGAGCCACCAGATTCTCAAGGAGAATGCTGGGGGAGACAGAGTCAAATCTTTACTAAAGTCCAGGTAGACAATGTCCACAGCCTTCTCCTCATTTACTAGGTGGGTTACACGGTCATACAACAAGACCAGGTTGGTCAGGCAGGACCTGCCTTTCCTGAACCCATGCTGGATGAGCCTGATCCCCTGACTGTCCTGTACTTGCCATGTGATTGCACTCAATATGAATCGCTTCATAATTTTTCTGGGCACTGAGGTCTGGCTGACAGGCCCATGATTTCCCAGATCCTCCTTCTGGCCCTTCTTGTAGATGGCTTAACTAGATCCTTGTGCTCATCCTGAGATGCCTGCCCCCTCTTCCAAAGGAGGTAAACTCTCCTTTTTTCCCTGAGTCCCAGTAAAAGTTCTCTGTTCAGCCAGGCCGCTTGCCTTCCCTGCCATTTTGTCTTGCAGCACATGGGGAAAGCCCACTCCTGCGCTTTTAAGACTTCCCTCCAGAACAGCCTCCTGCCTCCCGGATCCCTGTGTCCTTCAGGGCTGCTAAAGCCTGCCCTCTGGAAGTCCATGGTGGAGGTTTTGCTAATCTCCCTCCTTCCTTTACCTAGGACTGAGAAATTGACCATTTCATGGTCACTAAGCCCAAGAAGGCCCCTGACCACTGCACCCCCCACCAGTTCTTCCCAGTTTGAGGAGATCTGGCAAGGCACTTCTGTTAGGCTCACTTACCAGCTTTGTCAGCATCTTCCATACACTCAAGGAACCTCCTAGCTGTCTCCTCTCTCTGCTACACAATATACTTCCAGCAGGCATCTGGCAAGCTGAAGTCCCCCACTACAACAAGGTTTAGCAATTGCAAGACTTCTGCCAGCTCCTCGTAGACTCCCTTGTCTGCCTCCTCATCCTGGCTGGGTAGCCTACAACAGACACCCAACAGGATGGCTTCCTTATTTGCCATCCCTCTCATCCTTACCCATAAACACTCATCCTTATCATCTCTATCATCATCAAGCTCCATGCAAATGAAACACTCTTAACACAAAGAGCCATCCCAGCACCTATCCTTCCCTGTCTTCTTCCTGAAGAACTTGTAGCCATCCACTGCAGCATTCCAGTCATGAGAGCTGTCCCACCATACTTCTGTGATGGCAACTCCAACATAGCTGTTCTGCTGCTGCACAGTGGCTTCCAGATCCTCCTATTTAAAGTCCATGATGCTTGCATTGGTGTAGATGCACTTGAGCTGTCTGTCCCTAGCATTGCCATGCCACCCTGAGGCTCATCTCTTGTAGACCTGGTTTTATTTCCTTCTGCCTTCAAACCTAGCTTAAAGTCCTCTCAATGAGCCCTTTCAACTCCTGGCTAAAAATCATTTTTTTTCCTGTGGATAATTCTGCTTCATCTCATGACAGTTCATTGACAAAAATAAGCCTAATTAAAAAATAATCGTCTTTCAAAACATACAGTTTAATAAAACCCAGGATATTACTCTTACTTGCTTTACTTTTCAAAGAAATTGATCTAAGACATGTACAGATTAGGTAAATCATAAATGTCTGAAATTATTAAAATAAGAGATATTTGCTTTGCACCGCCAGTAACTCTGTGCCTCCCATGTGTTCATCTCCAACTGATGCATACAGGAACATTCTTCACAAAAATGAAAGAATTGTGGTCAGAAAACTGTTTTGTTCCATAACTCACAAATTAATCAAACATGGTGGCAACAACAAGACCAAAATAAAGAAATACCATCCTAGCATTAATGTCAAAAGCAATTAATATTCTACCAATTCTAACCATGTAAATTTATTTTCTCTCACCAACACCTCTCATGCTTTACTGCTGGGTAATATGACAGTCGATGTCTTAAAGAGTTTACGCCCTGAGTTCTGAGAAAGGCAGAGAAAGGCCAATAAATAGCACTGTTTCATTGCTGACTTTAAAAAATGCTGCAGCTATAACTGTTAAAATCCAATACCCCAAAAAGTACATGGTCAATTCCTCCTTTACACAGGAAAAAATAAAACAGATAAGTACATTAAATATATACTTCAAATCTACAAAGCTGATCTTACACAGACAATCCAAAAATGCAACAACATAAATACAGAGAATTGACTGAAACATTTATAGTGCCTTATCCACACAAACTTCTCATAGAATTGTTCATGACTTGAACTTTCTGAAAACTGATGCTGCCAAGTCGTGGTGTTCTGTTGTTTTTTTTTTTAAACTCCAGCTTTTGCCTTATCTTTCTTTTCTTTTCAGCTACTTTTGGTTAGCAGAAATACCATTACTGCTTTTCTTGGGGAGAGATTCATTACCTGCTCCAGGCTCAGTGAAATGACAGAAGCAAATAGAAGCAGACAATTCAATGTTCAGTGCTCTGTGTTGATGGGACACAGGAATACTTCTAACAACACTGCTAGGAAAAATGGGTTGCTCTATAAGAAACTATTATCCAGAAGACATTTAATTCACAGAAAAGAATAAAAGTACTTTATGGAATGTTAAGATTTGTCTACACTGAAGAAAAGAGTTTGCAGTGAAAGACAGGAACTTGTATAAATATTTGCAATTCATACACATTGTGCCAGAAGATGTAGGCCAGTATTTTAATAGGTAAAATGTAGAGGTGGTAATTAGAATGGACTCATTGGTGAACATGAAATGGGGGCTCAAGCACAACTCATGATTCTTATGCTATGGCCAAATAGGCACTGGAGGTAAAAAGCACATTATATTCTTACCTACAAAAGTACATGTAAACATTGTAGTTCTTAAACATTCTCTTGAACTGACACATTCCAGACCTAAAGCTATTAATTTCTGTCATCATTCCACATTATAGAACTAAAGATCTAGGTTTTGCCAAAGTATAGGTTTTATACATGGGAAAAGAGTAGTACAGAAGGAATAGGTAGCCTAAAATCACTTTTCAGAGTATTCCAAACTGCCAATCACTCCCCAGACATTGCTGAACACTCAGTTGGAAGAGTAACGTCCTGGAAGATCAAAAAGCTGAGGGAAAAACTATATCCCACATTGCTTTGCTACCTTGAGCACTCCAACATAAACAGCTGCAATGAAGTTTACCTTTCTTGACATGTAGATGTCGAAAAATGGTTTGCTTCGCACACCAAATGGTTCTTGGGCTTTGTCAATGAGACCATTCTTCACCTTTTCACGTCGTGGAAATATAATCTCTTTTTCTATACACGTAAGTCGAACATTAAAATCACAGTCTCCAACAGGCTGTCCCTGCCAAGTTACAAAAATCAGCATTAACACCAAATTATTCAAACAAATTAAGTTTTTCTTACACAATATTTAGAATCATGCAAAAGGCCTAAAGATATTATGAAATCACTACATATTTTTGGTCAAAACTTGGTTTTCAAGCATTTAACTCAAGGTATAAGAGTTTTAATCAAATCAAAGCTCAGAGAAAGATCAAAACCTATAATATGTAATTTTTAGGTTAAATTTAGATTAATAATTTATGCTAAATACCTTAATATCTTTAAAGTTAAGCAAAATAATGAAAATATCAATTAAGTATAGCTTTGGGTACAGAAGCTATATGCTTTTCCAAATAGTTTTCCTCTAAAGTTCTTTTTGTGCACAGTACTTTTAATGACAATGCAGTAATGTGATTTACCCAACAACCTGATTACTTTAAATAATATATTGATGCCTTGAAAGAAGCATGAATTACAGAAATGTTTGCTTTTCTGACACTGAGGAGAGAAAAGTGAAGCTGCAGTTGGAAAATGTGCCAATAAACAGGAGCTGCAGAAACCCACAAGATATTCTGTCTCATCTGGCCTTTCAACACAGAACTTCTAGAGACCTGGTCTAGTTGGAGGTGGTGGCCCTGCCTATTCAGAGGGTTGGAATGTGATGATCTTTAAGGTCTTTTCCAACCTAAACCATGCTATGATTTTATGATAAGTGATGGCTCAGCCATCAAAAGGTAGTAACAGCCCTCCTCTAAGTCTCAGTAATGTATTCTGATCTTTCAAGAACTGAAATAAACAGCAGCTTTACATTGTTCTTTAAACATTTGGTGCCTTGCACAACATCAGTGTGAGTGCTCAAAATCCACATTTGTCAGATTAATAATGGCTCTTAATGGAGTTTATTCTATTTTGCATGTTAGATAGAGAGGAGAACACACTGTGGATGCTGTTGCAAGAAAATAAGCAATGGGCAACCGATTTATTAAAAAATTTGTTTCAATCAGACATGCCATGGTCATCACAATAAGCACAGAACTCATAGAATTGCATTGCTACAAGGATGATACAGCACTGGGAGTTATTTACATGAGATTATGTCCATAGAGAATAAGCTCCCAGAGCTCTGGCTTTAAAAACAGATTTTTTCAAAAGTTGAAAGCAACAAGCAGAGGAAACTGAGAAGACATGGGATTCTTTTCACCAATGAGAAGTGGTACAGATGAGCAGAAAAACCAGCAATGAGATATTTCCTGTACTAAACACAGCTAGAAGATAAATGGAAAGAGAATCTAAAAAGAAAAAAAAAACACTCTAATGTGCATCAGAGAGACTCAGAACTGGTCAATCTGAAAAAATGCCAAGGAGACAAATGGCAAAATGACATTTGTATGCCTAATGAGGCATACAAAGGTAAGAGATACAATGAGTAGTAACTGAACAGATTTCTTAATTTGAAAAAGGGAATGTCAATTTTAGACCTACACAAGTTTAATCAAGTTCTTTCCAAACTCTTCCTAGCTTTCATCAGAATCTTCTGCATTTCACGCTCCCAAAGTGGCATTTAGTTCTTCTTACATTTCTTTGCTAACATTACATCCTTACTACACCTCTATCAAAAGTCCTCAATTGTTCCTTGCAACAGCTTTATTCCTTGCAATTGTTCCTTGCAAGAGCTTTAGGAACTCTGCATTGTTCCCATACCACATGTAATCCACAACATCCTTACAGGACTTGAATTCTCTCTATAGGAGGTGAGGCAGCATATGGAGCCACCATCCCTTATGGAGGCAGCACAAAGACAGTGATAAAAAGGGTGAAATGCCTCCTAATCTCTGGTAACTGATCACACTTGCAAAGGAGAGGAAAATCTCTTTGCTGGGTAGCTTTGCCTACACTGTTGATTTCCTTTCATATATAGAGGTGCTTTTAGTAAAGAGTAATTCAGATCAATGGAAATTTAGAGTATGGAGAAATCCAAGGAGAAGGACAGTGGCTCACTCTTTAGTCATTCATCACAGAACATGGCAGAATGATCTACATATTCTGAAGTGTCCCAGACAAAATTTTTGAGAATTGTTTCCTTCCCTCCCTCCCTTCCTTCTTTCTCCATGTACAGCATATTTGAGAATTCATCTATAGTGACCAAGCTTGTCTTGGTTTGTATATATAACTAAAAGAGAAAACACATCTTGACTTCTGTAACAATTGACTGAAGAACTAATCAAATAATTCTTTCTTGAGAAACATGCATACATATTTTTTATCATTTCAAAGACAATAAACTGCTGCCTAGGTAAGTTGCAGCAACCTTTATACACACAGAGAAGAGTATACATACTCTCTTCCCTGTCATAGATTTTCCACTCAACAACATTTTATAAGTAGATCTAAATGGGCAAATGAATTAATACCTCAAATAGTTGAGCTTTCAATAAGCAGTAAAGTTATTTAGACAGCTTCTTTCAGATGCATGCAAAACTGCTTTAGCAAAGTGACTTAAGTTCATTTCCATCCCTTAATAGTTAAAATTAAAAGCTGAAACAACTTCATATCCACCACAGAGCAGCTGAATCACTTTTCCTTTCAATAATCCTTTCACTTCTACCATTTACTTGGAACTAATTATTTCCTGCAGCTCTGCCAGTCATATATTTTTATTTCAAAGCTGGTTATGCAGAAGGCTATATTACCACTGGGTTCCATCATACAAAGGTCAGAGTTTGGCTGCTTATATGAGACAGGAAGACACAGATAATGCAGCCGAGACACTTCTTCATCAATAAGTAAATTAAGAACTTATGGAGCATTTCATTCTCCCAAAAGCACAGAACATTAGCAACAAGAAAATCAACACAAAAATGAATTCAAATCAAGAACACACTAAATAAAAGCAATGTTGGAGGAGAAGGGCTTTTTCTTTGTTATTAGACACTTGCCATAATTACAAAAAATACTGCTAAAACAGAATCTATCCCAGACAGATCCAAAACCAGATCCACCAGAGTGGTAAAATCTTAGCTTTTAGCAACCAAGTAGGAGGGTAATGTAGGTTGCACTGAATAACTTGCAGACCTTGACGAAAATAGGGAGAGGTTTAGTATATAAAGCACACATTTAAAAGCTGTCCAAAACCAAAACATTAATGAATGTATAATCTAAACCCAGGCAACAAAAAACACTCCTAAAAAGTGTGTCTTTAGGAAGCTGACATTTTATTAATTTAAGCATTCATATTTTTGCGATATTATTTCAGTATCTAAGGTATTACTTGTCTGAGAAGGATGAGTGTCTCTGGTGCCTAAGAGCAATCACTGAAGTGCTTTACATGATAATTCCTGTTCTAGACATTTTGAACCTAAAATAAGTTTGCTAGGTAAAACAAAATTAACAAGTAGCAAGCCTCTTCATGTATGCTAGGAAGTTACACTTCCCCCTCACTGTAATTAAAATGTATCCTGGAGCAAATCATCATTTAGACAAGCCTCAAGAGAGGAATCATCTGTTGAATCAACACCACTTCCTCGAGCAGCTGAATTCGCTTCACCTGTTCAAACCTTGTGCATTGCACTGAGGCTGTAGCATGAAGTAGGCTTGCAACAGATGTGACACAAAAACACTGGTTTGATTTTCAACACATCCTCAAAACATAAGATTTCTACTAAGTTTTGAAATCTACCCAGTACTGAACTTTACCAAATTTGAACTTACACTATTTCAAATTAACTTCCTAAGAGACCTGATACACAATAAATCACAGAAGAACATAGTGTACAACAAAGTGAAATACTTGTTTAAAGATCCTAAAAAACAGGCTCTGTGGCTCATTTAATAGCCATTCAATTGAGGGGGTGGGAGAAGGCAATTTATTTGCTGAAAGCAGTTAGAAGAAAAAGCTAACAAACAAAAATCACAGTCCCAATCACAATGCTCCAGCTGGGTGCTGAGAGACTGAATTTGGTCGAGTGGCAGGCTGTTCTCCTGCTGTAGTTTCTCCCTCCATCTGGTTCATAGAAACCTCTGTGTTGAAGTCAGGACCTCAAGGGGATATGGCCACAAGGGATACTGAGAAAAAACAGATCCCATGTCCTTAAATACAGAAAGATGCCAGGAATCACTGAGACAGATGTGAGGATAATGGGATTTCTGCTGCACACCCTTCCTCAAGTCCCCCCTCCTTCTCTCTCTCCAAGGAGAAAGGGAGCCCTGAGGAGGAGCCACCACCCTCCAGGTTTAAGCCACCCTTCTCCTGTTTCTAAGGGTGACCTTGTGACTACAGCTCAGTAAATTCAGTGAGACCTACATACAAGTCCTTTACCTAGATAGATGCAGTAAAGATAACAAAATGGGGTATGTAGGTGCTAAATCCCAAAGTATTTCCTCTTGGAATTTGATACTTAACTGGCTTTTTCCCAATCCAGCTACAGCAAAATAAAAAATGCCTGAGCCCGTGTACACAGGTGATAACAAGCTTGGGCCAGGATAAACTGAGAATATTTATTCTCTTCCTCCATCAGATATGGTTTGAAGCCTACCTGCCAGCAAAACGTGGCCCATTTGCTTCCCCAGAGCAGTAACTCAGACATGAATAATTCAGCACATCCATGCATATATGTTCCATGCACGTCTCCACTTACTGAGCCATAGCAGAAACGCCACAACTGTCTTAGCTTTAATAATGATGAGAGAAGACTAAGAACAAGCTCAGGCTGATATTCTTCCCTGTGTTTAACTTTATTATTGAAAATTCAAGGCAGCCATAGCTGACATCTGCATTTCCAATGAAAGCTTATTATTTGCTCTCTGAAGACTGTGCATTTTAATATTTTGCATTTTATAGTCATGGTCAGGCAAGTATTTTGTATGACCGTGGATTTATAGCTGCTGCTATTTTTTTGCTACACATAGCTTTCATATAAAAAAAATCTGAAGGTGCTGTTTCATTCTCTGAATATAGCAGTAATCTTCTGTGATCACCTAGAAATATTTTTTTTTCATTTCCGATTTTCTTTTTAAAGCAGGATTAAAAGCAAAGCATTAGAGGAATAAAAAATTTTGTAGGATTACAATTGTTAAATTTTTAATTTCTGAAAGGCCAACTACCCATATAAACTGAAAATACATTTTTAATTTTTTTTTTCCTAATTTTTATCACTCAAATAGTTAACACAGATATGGCAATGGCAAGGAATTTAACAGTTTCAAAATTGTTTAGAATATTCATCTTGTCATAAGGGAAGCACAAGATGAGGTACAGAGTGTGAAATACTGTTTGAGTTCCAACAATTCAACCAAGTGCAGCAGAACATAATTACTATTTATATGTTGTCAGTTTATACAATAGATTATTGCTTTGATTTACCATAGCATGAAAATGTTTTGGGGAATCAGACCCATTAAAATTGCTTAAGACATGTAGTAAATTATTTGTATTTCTTTAAGAAAAACACTGAAAATAAATTCAAACATGTATGAATCAACAAAGAAGTTCATAGCCCATGCATAAACATCAAGGTCTAAAAGAAAATATAAATACAGCTCCACACTTTTGTGGTTTGTTTTTTTTCCACAAACATAACTTGAACAAAACAGAAGGACTGTCAAAACCGTGACTAAACAGATAAGATCAAACCAGAAAAAGTAGAATGTACTACAAAGATTGCTCCCTTCCTCACTCTTCTCTTCCCTGGATTGCTCAAGGCAGAATACAGATTCAAGATAAAAATCGTAAAACCTTTTAACTGCAAATGGGTGAGAAGTTTGCTTCACCAGTGTAAAGATAATGCATGTAAGGCAGGAAAAATAGGATCAGTTGAGGTGACTGAATAAGGATCCTCACAGATGATGTTCCACAATAAAGAGACAAACCTATGGAAAGAGGTATCTACCCTGGAAGAACACCTAAGCCCTCTCTTTTGAAAACAAAGCTCCAGTTAAGACACTGAAAGCTTAGCAGCTGCTATTTTGGGACACAAGACAACCCAGTCCAATTTATTGTTTGACTGAATGTACAGTGGCTTCATTTAGGATCTTTACAATCTTTATATAACCCTCTGAGCCTTCAAAACCAGAACTCAATAAAGGGATCTTGTTGGGATGTAAACAATTAAAAACTAAAGGAATTATGTTCTGTCTAGACTGGCTGCCTCCCCTCAAGTAATCTTTAGAGCAGATGAACTTTCCATTTTTGATTACAGAACCAAGAGTTGTAATTCTAGTAATCTATAGCTGTAAAACAGATTTGCCATCATCATCATCATCGGTTACTTACATGCAAAACCATTGCTCATGGTTCTCCCAGAGGAATATAAACCTAAATAATTTATTTTGCAATGAATTTAGGCTCTCTGCAAAAATATTGATTACAGGGCTTTACTGCTTCTATTTTGTTCCCAATCAGTTTCCCTAGGGTGGTTGTTGCAGTAGGAAGGCATCCTCACCTTTACTGCAACAGGTACGAGATGGTCCAGTCAGAGTTTTCTCTTTCTGCTTCTACTGTCCTCAAAATCTCTTCCTTTCTACCAGCCATTCACACAGTGACTCTTCCTAAGAAGAGTTATATAGCTGAGTTTTTTCAGGGTTGTCTTTACAACAAAGAATTATCACTTGAGTGAATTAAGGAGCTTGGGAAAATTCCTACATCTTAAAAGACATTATTCAGGGCATTTCACACTTGGAAAGATTGTGGCACTGATTTTTTTAGAATATAAATCATCTCATTGTATTTAAAGTAAGACTGTCTGTTACAGTGTGTATAAACTCTCCTAAAAAATAAGAAAGAAAAAAGTAGTAAAAATAAAGACTGATTCACAAACACTATCTTGGAAAAGGACTTACCCTACCTTTCCTAAAATGCAATAGATGTAAAAATGACATTTTTGCTTGAAATAGGTGCTAGACTCCTGAAGGCTTGTAAAAGCTCTGTAACTTCAGTACACAATCTGTTTTTAAGATGTAACTCAGTGTGTACACAGTTAACTTATGGGTAAGAAATACTGATTAAACATGGGCATACTAATTAAAAAATAAAATTCATATTTCTTTTAAATAAGAGAAATAATCTAAAAAGCATTAAAGGTGGCCTTCACATTCTCTCTTAGACTGTAGCAGTTATTCCAACATAGGAGCCATGGAAAAGAAAGTCACAGAATTGTCACAGTTGGAAAAGACCTCTAAAATCACAGCGTCCAACCATCATCCCTGCCCCGTCCTCCCCCCCACACCCAAAAACCAGAAAGTAAGAGTAAGCAAGTAAGAGTAAAACCTACAGAACCCTAACACCTGAAAAATTGGAAGGATTTAATATCACAGCAAGTCTAGAGTTCTTGAAGAGCTGCTTGTCCCTGTATCTCCCAGGAGTAACACCTTGGGTCTCTTGCCCTGACAATTATGCTAATCTGCCATTCAAAAAGGCTGAGACATGTTTCATGTTAGAGTATGGAAACAACCTTTGGGCAATAAAACAACACATGACAAAATTTAATAGAGTCCCATTGCTTTTACATAATTTTCTATTAAGCATTCTTTATTTTAGCAGATGTGGAAAACAAGCCACTTTCACCGAAATCATTAGTGCCCCTTGGTTGGGAAAAGTAGGATCTAACTCAGAGATGCAAGGGAAAAGAAGAAATTGGATGCATTTTTTCTCTCAATCTAATCAGCAAGTAAAACAAGTAAAACCTCAAACTAATTACAACACTAAAGAATGCTCCCCAACAGCAAGAAACTTATTAGATAAAAGGTATGAAGTTAAGAACACAAAAACACCAATGATATCTTGATCAGCACTTAATAGTTATCACACTTGAGCCATAATTTAATTTTTGTAGTCAACATAGAAAGATAGAGATGCAAAAATGCACAAAAATACCACTTTTTAACTTAAGTACAAGAAGCAACAGGGAAGAAAACAAAAATTATGCATTTGGAATTTTATAGACTAGGTAAGAAGATTTGTAAATTTTGCTGCTTACACATACAAGTCATGTTCTCAGTGATGAATAAAAGATGATCAACAGGGAAAGCAAGTAAGGCAGGCAAGACTTGGAAAAAGACCACTAAGATGCATTTCTGTCCATCCATTTCCACAGAGACTCCAAAGCTTCTGCCTCATCACAGCGTTGATTTTGCATCTTGCAAGCCCTCCATTTATTATCCTCCCTTTTCTGTAATGTTACTCTGTTCATATAGCCTAAAGAATACCAACACATTTTGACTGGCCATGTTGTCCCTGCTGTCAGTAAACTGCATTATAAAAATGGAAGAAGGAAGTGCAAGCAGTGGTGCCAGCAGCTGTATAACCTCACAAATTCAATAAAGGAATTTGGAGAGAGCGGAGAGGCTCTGCAATTAAGGTGTCAACAATCATAATGTATTCCTCTGAGTGATACCAGAAAGCAAAGTCAGGTACAACTGATCGTATTTCATTTACCTGACACCTCTAAATCATGACAGAATGAAGTGATATATACAGATTTTGAGAACATAACACAGCAAGGGCACTATTACAAACACCTGGGCACTTATCACGCACATCTTCACAAATAGTTACAAAAAAGGGTGCAAGAGTAAACACATGCATGGCATCCTTTTTTTCCAGTGTACTACTAGTAATAAAAGCATTTAAAATCTGTATTTTTAGACGGTACTATTCAAGAAAAAACTTCAGAATTAAATTTAAGAGCAGAAGGGTCATGGGTAGCAAGGTGCATCTATAAACAGTAAAGGTGTGATTTACCACTTCCAACTCCAAACTGTGACCTCAGAATTTTCATGGTACCTTTCTAAGATAAAGTAAATAGATTAATAAATGAGAGCCAGCATGTACTGTGAGCTTTACATCATTTTAAAATAAGTTTTGTAATGGAAAAGTCAAACAGGTTAACATTTTTCAGTGTTTTAAAGATAAAAAAATCTCATGCATGAACTCAGTGAGCACACTGGCTGTGGACAGGATTTATGAACAGCATGTGTTTACCATGATAAATTTTATCCAATAGCTACAGCATTGTTATGCATAATGACAGTCAAAGAAATCTTTATCTGGACTTAATTTAATGCACAGAGTATTTGGAAATTTAATCTAAATTCTATCTTCTAAGCATTAAAGTAATTATTCTTTTCAAGCATTCAGTCTATTCCTACCACTGCAATTTGGTCTCGTGAAAACTTGGCTCAACTGAAGAAATTTAAAGGTCAAGGTTAGAAAGGAAAAGTAGTACTCATTTTCAGTGTCTTTGCTAAGAATGCATTAGTTAGATCCTATGTTATGCCATTATTACTTTTTATTACTTAGCCAGGGAAAAAAAAGTTGCTTAACTTTAGTGTCTATACCTATACAAAGCTATTGAATATCACCTAAGAAAAAGCTTCTCAGAACAGGTTTCTGACAAAGAGATGACTCAAAAATAACTGGAAAATGAATACATTCTTTTGTGGATTGCTTCTGATGAACACAGACTTGGATTTACTTGGATTTACTTCCCTCTGGGACTGTTAATTATTCTGTTGGCAGTTCCCTCTGTTGAACTAGAATTACCAACCAAATTTGAATTTTTTATTCACTATTCAGGTGAAAGAAGTAAAGGTATTAACATTATGCTAATAGTTCACAGCTATAATAATAACAATGAACTCAACTACAACAGACACAAATCAGGAAGCTGAAAAGTAATAAGCCTTGCAGAGATTTAGCTCTGTACTCATTGAGACTGAATACTGTTAAGGAATGTTGGGTGACACCAGACTTTTATCTTCAGAGGAATAAAAAAAATTGCAGATTTCATGTGTGCAGAGCACACACACAACCAGTAACATAACCATGGGCCAAAACCCCCTCAATTAAAATTTTAGAAGCCAAATAAATTTTTTTTTTTAAGAAACAATTTGTCATTTTTCAATGAGAAACAGATTCTTTGTTGGAAAAAAAAATCCATTTAGATTATCAGAAAAGATACACTGTGTAACAACTGATTTCTGCTCCTAGGGACATTCCACTTGTCAAAACCACTTGAAAGGATGATGACATCTTTCCCATACTCGTGGCATTTTCTCAACAGACAAGCAGAACTGGCATACTAGTTTTGATGCTTCTTGGATCTTTCTTTACTCTCCATAACAGAATTCTTTTGTGTGTCATGATATAGTACTATTTTTTATTCCACCTTATTTCCTCTCTTCATTTCAATGTAAGGAGCCTTCTTGTCCTCTGCACTAAGCCCCTAAAGGTATTGCAGAACACCTGGCAATGCCTAAACCAGCACTTTCTGATCTTCAGAGAGGTGAATCCCAACTCTATTAACTGGAAGACACACTGAAAACATCTCTGCCCCTGAAGCCACTGGCTGTCCAACCACGTTCATACTTGTGCTCTCCAAAAGAGGGTGAGGACATCTCAGAATGTGTGCTAAGAATGTTGAATTTTCAACTATTCCTGAGAATTGCTCAAAATTACTGAAGCCAGCCAAGGCCATAACTGTGCTATGGACCATTTTTACTCCTTCAAAGGAGGATGAAGTTTCAGTAACAGGACCTCACCCCTTGTGCAGTTTTATTTTTTAGAATAGGAGTACGCAGACCCTCAGGATGGATTTTGAGAGATTATTTTATGTATTGTGAATTGCTCTTTCTATAAGAACCAAGAACAAGTAGGGAGTGCTCCTGCTCTGGATTTCCTCAAAGACTTGAGGTAGAAAGATGGATTATTTCACTTGCATATATTTTACTTTCTATTAATATGATTTTAGCATGCAAGATGAAAGCAGTGACAGAGCAATGTCATATTTTGAGGTGCTGTTAAGTAATAATCAACATCATGATTCAGACTGAAGAAGATTACAACAAAAAGGATCTTTTTTTTTCATCCCAAGAATAATTTCTTTTTCCTGACATAGGCATCTCCTGTGACACAATGGGATGCATTGCCACAAGCTTCTGGAAACTCAGTGTCACAAGAACAATGATTAAAAAGAAATGAAGTCAAAGGTTTCCATCAGCATCCCTGAAGACTGACTTTTGTAGCAGCTTTAGGCAATAAACATCAGGGATTCAACACAAAATTTATCATGGAAAAAGACAGAAAAGACAGATTAGTTCAGTGTTTTCCCTCACAACTCCAGTACAGGCTCTCTCAGTCATGGAAACTCAATTTTTGTTTTTCTCTTTGTAAAACTTTTCCTGTGGAGACATCTAGAGTCAAATACACAGCACATATTTCAATCAGTCTCTTCTCTTTAGTTTTCTTTGGTTCTTTCTAGAAGGTTGCTAAAGTTTATTCCTGACACATCACAGCAAAACTGGAAAGCTAAGTAACAATAAGCCTCATAGACAGCAATGGGGATTAAAATCTGTAAAAGGTCTTTGTCCACTTTGCTTTCTCTCATTTTTCTCCTTTACTCCTTCAGTTGTTACTCTCTCCTTTCTGTTACCACTCTCTACTGATGAACTCAGCATCCTTGTTAAAAGTGAGTGCTCTGCCTCCAAGTCATGCTCAGGCAAGCACCTGACAGTCTGAAGAAAGATCCCACAATGTACTGAGACACTCAGCTCCCTGATTCCATGATGTCCTCTCAAAATGACAGTACTGTACATGAAATAAAAACTGCTATGTGAAATTAAAAAACCCACTACTTTTGCTCCCAGATGATCTGCTACTAGAAGACTGCTGTTTTTCTTAAATCTCAGGTTGATACTGGTCTCTTAACTTTGCACATGCCAGAGCTGCAGGGGACAAATTGCTCACAGCTATAGTTTAGGATCTTTGGTTTTTAGGCTGCACCTTTAAGCACACAGCTTTAGGAACAGATGTAACCTCTCACAATTTCTGCACATAAAAGGCAACAGTAGTTATGGTACTTGGTTACCTTAGACACAGAGAAGCTAGGCTAGGCATTTTGGGCTTCATTTAGGTATCAATCCACAGTCCTATATGTCCCCTTGTTAAAAGCCAGAGAAATATGGCACAGAACAAAGATAAGGCTGCCCTGCCCAAACTGCTACATTTCAAACACAAATTTTAACCCCTAAAACCAAGATAACGAAGACATAAAATAAATACAAGAATGGAGCCCACTGCAATTCTGAAGGTTAAAAAAAAATGCTGGTCAAATATACTGAAAATAGTTCAAAGTGACATTACAGCAAACTAAACTTGGAAATCTGTAATTAGATGACATTATTTTACTGTGACCTAAAACACAATTCCATTATTTCTCTGTATACATGTTAATAGCTTTCACTGTAGAATTTACAGTCATCCTGAAGGGCAGAAGCTGGCATATACCTCACTAGAAATACAGGATGCATTCTGAAAAACTATGTATTTCCTTGTTTAATTACCTGTATATTTGTATTAGTGGTGGTCATCCTAATACAACAAATTCTCAGCAATATTAGTAGTGCACACAAGTGTTTGGGACTTAATGTGGAATTTGAGAACTCAATATTTCAGAAGGAATATTCTGACAAAAACCAAAAAAACTTTGCAATGCTTATCTTCCTTAGAAATAAAGGAGAAATCACTAGCAAGTGGAATATGTTGTCAAGTTTAGTTCTTCAAATAAGCTTGCCATAGGACTCCTAATTTCAAAATGCACATATATCATAACTTTTTTGTGGGGAATAAAATAAATAAATAATAAGAAATATCTATTAAAAGATAAAATACAAGAGCCCTTAGGTGATATTCAAGCCTTTACCATATTTGAAAGCTGCTTTAAAGAAAAGAAGTTTCTCATTTCCTGTACAGTTTAACTTTTCTTTCTTGTGACCACAAAGACTTATTCCTAGCTGTCAACAAAGACTTCTCCTTCTCGACAGCTTCCACAACATATTTTTTTATTATATATTTGCCCTACAGTCAGTGTAAATGGAAGAGGTGGCTGATGAAGACTTAACAGAGGACCAGTTGCCTGATTTAAAGAGGAATTTGAGAAAGATGTGATAGAGCAGTCTAACAAGGAGCACTGTGATGCTCTGGTAAGAAACACAGCACTTGCAAGCTAACTTTTTCCATCTCCCCTCAATTTCACTGCCTAGATAGTTCAAACATGCTCTAGAAATGGGAAATTTTCCAACAGTGTTTAGCAGAGTAGTTTTTTGAGCAGGCCATCTTTTCTTGAGCAGGTCAATTAAATAAATTTCTGTTATAACTTCTGACGTAACTTTTATTGTAACACTTCTGGTGTTTAAATTTACTCTGAAGCTCTTAAATAAGATTAAAACAGAAATAAGAATTAATAGTTCATGGTAAAAGCAATAAAACCAAAAGTACTTACATTAAATTTAATAATGTCATATATCAAGTACCGAGGGACAACCTGCCCATTAACCTTGTCGATGATCATTTCCTGAAAAGATAAGAAATTTGCATTTATTTCATGACCATAGAAGAATGTCCACACATTTATACTTAATGCACGTAGCAAGAGGCATGATATAATCAAACACCAGCCACATCTTTATTAACAAATAGATTTTACAGTAAGTCAAGATTAAAAAGATACCATGGTGGTTTTAAATGTCTTTGATGAAGCATTATATAAAAAACCAGGCACCTGTACTAAGGCTCCACATTCTGATCTGCAGAATTTATACATTAGTTTCCTCACAGCTTTCAAAATCACTACCTTTGTTGAGTCAAGAAGGAGTTTTTAGAAAATTCAGTAAGAATTGCAATCCTAGAGTCAACTAAGCACTTCTGGAAAGCTTGCCTACAGTAAGAAGTGCAACAGCAAGGAGGCAAAGAACAAGCACTAACATCCATTTTCTGTGCTCAGGTTGGATTTTTTCACCTTAACAGAATCCTCAGCAGCAGTGACAACTGCAATTTGCCTGAATGTTGCATTGTGACTAAACAGTAGGGTTCCTTCAAATGGATTTATTATCACAGATACTATCTGTACCACCTGAAATTAGTTAACATTCAATTTATACTGGTAAATCATCTTTGAAATACATCAGCTAGAAGAAAGGCTATCAACAATCATTACGCAGGCATAAGTGCTTCCTGAACTCAATGGTGTATGCAAAAATTTATACATCTTACAGGCTGGTGCTTTTATCTGTAACTCAGGTTTCCTATGATGCGAATTAGACATAGTTTACTATTATTAAAATCTAATAAAAATATTCAGTTGCATATAAATTAGTCATGACTGAAATGGTAATAGTCAACCAACTGGTAAATTTTTTTCAGAAACAAGTCTGCAATACTCCCTTCTCTAAATACAGTCAGTCTCCTCCCTTTCCCAGCCCAATTCTGGGCTAGTATGTTAAGTTGTATCAAGTAAGGACTTTTTTGCTGCCAAGAATAAGTTAAAATTCCAAATTCACACATGCAAAATAAAACAACTAGAAAAGATGAAAAGATTTTGCTATAACATGATTTAAACAACAACAAAAAAAACAACACACACACACCAAGAATCTCAGTGTAAGACTAATTTTTCAGCCTGCACACATACCAAGCTTCTTATTGCATTTGGCTTTCAAAAATAAACAAGTAGTTTTAAAAATACAGGTTTTCTTTTTTAAATCAAACCCAAACCTTCAAGCATTTAAAACTAAAGTAAAAGACACGAAGCTGTTCTTCTCAAAAAACACTGGGAATGATGAGTTGCCTACTTAATATTTTGGAATCTCATCTTCTGGGAACACAACACTGAGATGGAAATTGGGCTTTCACAGCAAAATACAGGATTCATGGGTGTTGTGAATAACTACCTGAAGTGATCTTACACATCTTTCACATCATTAAAAAAACAATAATTCAATGAATGAAAAATATCCTTTTATAACATTACAATATTTCTTAACTCTGAAAATAATTTAGTCACAGGTACTGTCAAGTAACATTTCCAAAAGATCTACATAGAAGTGATGCAGCAAAATGCCATTCTGTTACTTTACAGTATTTGGGTAAATCACTAATCAGGTACAATAAATAACACAGTAAAACTGAAACAAAAGAACACTACTATTTTTCTTTGAGGTTTCAGTTGTATTAGCAGGTGAAAAAAAAATTTAAAGTACATTTAACTGACCATACATTTAAGTTTTAAGGACCCATTTTCTCAGTATGAATAGTCAAGAGACTCAGCTTTGATGCAAACCTAGCATTTGTATGCAAAACAGTGTAAATACTTTAATGCCTAGTATTACAAGATTTTATGCCTAATTTTCAACATCTGAATCTCTGGATATTCAGTTTAAGAAGAATTATCAAATACTGCCAAAAGGACTAGGAATGATTTTTAAACCTTCTTTGGAAGGTTCAGTTTTAACACAGAACTGATTTTTTAAAGAAACCTTTTCTCTACTTCAGATACATATAAACTTTTGACCCTATTACTGGCCCAACCACCCTCTTTCCTCACATCATTTCTTTTCTTCCTTCTCTGCCTCTTGTTCTCTTTTCAAATCCTGACTGGAATCCCAGCTACCAGAGCAAATAAACAACAGCACAATATTCCTTAGCAATAAAGATGACAAATTCCTGTGCTGCTCCTCTCTGTCATGACAACACTCACTGCTCCATTAGTTATGCCAATACAACTGTCATAAGGCAAAAGCTGTAAAGTGATCATAAGAATGATTCAGATTAGAAATACTCGAGCACATCATTATTTAACAGTCTGATTGCAGAATCTTCCTTGGAATCAGGAGAACTGAAAAATATTTCAGGGACTACACCTCAGAGGCAAGGTCAGACACTGTCAGGAGGATGTCGTATTTGAGAAACTGATCACATTCAAACTCACACATTCTCATCTGGTAAGACAATTTAGAGATACCTAAAAACTTAAACCCCAAACCACTCACATGAGATGATAACAGAACAAAAAAGTATCCATAAAACGCACCTGTACTCAGGCATTTCCTTTCCTAGACCTCATGTAGTTTTACACCCATTACTGTGTGGTTTAAAATTACCACTGCTAGGATGTTTTTTTCCACCTATCCATTGATAGTTTAGGTATCAGCTTAACCTGCAGGCTTGCAGAGTAAGGTTCAATGGACAGTTTCTTAGATGTCATCTGGCAAAACTGCAGGTACTGATCTCCTTTTCTCAATCTTCTGGTGTTGCAGAGCATCATCTTACAGCACAGTAGAAAAAGCAAATGTGCTAAGGGGTTTTAGCTGGACAAGTACCAAAAGAACGGTGCTGGACTGACAGCTCATGGACTTTTTTTCTTAAATCACTTACCTAGCAAGCAGCTTGGATTTAAAATAACCCAAAATTTAATCACAAAGCTAAAGATCTCATTTTACCAGCCACTTGCACACTGATGACAAAGAGTATGGAATCACATCTAGTTGCACACCTATTTATTGCTCCTTTTCCTCCTGTGCCTTGCCTTGTCATTCCTTTGTCCATTTACCTTCAACACTATTTCCCACAAAGTGCTAGCCTTTGCAAATTCAAAAGGTTTAAATTTGTCATTTCTGCAAGAGTTTGAAAAGAAGTGAGGATTCTGTATTGATACAAAAATGTAAATCAACCTCACTCTCCACTTTTGGAGTCCTTTGCCCCTGCCAAATCTTCAAGTGTGAACAGTGCATATACAAATAATATATACAATATTTTATTAAAATTGTTAAAAGTATTTCAAGCCTAAGAATGCCTCTGCATTTTCTACTCAACTGTTCCAAAGCTAAGCAGAATGCCAAGAAAGTTCCTAAAAACAATTGTTTAGTTTTCTTTCATCACAGCCAATACACAAAAATCTGTGTATTACCCCAGATAGCAGTATGAATGTAAAACACTTCACTTCTAAAGGAATACTTCATATTCTACTAGTCACCTGTAGGTAATATTCAAATTTGCTTTAATGAGCTTTGCAGAAAGCCTCCTTCCATGCCAGCAGAACAATCACAACCGAAGAGCTGGAGATAAGACTGGAGTTCTGCAGATCTCTCAAAACCCACAACGTAACTGATCATAGTAAGAAATGTCTGCGAGTAATTTCAGCCTGAACTGCAAATGCATTTAAAATTTTCAAAGCCAGCCACATGAAAGGTTTACACCAGAAGCCTTAAAGCAAGTTAACTGATCACTGAATTTATGAAAATTGCTTTTATGAAAGTTTTATATACACCGTCATTCTAAATTAAGCCAGGGAACATTACCCAATCTTTTCTATTCTTAACACCAACAGTTTTTTTGCTATATTGCACTAATATCATTGTTTTGTCTTGCCTTCCTTCTCATATTTTTTAAGATTACTGCAAAGCAATGCCAGCTGGGCCACCCTATTCTATTCGTTCATTCTCTGAGAGAAAGCTAGTTCAAGGGCAGTAAATATGAATTCCACCTGCAATTAAAGAATTAACTCCAACAGCACTTCAGCACTAAATAGCAAAATATGTTAACAAAAAAGCAACAGTTTTTTCTTCTTATGGATGAAAAAGAAAAAAAAAAGAAAGAAATCATGCATATATGCAGAGTAAAGGAATGGTCATGGAAATGAACATTCGGTGCGAACATTAAAAAAAAATGATTCAATTACAAAGTTAAGCTGTTCTGAAGCTTCAAAGAACAGACAAATTTTATTTAAAAACCTGTTGAAAGGAGTATCAATTGAAAATAAAATATATTCCTTTAACAGCTTTCTTTTTTTTTAAAACTGACTATACTTGAAAAAAATTAAAATCTGTACTAAAAAAAGTATTTACGCATTGAAAGGTTTTAGTTCTCTCTCCAGGTAATTCATTCAGCCAAATACCTGTTCATTTAATGTCATTTGCTTTCTACTTCACAAAAAATAACATAAGGGGGAGGAGGGAATCACAGCAAGATTAATTTTAGGTCAATAAAGTGAAATACAGAAATACACTATAAGAAATATTACCAAAACAGCAAATTAAGCGAAGTTATAGTTCATGTCCTGGGTAACTGAGACAACTTCCTTTATTCTTAAGAGACTTAAACTGTAAATCTGAGAAACAGCCAGATCAGAGCCCCTCTCTCACGGCCCACAGCCACATTTATGGACATGCCCCAATATATGTGCATCTCTGATACACAATAGCCACTCTTACTAAATAATATTTTGAAATGCAAAAAAAGAGAAGAGTAGTTTCCCTGAACACCTAGGATTGCACCACATGGGCAGTGGCAAGCCATTACTTTCTCAAGAGCTTTAAAAAGAGCACAGGGGAAAAAAATAGTATAAGGCTTTTTATCTCAACAGTATGGAACCAAATGTATGTCATTAAGAGTATTATTCTGTATGTCATTAGGAAGCTGCCTGGATGAAGAGGCTCCTACCAGACATGACAGCCTCTGCAAGCACTTTTGAGCTGACAGCATGGCATTTCTTGAATTATGTTTTAAGTTTTTCAGTGAGGCAGAGGTGGTGGAAAATATTCCATTATCTGCTCCTCTTTCCCTGAGAGAGGACATTGTTCCTTGCAATAATTATCCTCACAGATTTGATTTATACATGCTTCACATGTAAATGTGTGTTCAGTAAGACAGACCATTTACAGAAGTGACATTTCAAGGATACTGAGAACAAAGGTCTGAAAAAGGAAAGACAGTTAACGATGACAATATAGTCCCCCATACCTGAAAGGTGTGTTAGGCTTCAGAAAACCAAGATGGAAGATCATTTTGGATATTTAGTACTTCAGCAAGCAAGAGTGAAAGCAATGCAGAGAGCCTTTCATGATATTGCATCATGATAGGAAACTTATTTAACATCTGCATTGACAGGTATTTAGTATAAGAGCTAATGTTCTTTTGTGCATCTAAAATAGGAAGGTCAAGAAAAGAGTAATCCCTGCCTTCAGCTACTGTTCTGAAAAAACTTACCAAGAATGCCCCAGGCCAGCCTTCAAACAACAAATACAAATGTTTTACAGCTTGTTTTACACTTATCTTACAAAGTTCACTAACAAGTTTATGTAATTTAAATTGGAAAGTCAACTCAGAAATATTTAAGTCTTAAACAAATGCAACTAAACCATTTCTGAATCAGTAATCAATTCAGATGAGCTGAAAATAAAGGTGACAGAAGCCAAATCACCAGTTCACAAAAGTCTATAAAAAGATAATAAATTTTAGAAATATTTACATTAAATTGATTAAACTGACCATGTTTATTGCACTAAAATATAAAGCAAGAGTGAGGTTCTGCATTTATTTCTTTAGATTCTCTCTTCGTGCATTTTCTTATATTCAGAGAATGTCACCTCAGTACATTGATTTATTTCAAAGACAAACAGCTCCCCCCAGAGCAGTTATCACTGCTGTTCTGTAGATAAGAAATTACTTATGAAATGTGATTCCCGCATTCACCCAGTGCCTGAATTCATACTCCTGAAATCCCATGAATCACTGATCCAGACCTAAAAACTTCGCCCTGTTTCAGAACAAAAGTAAACAGCACTGAAATTGCTACAGCAATCATATATTATGTGCCTTACCCCATCCAGAAGGGTGTTTGTTAGATGTGCATGAAGATCTTTACGAAATGGAAATTCCAGGTTAGACACATGAAAAATGGAATTGTCTCTATCAATCATATAAACTTCATTCTTGCCATCAATCAGCATCATGTACCTGCAAAGGCAATGTTAGGATATTATACTTAAAGGTATATCCTCTAAAGCTCTTCTATTATATTTACCGAGTGCTAAAAATGAAATAATGACAGACATAATGACAGACATAATTAAGAAACATTTTACAAGGAATGTTTTACAGTTACAAGTTTAAACCTGTTGTTTCAGGTTGACAGATAATTTAGTATAATGCAATCTTTACAAAGAAAATATGTGAAATATATATACACATAAAAAAGAATGTTGCTGTGCGCAAAACGATGCCTAAAAATCTACGGAAAATAACAGAGGTTTAATTGCTGCAAGAAATACATTAAGCTTATTCAGTTCAATTTCACTAACACATCTTTTACTCCATTTTTTTCCCCCCATAAGTGGACCAGGACTTTGCCTGGTATAAAACTGCAGTTTCATTCAGAAGGAACACCCTTCCCACCTACCACTGATTATCTAACACTGCAGTATTGCAAAGTCTCAGCCAACTACTGAGTCACTGTTCAATAACACATTGACAAATTTAGCCAGCAGTCCTCTCACCTTGCACAAAGGAAACCCCAAAGCTTACTACACTATCACCAGCAACTCAAGAGGTTGGTTAAGTTGCAGACAACTAAATTTTCTAAAAAATCTCTACACTGTGACTGTACCCAGCAGCCTAAAAGATCAGTTTAGATTTCTCTCTTCTAATCCCATGAAGACTGCTCTATAGAGGCAACGTTCTATATACAAGAAAAAACAGTGAACAAGTAGAAAGAAAAAAAACAGTAGGGAAAAAAAAACCAAAAAACACAAGACACCCTAAATAGCACGACAGCCGTAGCACACCCGAGTTACTTTGGTAAAGTTTTCTTTGATCTTTGCAATAAGTGTATTAAAGCAGAGTTTCAGGAAGAATAACAAAGGCAGCTGTGCAGAAAAAAGTTGTTCCCAAACTTAGGTGGCTGCCTAGGAGATAACACCTTCTGACTGGAGGAAATAAACTGAAGAAATTTCAGTGGAAACTATTATCAAAGGTCAGCTGCAACAAGTCAACACCTTGGCAGTGAATCAGGGGTAATAAAGGTGCAGAGCGTAAACCACAGAAGCCAAAACTGAAGACCAGCAGCTTGAGTCTGATGTGGTGGAAAGAAACTGTTGGGGAGCTCAGAAAGATGGTAAAGCAAAAAACCACAGAAATCTGCCTGTTTTGAACCAGTAAGAAGCGATTGTACTTGGTAAGACCAGTTCAAAGAACAATTTGGTTATCATGAGATGATTAAAAGGTCAGACAGGAAAACACCAGGGCTTAACAGCTGTGCAATAAATTAAGTGTGCAGAGAAAGCTGACCCAAAGGCTTGAAATTAAGTCTTTGTCTCAGTCAAAGCTGGTTATGTCAGTTTTACTAATTACCACCTGAGCTGCTGTCACTGCACTTATGCCTGATCATGCCATAACTAACACTGCTGGGGATCTACACCAAAACTGAGAGTGTGACCCCAAGGCTTTGTTTCACTGATCATAGAATCATAGAATCATAGAATTGGCTGGGTTGGAAGGGACCTCAGAGATCATCAAGTCCAACCCTTGATCCACTACCGCTGCAGTTACCAGACCATGGCACTGAGTGCCACATCCAGTCTCTTTTTAAATATCTCCAGGGATGGAGAATCCACCACTTCCCTGGGCAGCCCATTCCAATGTCTGATCACCCTCTCAGTAAAGAAATTCTTTCTAATGTCCAACCTAAACGTCCCCTGGCACAACTTGAGACCATACCCTCTTGTCTTGCTGAGAGTTGCCTGGGAAAAGAGACCAACCCTGCCCTGGCTACCCCCTCCTTTCAGGGAGTTGTAGAGAGTGATGAGGTCTCCTCTGAGCCTCCTCTTCTCCAGGCTGAACAGCCCCAGCTCCCTCAGCCTCTCCTCATAGGATCTGTGCTCGAGTCCCTTCACCAGCCTGGTTGCCCTCCTTTGGACCTGCTCCAGGACCTCAATCTCCTTCCTGAACTGAGGGGCCCAGAACTGGACACAGGACTCGAGGTGTGGCCTCACCAGCGCTGAGTACAGGGGCAGAATCACTTCCTTGGACCTGCTGGCCATGCTGTTCCTGATCCTTTCATTTCACCTTGCACACACAAGTGCTATAAATACAAATGTTATTACAGAAGTTCTGAGAGAAGTCAACATCACAGATACCCCAGAAGAGAACAGAAGCACTACAAACTGTCAAGATAGTTCGGTGGTTCTAAAACTTTACATTTAATGTTCTTCAACAACCCCTGATATAAGCAGGGAGAGGACACAAACCTCCCCAGAACAGCTAAACTTACTCAGATTGTGTTACAGTTTCCTTTACAGAATAGGGAAACACTTGACTGAAAAAGTAAAAGATGACAGGAGTTTCAACATTCATACCAGAACATTTTGAAAGAAATTAAGCCTATTTTGAAGACTCAATGAAATTTTCATAGGTGTAAAAGTGTTCAAATATACTGTATACACACGGGTGGAAAACAAGTACTTTTCATAGTTCTTCCATTTCTCCTTAAGTACTGGTGATGAAGAAGTAATGAACTATTAGTACTCATTTCTAAAACTCGCCATTGCTCTTACAAGTAATGCTCACAAGATCTCTGCTGTCAAAAAAAAGAAGCAAGCATCCTCCAGAAACCCTGCAGGCAAGTGATCTACACAGGCAGCTGTCCTGTTACTTGCACAGATCCTGCCTCTAGAAATCAGGACAGGTGCAGCATAAATAAATACAACTTAAATAAATACCTTCTTTCAGTATTATGACTATAATTATAATTCACTATAGAACAACTCAACTAGTGTTCCTCCACACACGAGTACTTCATGATGTTACATATCCATTGCAAAAAAACCAACACAAAAAACCAAACAAAAAACCCCAGCCATATTTATTTATAAACAGAAACTCTTAAGTCAGTGGGAGGGGAGGTAGTAGATTAAATCAATACAAAATTATAAGAGCTGAAAGATGCACATGGGATACTTCACCAAAAAAAAAAAAAAAAAAAAAAAAATCAGTATACATTCAACTAGGTAACTTGGCACCAGCTTTTCAGAAGTAAGAGTAACCTACAAACAACACATCTTTTAAATCATGTAAATTTGTTTGAAACTAAAACTGAGAGCATGTTATGTTTTCCTCAAAGATTAAAGAAAACACAGGGAGGGAAGAAAGGTGTGTAAGTAACAGAAAAAAAAGTTATACGTAGTAGTTTACTTTTAATTTTATAAATAAGCTTAATTAGTCATCTCTGCACTCTCATATACACAGCTGTCCATGCTTTCATTGTAACGTGGGTCAATGACAAAACAGCATCTAATGCTTCAAGAGATCTAGCACTTATAAAAAGCCATACTTCCATCACCATTAGAAATGTGGTACAATAAGAGAACTTGGAACTGCATCGGAAAAAAAAAAAAAACACTAGGAGCTGAAAGCTTTGTTTTCAGCAGCGAAAAACATCTATAGGTTTAGACAACATCCAGAAGATTTCATCAAAATCTATTACTTGAACATCAAAAGTAATACAATCACACCACCACTTTTTCTAGATCTTTGACTCAAGACAAAATGTGTGGAAATAAAGAGTGGATGGCCCACCAACCACTAGAGGTGGGCTATTAACCTGTCAACTTCAAAGTGACTTTCAAACCACAGCACTAATGTTACATTCTCCCATGATTTCTCTCTTCCTCTTTTCAAAATTTGTCACAGTTAGCTCTCTGTAGCATAGATTTTAAATGAGAGGGACAACAGTAAGTCTTATGACTGTATGCAAAAGATTTGAGATCAAAGATTGCCAGGAATCACAATTATAATTTATTTCAGAAAGCTACTGAGAAACATCATCATATGCTTACCTTGAAAACAAAACCAAAAAAAATCTAAACATTTTGTGTCAGGACAATAAATTACTTTATTGTAGAGCTATTTGTCATGGGCCTCACGATAATATATTTGCCTCACTTAAGAGCTGAAAAAGTCCTCTGCATGAGAAAAACATAAGACTGAGCAAGAAGCAAGATACATTTGTTCTGAAAGAGTTTTAGGGTTGCTTTTTTCCTTTTTTTTTTTTTTTTTTTTTAATGAAAGGCTGAAAACACCTCATACCCCCCAATTTAATAAGCTATTGGAAAAAAACTCTGAATGTGGTCCAAACAATAGAACTTGTCAAAATTCTAATTATTACCAACATAGGACTGAAGAAATTTCATCACAGATGCCCTGACAACCGAAAGTGTTCTATGAGAAGCTGATAATTGACAATGTCCAAGAAGGAAGAGATATGCAACCATACCAAAGTTTTGGTGAAACTGAATTTATTCTTTAATGAGAGGTTTCGGTTGGTTAGTTGGGTTTTTTTTTATCATTTAATTCAAAAAACATAATTTAAGATGCTCAGCAACATCAGGCTTTACATTTTCTCCAGATGACACTTCAAGCTTTACTGAAGAAATCCTGTAGACTGCTGATCAATACCTTTCTGATTATTATTTCAACATGAGCAATTACTATTTTTCACATTATTCACTGACTGATTGTATTTTAAGTTACTTAAGGCATTAGCAACATAAGCATTTAAATCAAAATAGAGCCCCTCTGGGCAACACCACATAGGCAAAGAAAGAAGAATGATGCTTTCTAAAACACATTTAGTAGGAACTAAAAGAGCACATAGAAGTTTAACTGTCAGGCATTGTATTGCATACTGTGAATGCTAAGTTGCTATTACAGAAGTATATTTATTAGTAATCACATCTATTGTGTGAGCTCCAATTAATAACCAGGGCCCATTGTATTAGATTTTGTGTAAGTACAGAAGATGACATGGTCCTGTATCAGATGGCTCTAGGTGATCCTGCTTTACTGGGAGAATTGGACTAGATGACCTCTAGAGGTCCCTTCCAGCTCTGATAATTCTGTGATTCTGTAATCCTGTGTGAATTTAAAACAAGACTATTGAATAAAAGAGCAAGAGTGGAGCAGCAACAAGAGCTGTAACAGAACTGCTCATTCCCCTTGGATAACTGTACATAAAAGCAGATAATCAAGTTTCAGCAATAAACATCACCTCTCCAAACTGCCAATCCAGCCACTACAAATCAGCTGCTTTCCACTGAAAAAGCTCTGATAGGCAAATTAAAAAACTAAGGGTCATGATTTCCACAGAGATTTATCTCACAAGCAGATACAATACCTAGTTATAGAAATGATAAAATCTCAAGTTTCACAAGAAGCTACTTTTAATTCACTTCTTGTCCTGAAGTAAGGTCCATTATTAATTTTTCCCGGACTTTAGTATTAATACATTAATTCAGGAAATAGAGTGAAAATTGAATTAGCATAGAGTTACAGCTCTTGGCATTACACAAGCAGATCACCTACCAGAGCGTATTAATAACTTTAATATTTAAACTTTTAAAAATGTCAACTACCAAATACCATCTTGAAGATTTTTTTTTTTTCAGAAATCAATTATTTTTAGCCTAATCAAAGGCAACTGCTTCAAAGGCTCATTTACCTCCACATATATCCTGTTCATGCAGTCCATATCAGCTGGGCCCAAAATAGGTGCTAGAAGACTGACTTCATTACACTTGATTTTTAATTTAGTTTGTTTTGTTGCTGATGGTGGGTTTCCTGTTTTTTTTACACAATTCTGAAGCTGACTCAAGTGACACTGAAAAGGGTAAGTTAAAAGCTGAGGCTTGTCCTTTATGTCAATGTTTAGTATTTTCCACCATTAAATCTAGAAGTACACTTCAAGGAAAATGTATTAAAAGCAAAATAAGGTAAATTACTTGGTCTGCCTCAACCTACAGTCGTTCAAAATCAGGAACAAGAAAAAAAAAACCAACCAATCTCCCAAGCTTCAAATCCAATACTGCACCCACCAGAGAACCAGCTTTGAAAATACTCCTCAACACCACACTTCATATACAGCATAGTGCTTGCCATAACACATTTTTGGTGAAACTGATCTCCCAGAACACCAATGTTTTGCCACTGACTTCAGTTTTTTTACATGCCTTACCTATGCTTGATCTCTTTTCCTCAGCCAAAATCTCAGCAACAATCCTAGCAATAAGCTTACATATGTTAATTTTGTACTTCATAGGGATTTTAAAACCCTAAGTACAATAAAAACATAGTGCAGCTTCCTCAGATTTTGAGACCTCATCTCCTGAGTTTGACTTCAGTACAAAATTAATTTCCTGAAAAAAATCTAAAAGTAGCAAAATGATTAGAAATATTTTTTCAAGGAAGCTTAAAAATTCAGTGTTTCGTTAGACAGACTATCAAAGTATCATAATCGTTGCCTTTTTTTTTTTTCCTTTTTAAATACGCTCGTGTCTGAATTATCACATTAAGGAACATAAAAAAATAAGTAATTCCATCATTACATCTGAGCACAAAATATATGGCAGCTCTCCATTCCCCGGGGAGTTCATTACACAGCCTCAGATTCAGTCTTGCGAAAGCTCTGCCCTCCCACACAAATAAGCATTACCCAACTTAGAACAGCAATTACCATCACTAATATGTTCACTGACGCAGAGGCGACAGCGAAATCCTGTTGCAGATGCCATTTTCAATTTCTTAATTCCCTTTTTTTTTATGATTGGCAGCACTTCAAAACCACGAGCATGTGGCTACTCTGCAGATCGATCACCTAGGACGAGGCCAAGCCACTTCAGCACTTTACTCTGCACCCTGCCACTCCCTCCCGGCAAGACAGCATCGACTTCTGGCCAGATGTGTCAAATGCTGTAGAGAAAGGCCAGGACAATGAAAATTAATGACTGCCCTCTATCCACTGACAGTAGGAGATCATCTATCTGTGTCACTAAGCTGCTGCAGTCCCATCTCCAGGCTGGAATGCAGAGCGTGCTCTTGGATCTAGAGTAACAGTTTAAATTAGACAAGTTTGAAGCTGGCCTGTGGCAGATGGAGCAATACACCCTAAAGTCCTGACAAATGGGGAAGGCTCAGCTTGCTTTCTTCTCAAATATTAATTGCTGCTGGCAATCATCGCTGCCTTCAAACTCCGTCTTCTGAAGGATGACAGAGCCTGGATACAGGGACACTAACACGGGAAGTTATGTGAAGACTCATAATATTTATCTCAAGTGTGTAAACAAAAGGAGAACAAGGTCTTTTTAATCAGCACATTGACAGCTCTGTCACAAATACCATTTTCAAACTCATACACACATTCTCATTTGTGCAAGTACACAGCCTATCAGCTACACATAAGCAGCTGTAGAGTTATGTATTTGACTTGACAATACAAATTCTAAACAAACTTTTTAAAAACCCCATACACAGGCCCTTGGAAGTTAGCCAGCTCTGAATACAGACACACTTTGCATTTCACTCATGTACTTCTAGGTTAAATTCTGTCATCAATGCTCTTCTTAATATTTTAAACAGAAAACCCCCCTAGATTCACACTGACGGTCATTTCCAATTAACAGCCTCCAGCTCCAAAATTTCTTATTCATGACCTTGCATTTTCCACAACTAAATACCCTTCCAGTGTTATTATTCTGCTCCTCAGTGAATTCAGCTGCTTGCCTCCCTCATTTGTTTGTACGCTCCACTGCTGTTATCTTTCAGCCCCATCTTTGCCTATCTTACAATTCCAGCAATCTTCATTAGCCTCAGTCTCTATAAGAAATCAACATTTTGTCAAAGTCCAGAAGTATGAGATCTACCATTATCCCTGTGTCAAGAAAAATATATTCCCTTTATATGGTATAAAAAAATCTTCCTTAAATGGTTGAACTCAGCAGAAATACCATTCCTCATCTATTCTGGACTGTGTTCCTCAGTCCCTCAGATTCCATTAACAATTTCTATTAATTTATACAAATCTGTAATTTTAGAAAGAGAAAACCTTCTTTGTTGATCTATTTTTACCTCTCACTACAATCCTAATGCTTTAAAGTAAGGCCTTTTCATCAATGATAATAACTTAGCTTCTACAATCAAGATTTTTTTTTTCACTATTAAAATACTGTGTTACTAAGCTGCTTTTTGGTAAGCAAATGTAACTCTATTTCTTACTAATCCAGAAGTACCTGGATTAGTCATGAACAAAAGTTTCCACCAATTCTCCATTCTCAAAAGAGGATAGAATTTAGCTTCTGATTAAGTTTTTTAACTGTAAGGTGTCTATTCAGGGTGAAATTAACAGATCCTTATGCTTCAATAACTGTGCTGGATCCTCTCAATCTGCATTAGATTTTAAAGAGTGCTCATAGCAACACCTCTAATCAGGTTGTGCATCTGCAGCAGATTCAGCAGCTACCCAGAAGTTTACTTTAACAATCCCATTGTGATTTTTTTTTTTAAACCTGAACTCTAATATTTAGTCTTCAACTACTATGAAAAAAAGTTATCTTGCAAACTTTATTATATATCTTTATAATATAATTATAATACGATATAAAATATATTGTATTATATATTTATAATATAATTTATTTTACAATATTTATTTTTTATTTTATTCATTCTTTTTCCAAAAGAATGAATGGTTTTCAGTACTCATGCTAAGAGTTAAGAATGATATCCTAGCATATCTCCCCTGCCAATCTCAAATTTCATTCAAAATTAGAAGGTTCCCAATATCAAACTTCATGATTTAAATGATTTGTTCAAAGTCTTGCTGTCCTGACTTGATGCTAGTATGGAAAAAAAAATTTCTTGTCTTACTGATCACCTCATATATCACCCTGAAAGGGCTATGCTTCATTTCATTATTCATAGAATCATTTAGGTTGGAAAAGATCTTTAAGACCACTGAGTCTTAAAAAAGTAACCTAACTTAAACCTACCACTGGCAAGCCACCACTAAGACATGTCCTTAAAGCACCATATCTACCAATCTTTTAAGTACCTCAAGATACTGACAAACTGATAATCACCAATTCATCCTGCTTACTTGAGACCACAGAACTTCATAACCACAAAAGCAATTAAGGTGGTATTCTCCACATATATATATGTGTTGCACAAATTGCCACTGTAGAATAACAGATACTCAGTAGATTATAGGGGTAATCTGCTCTTCCACAATCTCTGCTACTCATCAGTCTCCTCCAGTATTCCCCTCTCTCAGCAAACTCATTCTTGCCTGCCACCTTTAAAACCCTCCCTTTTCATTTGCTCCCCTTGACAACCCAAGGTCCAGAGAAGGTATTTTTGTGACTAATACAACCCTGAAAATCATCAAAAGTGAGGCAATTATTCTCCGGGTGACACCACCTTCAGAATGCCCTACACAGTAATAACAAACAATCCAAGTTCCAACACGGATACCAGGACAGGGGCAGCAAGAGGAGCATCACCACACTTCCCCACTTTACAAGGGTCTAAAGTCACTCTGCCAGCAGGGAAAGCCAACATAGCAGCTACTTTTCTATTCTTTTAAGGGTCAATGATAGCACAGAAATGCATCTGCAGTAAAACAAAACCAAAACACACGCACACACAAAAAAGCAAACAAATCATCAGGTCACCTAACTAATAGGATTGCACACAATACAGAAATCAGGTTGTATCATTATACCACTTAGTGGTATTCTCTCAGATGAGATACAACATGCACCAGGATTAATAAGCAAAGTTTCTATAAAAGAGGTAACACTAATACTACAGAGCATGGAAAAATGCTTAAGAAGCATGGAAAGTGGCAGCATTTCTCCTAATGAAGTACCATGGCTTAGACCAAGTTCAAACTTTAGTTTTTCCTGTTTGTAAACCAAAGATAAAGATGTCTTTAATTAATTTAACAGATGGCAAATTCAAAGCTAATGTTAAACTACATTTTCTATCTAAAGTTTTACTAGACTGTGAAACTCTGCAACAGAAATGGTAAAACCAAGAATTTAGCAAGGTTAAAAAAGACTATCCAGTTACAGTCTTGTCTTTGACTGCTTTCCAGGGTTTTAATTAAGTTAGAGTGCTGTGGGGGTTTTGTTTATTTCTAAAAGGATATTAAACCTTATGAGTTAAATTTGAAGTAATCTTGTTATCATTATTTGACCTGCAATGAAGGGCATATTAATCTACAGCTACTAAATGTTATTCCTATAGTGAATTATGATGTGTCTGGTGCAACACAAAAGAACTGGTAACCAGCTAGAAAAGACAGCATACAGATTCTGCTACTGAATTGCAACAGTATGATTTTAAATACCAAATTCTCTTTGTTTCACCCAAATTTGAATGATTCTATTGTACAAGTACATATTAAACTACATTTCTACATTAGAGGGAAAAACACTATTGGAAAATAGCATCACACCATAATGCTCTGATTACTTTTTCTTTTAAGGTAGTAGATTAATGGAACAAATTATCTCTCAAGCTTGACTTAACTACTGAATTTTTTTATAAGTAGAACTATTAGTATTGCAGATACTGAGCTTCAAGCTTGCTTGAACTCAAGTTTGACTCCATCTCTCCTCAACAAATTTTAGTCAAGAAGCATCTTAGAGATTTAGAGGGAAATTAATGCCTAAAGCAAAAAACTCTGCAAAGCAGCAGCTACACAACGGTGTCAGAAAGAAAAACAAATTGATTTATCATCAGATGAGGAGTAGTAACACTCCTTCTTTCCCCAAGCAAAAGAACCATAACATCTCTCATGGAGGCCCATAATGCAGCAGTCAAGAGTACCACAGCTTTGAAAAAGGAGTTCCCCTTAAACTTTGAACTGATTTATGCCAAAACATATGCTGGGTCAATTCTGTCCACACCACAGGTGCAAGCCACAGAAGAGCACAGCTGCCATTCATGCTCACAGATTAGAAGATCAGCTCCAAGGGAAAGGGCTGCCCTATATATTTGGATGGTTAAACCTTACAAATGGATGTCATTCTTCCCTGAAAAAGCTTAAGCCATAACACTTCATGGATGTGCCTGTAAACCACTCCCCAAGAGAAGCAGCAACACAGGACGTGCTGTTCCACTATTAAAAGTGGACTGGGAGAAAGAGAAATAAATAAATAAACCAGTAATCACTGAGACTTGTTGCTTGAACATTAGGTACACACGCAGGCATACCATTTATCTTGATCTAATTAGAACATTTTAGGACTGAAGTTGAATACTCACAGATTAGTATTCATAGCACAAACTACATAATAAGCATTTTAATGCATTAACTATTTACAAATAAACAAAAAAACTTGCTTATAAACCTGCAAGAAGACAACTTGCTTATGGACAGTCTGTCCATCTATTCAAATAGTTACATATGAATAATCAGTTAGGCAGTACTTTTCAAAGAGCTCCAATTGTGACCACAAAACTTCATGAGCTGTCAAAAGGCTTCAGAACTGTCAATCATCAAGCCTGCTACTTCACCAAATACACCTTCTGTATAGCATCACATCAGCAGTGCTCCTTAACCATTTCAGAGAGGGACACAAAAAAAGGGAGCTTCTGCCTACCTTTTTCTTTTTTTTTTTCTTTTTTTTTTTCTTTTTTTTTGAGTCTTGGCACTGTTGCAGGCACATCTAAATGAGAACCACAACCTATAGGAGAAATGCCTTCTTAGTAGAAATGCCTTCTTTGTCCACTCAAGTCAATTTGGATCCAGATGTCAGATGGTATGTTCTGTCACATCCATTTACTCATTCCTCTCACACAGCCAATGATTTTAAAGACAGGCAGGAGATGAAGGAACAGCAAAGTGATATGGATGCAGTACGGATAAGTACTCCATTCCTGCTCCCCCTTCCTCCTCCCACCCACAAAAAATTCCCCAAAAATATATATATGAAACAAACAAAAAACCCAGAATCAAAATGCAAACCCAAACCACCCACTCCAAATGCAGCATTAAGATTTAAAAAAAAAAAAAAAAAAAGAATCAACCTAGCTAAACAGCTACCAAACTAACAAACAGACCTGGTCTATAATATACATCTCTAAATAACACAGCAAGATCTGCCCACTGTAGGAGCAGAACAGCTTTGAGACCACCTAAAGAACCTGAAAGTGCACAGGTCCACGGGACCTAAGGAGATCCACCTGTGGATGAAGCTGCAAAGCTGCTTTCCACTGTATTTGAAGTCACAGCAGTCTGGTGAAGTTCCCACTGACTGGAAAAGGAGAAACATAACCCCTGGAAAAAGAGAAGACCTGGGGAACTACAGGTCAGTCAGTCTCATCTCTGTGTCTCACCTCTGTGCCCTGCAAGAGCATGGAGTAGATCCTTCTGAAGGCTCTGCTAAGGCACATAAGAAAATAAGGAGTTGATTAGTGGCAAACAGCATGGCTTCACCAAGGGCAAATCTTGCCTGACAAATTTGGCAGCCTTTGTCCTTTTAACTAAGGTCTTTGTTCCAAGTTTTCTTTAAATACTAATCTCAGTTTGACACTTTCATGGGAATAACAGAAAAGAAAGAAGTGCCATTTTTAAGCCACCCATCAAATCTCACCATCCTACATTTTTGTCTCCCTCTTCTCAATTAGAGAAGAATCCACTAACAATTCTGTAATCCTCAATTTCCATCATTTTTCACTACTGGACATAAAATTCCACATACATGACAATCAGGCCACATCATTTGTACCAAGATGAAAATTAATCTAGCCCCTTCTTTCTCATTCCCAACTGAGTCTCCTTCAACTTCAGCTTCACATTAATATCTTTGCTCCCAGGAGATAATCTGTCCATTCTCTAGATCTCCTTTCAGGACAAGCCAGTCTCTTGTTCTTAATAATGAGTTCTCAAGTGCATAGATTTGTTTTTTAATTGGATTAGCACTACTCTCGAATCTTTTCTGTCCTCCTTTGTTCTCATTATTATCCCAAATTTCACTCTAACCTCTTCCTGCCTCTCAGGGATAATAGTTTTTCCATGAACCCATTCAACTATCTCTTCTTTAACAATTTGCAGACAGGCTACCATTTTTCTTCCTGCCATTTTTTAAGTTTCTTTTACGTCATAGTTTCCAAAAAAAAAAAAAAACCCAAACCAAAAAAAATGTTTTTCAGTTCTCTCCATTCTTTTAGAATTGTTCTTTAGCAATGACTTCCCTTGCACAAGTTACTGCTGCAACAATTCACTTATGGATAACTTTTCATAGTAGGAATCTGTAATTTCTCAGTTACACATGTAGGCTTCATCTCCTCATGTAAAGGATCACAAAATAGAGAAAGAAAAAAACCTATGCAAACCTTGGGAGAGTCTTTTACATCTTCTCCATGGTATTTTAACAACACACATTAAAAATTATTTTAAAACACTTTAGGTAATGGTCACAAATATGTTTGTGAGGAGGTTACAACTGATAGTAATTTTAAAATTCTTAACAAAAACAGAAATTATATGAATTTGTACAAAAAGCTAAACTAAAAAAACCTGGGAAGCTATCACAAGTTCAATAATACAGTAAATAACATCTTTTTTGATAAATAAAAATTATTTGATTAATAAACACTCTCAAAAAATTTGGCCACCATTTTTATCATACAGTTAAGTACACTTTACTATTTTTACTTAGTATTATGATACAAAAAAATAAGGGAACAGGCTTTTTCTGTAAAGTAATTTGCTGATTATGAAAAAAATAACTGACTTCTGAAATGCTCCTGGTTTGTTACAAACACTTTTTAGACAATTAGCAGGAATTCATAAAGAGCTGCTTTACATTCTTTACCTACTTGTTCACATTTAGGTATCAGCAAGCCATAAAATCTGCATGAATATTTTTCAAATATAATAGGCTTTGGCAAGGACTACCTGTTCTGCCCTTTTTTTTTTTGGATAGCTGCTTTACCATAATTGAACAGCCACAGTATTATGATCATATTTATTATTTTTCACTAAAACTGCAGGTGTACAGATGTGAAAAATAAAAAAGGTACTCATGCAAATGAAGGAAAATAACTTATGCCTCTTAATAGCTTGGATATAGCTCAGCTCACATCTTATCATTATAAAAGCTAGTCCTGTTTGATTGTATTAATTTGAATTATTCCACACACATTTTGTAGCTTTTTGTTATTCTTAGTGGTAGCAGTCTTTTTTTCAGAGCTGATGTCTCATTATTTTAACCAACCCTACTCCTGTCTGAACATTCAGCTCCACTCATTAGAACAAACATCTGCTACAAACAGTATTAATGAGATACATATCTAGGCATAGAGCAAGCTGCTAACCACCTGGGTTAATCACTCTACAGTACAAAGTTGATAACACAGAGTGATACAGTATGCCTTGAACATCCTGTTACAGCCACCTTATTCAGATAGCAACTACTGTTTCAGAAACACAGCACTACAAAATTGGATGCATTTATAAAGCTGAATATACCTTGTAGCTGCTGTTAGCATACAAGCCATACTTCATCTCAACAAAGCCAAAAGGCATGATTTTAGTAGTGGGAAATTTGCCCTTTAGATTCCTGAGCCTTCTGAATAGATTAGCATTAATATTGTTGTTAAGACACCAGAGGTTTGACAAATGTTCCAATAAATGTATAGGATATAAGTCACACCGAACCAGTCAGAATAGCTGCAGAGTTAAGTGATTTATTTTTTTGTACAATAATAATTTAAAGAAATGTGATTTCAGAGGTGTTTTTCCCCCCAAATGGAATCACATATAACATTTACATACACACAAGTAGCTGGCACAAAGGAAATACTTTTCCAAAGAGAGTCAAAGTTCCAAAGCTCCATTAATTTAAAGTTCTTTTGTCTAAACCTGGGATGTAAATCTACACAGGCATTTAGAAACAGGAGGTTCACGGAGCTCATGGAGCAAGGGCTCTGGAAATCAAGCAAATAGCAAGCAAGGCCACAGTTTCTGTGGCACAAACTCTGCAAAGTCAGGATAGGCAAAGCAAAAGTCAAAGACTTTAAACTCAGGGCTACAAGAGAATCGAGGAGAATGACTTCTGAACCAAACCAGACTCAGACCCCACACATTTACAAAAATGTGCAAGATAGTACTCCAGTAAATTTCCCTAAAATATTTTATGGAATCACTGTCAAGTAATTTAACCAAGCAATTTCACATTATTTAGTCAACAGAACGGGACAAATGCTCTTTCAAACAAGGAAATACTTTTTTTTCCCTTTTAAATTATGGGTAGAAAATATAATATAACTAAGAAAGCATGAAAACATGCATTGTTCTACCACTGAAAAACCAGTAATATAAAACCAGAAAAAACACAAGTCTTCAATCAGAAGGGTGAAAGTTCAGCTCCAGTTGAAATCTAGGGATAGCAAATGCCTTTGGACAAAATTAGAAGTCAGTGAAATTGGGATCATAGATCCACAGAACAAGATGGGTGTGAAGGGACCACTAAAGTTCATCTAGTCCAACCCCCTGCAGTATGCAGGGACATCCTCAACTAGATGGGGTTGCTCAGAGCCTCATCAAGCCTCACCCTGAATATCTCCAGAGATGTGGCCTCAACTACTTCCCAGGGCAACTTGTTCCATTTTTCTACTACCCTCATGGTAAAGAATTTTTTCCTAACATCCACTGTAAATCTACTCTGATTTAAAACCACTGTCCCTTATCCTGTCACTACAAGCCTTTGCAAAGCTAAGTGCTTCTCCATCCTTCCTGCAGGCCCCAGCACCACATTGGTTAGGAAAATTTACAAATAAAGGTTTGAGCAATGAAACCTCTTGAGAAAACTACTGCTGCAGGAATAAAATTCAGGTATTTAACAACAGAGAAATTTAAGAAGTTTGGCTAAGTTGAGCAAATATTGCTATTAACTGACATGAGAGTGTTTTATTTTAGTGAGAAAGTATAATACTAAAGTGATTAGATAAGCACTTCCTTTTCTCTCAGTCCAATCAGATGAATGCTTGAAAAAGCACTCTTGTTTCAAAGAGAACAAAAACAGAAGTATGTAAGCCAAATAATACTGTAATAGGCAAACCCTAGACTGCTGCATCTAAACCACACTTAATGGAACAGCTTCAGAGGTGACAAGGTGTCATCTCCAGATAAAGTAAGAATGGGATCCATAAATGGATCTCCACTAACTGATGTCTTAATATTAAATTCAGGAAGGTCATGCCTGTCAAAGCAAGCATTCAGAATAATTAATGCAACTCTGTTTAACTGCATATGGGTCCGGATCGTTGGAGAGCAACAAAACAATTAGAAATATGCTCAGTGTGAGAAACACCACAGTCATTTTTCATTGTTGATTAGGGTAGCTATCATGCACAGTGTCTAATGCCCAAATAATAGCTCAGGTTTTCATCTTTAATCTCTCACAACATTCCTTCAGCTGAATTTTATTAACACTGGCTCTTTGTAATACCCTTCTCTTCTCCAAATATACCTATCAGTCTGTATGTCTCCATAATTAACTGGAAGCGATTATGCTTTGATAAAATTCAAAGGAACTATTTGGAACTACTCCCCCAGTTTCATTCTTCACCCACTCTGTTTTGTCACCACTCTAGAACTCTAAAAACACAGGACAGAATGTCCAGAATAGTGAAGATTCCTTTAAAAATTACATATGCAATATGCAGTATTTTCTTTGTATATAATTATTCTAGCTTTCAAAATTCAGAACCTGTAGATTTGAGTAAGAAAATAAGAATTTACTGTAAAACTTCATTTTTCCAAATTAATAGCATACAATATGACAAAAAAGACTCTTCGTATTGAAAATACAAATAGAAAAAGATATTTAGAAAAATATAACCCTATGGAATAGCACTAATTGTCATTTTACAGCATCTTAGTATTGTTCTAAAACATAGAAAACTGTATTACCTAGTGACCTACAATTACTTCAGTGCCAATTCAAATTATTTTAAAAGCAGAATTATTTTCTGCTATACCTTGAAGCAATAGGCTTAAATTACATTAAAATACTTCCATTAACTGTCTTTAATACATACCAAAATACTACCGTAAACCAATCCATAAAACAAAGATTTGCTGAAGGACTTAAACTGTAAAAAAAGGCAAGGATAGCCAATATCTGAGCTGCACAGGACATCAATATTTTGTCAACATATTTTCATAGTTATACAAGTCAAGTGCGCTGGCAGTGTATCTGGGATGTGGATTAAAAGCATAATAAATGCAAAGACTCCCATCTGGCTCTTTGCATGGTCAGTTTAAGTTGGCTGAGTTTACTAGTTTAGGCTCAGCAGCTTTTGAATGTGCTGTACTGCTCTGAGAACAAACCTGGACCTCCCAACACCACGTTTCTGTAACTCTGCACCCTGAGAACACCAGCATCACGTTACCCAAGTGCTGTGCACACACGCAGCCAGTGCTGACAAGCCAAATGTTACCACCCATTTCTTAATGCCTGGATGCCATGCTGAGTGCAAGCTTACTCTGTATTTTCACACCATGCACGGCCCAAGCTAATATATCCCCCAAGTGTGACCTCCACAGGTTAGAGACACCTGAGGGTTGCTTTGTTTGGTTTTGTTTTATTGGGAACAGCTTAGCTCTGGCTGAATTGTGCTCCCTCCTGACTGACTCCACCAAGAGCCACTTCATCCTCCTTGTAAGACACCCAATTCCCCATATTTTCCCAGGGTTTTCATTAGCTGGGATATTCTGTTCTTTCACTAAAAATAACAAACATAACCAAGTCAAGAATACAAGACAAACTTTAGTAGACAGCCTACACTGCTTCTTTATTTAGTATCAAAACTTCAGTGTCTCAGCACATGGGAGAATGCTTTCCCTGCTAAAACAAAACTTTTGTCCATATCTACACACAAAGCCAGTATTTTAACTTCACCAGTCTAAAACCAAAAATCCTTACCTCCTGCTTTTGAAAGAATACATTTCCTCCACACAGCTGATGCCTTCTAATTTGTACATGTGTGAACACTGGACAATTTTGCTAGCCTAAAGCACCATACACAAATTAGTGTAACAGTCCTCTTACCATGCTTACATTAATTGTAATTGCACTTTTTCTGATCAAGTCAAAGCAGGTTAAAAATCTGTTCATTTCTCCAAGTGAATAAAAATTGAAGTCACTCTCCTGAACACAGACTGCAATGGTTTAAATGATACTGTACATGAAGAATACCTTTTAGAAATAAAAATCAACCTGTTGAAACAAATTATGTGTGTCACACGATTTATATTCTTCCTGTTACTGAGACACTATTGACTCTGGTGTAAGAACTTACATAATTTATTACCTTAAGATAGCAGCCACAACAAAAAGAAAGACTGTGATCTGAATCTTATGATCAGCATAGATTAAAACCATTTCCATTAGCTCTGTTTTGCTTTTTAAACCAGAAATACTGAAGAAAAACAGGTTAGAGTATCAGTCCTCATCAGTTATTTCAAAACCTCCAGGAAACAGTTGCAATTTCACCAGTGTTCCAATCTATTAAAAACATTCAGTCCTATCAGAAGTATGATTTTGAAAGTCTGGAATTTTAGTCAAGAAATACCTGTTTGTATGAAGAGCCACAAGGACTTCCAGGAAAAAGAGCACCTAACATTTGGGGTTTTTTCTTTCAATGTGAATAGCAAATATTTTTCTACACCTCATCCAAGCTGTTGGCTCTAGAGGCAAGAGACTCTGTGCCACATGACTTTTTCATACAAGACAAATGATACCCAATACCAGGTGCACATCTTTTTGGACAACAGAGTTATATGAAGTTGAGCTTGATCTACAGCCAGTTATAATCAGAGAAAAAAGCAGTCTGTCATTCTATATTTGGCAATGTATGGCATTACTCCTACTTTGAAATGCTAAAATGAGAGTACTGGATAAATTAAGTTTAAGGATGCATTTCAAAACAAACAACAACGCAGAAGAAGTACAATATATCAATCAAATTAGGCTGTAGTCTGCAAATTAAAAATAAAAAAATTCAACCCTACAATAAGTATAAGAGAATTGTGAGGGAAAATTAAATTATTGACTCTTTTGCTGACCAGAACTACAACATTCCTTGAAAAAAGGATCACAGTATGAATAAAAAAAACTATGAAATTTCTACTACTAGTCAGCTTCGAATCAACTAGAAGTTTTAATTTAACTTTCATAAACATATTCTTCAGCTTAAAATAATCTTACTGTTACCCAAGATTATTTTAAGACCTTGGTGACAAGTCTTGACTGACAGAGACGTAAGGGTTATGGAGAAAAATAAGAGCATATACATCTAATAGTCAGCCTGCAGAACAGCTGCTAAAACGAAATTTGGCCATGACCTTCAACAAGTGCTGGGTACCACGACAGCAAAAAAACCTAATCTCTGGAGTGTCTTATTCTTAGAATATCCTTTGCCCCTTGTACAAGCAAATTCACTTCCCTGAGAAAATACAAACTGTCTACTGAATTTACTGGGTGTTTCTTTTTCATTTAAAATTTACTTACCGAGTGCCATCTGCTTTCCAGCTAACTTTGTATGGGTTCTGCTCCAAAAATTTAATATTTTGTTTGTCCATGGAAACAGGCTGTGCACCAGGGAATCCAGACCTAAAAAAAAACAACCAACCAACCAGAAAAAAAAAAAAAAAGAATGTGCTGCAATAAATACTCACACAAGGCAAGGCACTTTTTACATTAGACTGAAGTCACACTTTGTACCAGAATTGCTGCAAGGTTAATTTTGGGTTAGAATATCTTCTCCAATAAGATATTGTGCAAAAGGAATCAAATCCCTATCTGATAAGAACATGGAACTTCTTTAAGACAAATCACTAAATTATGTGGGACTTGTATGTTTTAACTTTAAAAGAAGAGATATTTTCCAAATTATAAGCATTAGAAGAACTATTATCATCAGCAAGTTAGGAAGCACTGTGAGCAACTCCTTGGATAATAAGCATTAGAAAGGAGAAGTTCAGAATCTAAGACTTTAAAATCAACACTCTCATTAACATTGTACACAAATTCAAGTTGGACACACAAATAAATACTACACCTCAGTATTAAAGTCTAATAGCAGTTGTGTAGGCAAGTTTGCTGCTTGAGCAAACACTAAGATTTACACAAACACCTGGACTAGACTAAGTCTGGAATTTTCCCAGTAATGATTCATCTGAACACCTTTTGTTACCTCAATGGAAAAGTAGTTCTAGGATCTGGTTTCTTAATATCAACAGTCTATTATTCCATTCCACAGTACAACGCAAGATCCTCATGTGTTTCACTGTTATGTGTTTGAGGCTTGCTTTTTTAACAAGCCATACAAAAACAGTCACCAATTTTCATTTTTACAATAAGCTGCTTCCTTCTGCAAAGCTAGAGGTGTAACACTTATTTCTAGACAGGATAAATAAAAAAGTTCTTTATGTTCTCATACCCTTCCCATCCACAGAACTGCTGACATTTTTGCTGTATTCCTCCTAACTTTGGTTGTGTTGTCACTTGGGTCACATATTTAACTGTTATTCCTTCCAAGAAAATTGCACCCTAAATAAAAATAAATAAAAATTATTATTTAAGCTTTTATAAAAGCAGGTAAGAACATGTCAATGCAAGATTAAATCTATATTTACAATTTGACCCTCAGAAGCAATACTTACTTAAATATTCCTTAAGGATTTACCCTTAAGTACCAAAATACATTAACTGAGTTTTGCCAATAAATTCACTGGTGAGCCATATTATGAAACCAGGAACCAAAATGAGTCATATGAGGGAGAAAGTGAAATAATAATTTCTTTTAAAAATTAAAGGAGGTAAATGGTAGGACTTAGTCACAGTTTAGCTAGTGCTCTCAAAAAAGTTCCCATATCAAACTACAGCACGAGTCTCACTCATTATTTTTCATTTTTTTTAAACAAACATCTCAGAAGATAAGGTATTAAGTCCTACCTTTCTCCCTCCAAATCTTTAGGATGCATGTTTTCAATTAAATGGTAATTTTATCAGAGCTAGACGGTAATTCCAGAACAAGAAGTTCAATTACATGGATTTCTCCTCCACCTGGATGATGCAGCACCTTATATGTCTCAAAATTTAAATTTACACAGCAGAAATTGAAACAATGAATGTACTTAAGCACCAGCAAACTTAAAGGGCTCTCTGTTGATCTAAGACAATCTTCTTAAGTAAGAAAAACATAAACAGCTGGCTAGTAACAAAATATTTGTGTAAATAAAATACTTTCATAATTTAATTCTCAACCTAAACCAGGTTTCAAAAGCAGAAGAGTTATCCTGCATGTCACAGAAAAAACAAATTAGAGATAAATAAAAGTATACTGAAAATAAAATTCTAAAATGACTTGTATATTCCAGAGAAAGTTTGATGCCAAGTGAAATAAAAACTAATTCTGCACAACAGAACACGTTAAAGCCATCAGATCTACAAAGATACATAATTACAGGTTTGTATAGAGATCCAAATTTGACCAGACTTATTTGAACATCATCACAAATTCTCAACAGACTAATAAGATCAGAGTATGAAGCTTCACCTGTTGAGCTATGAACCCGGGAAATGAAAATACAAGTATTTAATTTCTGTTCTCTAAAATACTTGAAACTTGCCTTATCAAATCTAGCTGAATACTACTGATGAAAGGAGCATTTTCACTCCCTTCCCTTTCCACACACCATGGAACTCATCTGTTCTACTCTTGAGCATGTCTAAGAACTAAGTTGGCAAAAAACCCCACCATAAATTAGTAATTTTCTGGCAAATTAGTAACCTAAACTAGCTCACCATCAGATGAATCAGCACCAGTGCCAGCACAAGTGAAGCAGAAGTAACAAGGAGTGCAGAAAAAGCAGGACTGTAGCTTTCAGCCTGCATTTAGCTAAGATTGGCTCAGTTGCAAGACCAAATCACATTCTGAGAACAGTACATCCTAAAGAAATACAGTAGTTCCTAACCTTAATTACCGTAAGCTCCAGAGATTTTCAGTGCATCACTTATCCCATATTATTTCTGTAGGTGCCAGGAGGTACAACAGCACACAGGTGACTGGAGGAGGCAGGCAGCCAGCCACACAATGCCTGGCCAGCAAGCTGGCTGAATTCTGAGCAAGTGCTCAAGAGCACCATGAAATAAAGGAAGATGGTTCTGCCTTGCTTCTCAGAATAATGGTAGAGTGCAACAGCAGTATGATGGCTCAGACTAAAGCAAAAGGCAAGCAACAGGAAAGACTGCCCAGAAAATAAAAGTCAAACATGAAATTAGTGCCTGCCATTTTAAAGTGCCTCTTGTAGATCATCTCCCTCAACTCTGCTCACTGGCTAAGGCACAGCACTACAAAACAAGGTGAGTCACTTGGGCGTTCGTCCCTGGTAAACTCAGCCCTCCAGGTTTCATGAGGACATTTCCTTGGATAAGGTGACAAAACTGAGCCAGATCCATGCACTATCTGCACCACTGTTGAGTTAACAACTCTCAAAAGAAGCATGGTGCAGAGATGCACCTCAGATCCTTCAGTACTGCTACTAATTCAAGCATTCTAAGCACTAATGGATCCAAGGTTCATTCCACATCTACACTCTGCACAGCCTTCACACCATCTGTACTAACCAAACTTTACCACTTGCCACCCTATCTCCCCACTTAAGCTGGGGAAGAACAAGCAATCTGTATAATCTTTTGTTGGTTTAGATCCTAAGCACCATCTGGAGGAATGGGTGAGTGGGAACAGCCTCAAACACACCTCCCTGACCGTAGTGGCTCATCACCAGACCTGGGTGATAGCCATCTCCAGCTACTCAGACTTGACTGACTGCCAGCATGCCCAAAGGCTCCTTTCCCAAGGACAGGAAACATTCCCAAACACAGTGGGAAGAGCAAAAATTCACATCCTCTAAAAGAGAGTAGGGGAGAAGTAGGGAGTCACACTGATCAGGTTAGGTTTCATACCTAGAAACACAAGACCTCTAGGCGTGTACAAGCAAAGAAGCAAAATGATACTGTCACTCAATAACAATGGTGTTCAACTAATCGTTTGGTTTTGGTGATGAAACAGGTTTCACAGAATTGGGAGAAGCAGGAGATCCCTCATCATTTGATGCTGGCTTTTGTCTACCCCAGTCTTTTTTTTGCTTGTCTTGCTCTCTTAGAGGAACTCAGAAAACACAGGACAGACATAACTTCTACAGAACAGAAAATCAAATCTGCTTCAAAACCAGATTCATAAGAGTTACTGGTTCAATAACAAAATGAGAGATGATATTTAGGAGTATCTATGGGGTCTGGTTTAGGTATAAGAAAATTCATTTATTTTCGCTTAATTTCCTACTACCACAATCTTATTTTTGTGATATCTGTCATGTAACAGCGATACGGACAATAATGGCAGCTTAAGAATTGAGTGTTATCCTTAATTTTGACAATGGGCTGGAAAATACACTGTGCAATTCAGTATAAACAAAGTTCCACAGTAAATAAGGGAGAAGCAATTATACAAACACACGCTACTTAATAATTTGGGGGAAAAAAAAAAAAAAGATACAGAGGCAGCAAGAGACCAAAAGCTGAATCAGTATTATTCTGTCTTGTAAAAGGCAATTATATTGACATACATAAAGAGAAGTATTAGCCTCAAGACATTTGAAATTAATTCCACCCTATTAAGCATTAGGATGGCCTCAACTAGACACTTGCATTGAGTTATAGGCACCGAGTCTCAGAAAAATGTGCATCACCATGACAGAATACAAAGAATGACAAGAACGGTCAGCAGTATAAAAGATAGGGACTATTGGGGAAAAAAGTGAGCAAATTGGCATTTAATGTGGAGAAAGAGAAGGCTAAAAGGAAATTACACCCTTATTCAAGTATACAAAATGCTCCTGGCAAAATCAGAAAATAATCTTTTTCCTATATCCATCAAGACACACATGGGCAGGACAGTAAGTACAGAGGCAGGCAATTCAGGCAAAAAAAGTAGAAAAAAACGAAGTCACTAATAGACAGAATCCTTGCTAACCACATCAACCACAAGGTCTAAAGGTTTCTTTCTGTTTTGCAGATGACCACAAGACACCTGCACTCAAAATAATGAAAACCAAAAACATCATTACCAGCTTCCATCTCTTCCAGACAGTTTGAGATGTAAGCATCCATCAAGCATTTTAGAAGCACTATGTATTACAACCCTGTAATGCCATGAAATACACAGCTTACATGGCACTAAAACAGATGGCATTCCTTAATAAGCAGTTAAGGATCCAGCTGACCCATGAAAAGTTTGAAGGTTATGGTTCAAAATTATAACTTTGTCCTATTTGCAAAATCAAGGCTTTTTTTCCCTGACAATATTTTTTTTCTGAAGCAAGATTCTAAGTGTCAGTTAATAATGTTGGTTCAATGTTACAGTCATTACAGCAAACACTAATAAAACTCAAAACCTGTTCCAATTTCCCGTGTAGCATCTGAGACTACAGCAAATTTGGTGTTACCTGTCAACTGCACTCAGGTGATGACAAAGGAAAGTGTCATGGCATTATATTCTAACTGTTCCCTTAGTTTCTGTAGTGTAGAGAGAAAGGCCATCAAGACTTTTTGACACCAAAACATGGAAGTTTTATTGAAAGATGTTTCAGTAAAGTTTCTCACATCCAAAATGGAATTTCTGAAATGGACAGCCTGTTAACTTCACTTTCCAGGCTAGCTGGGCAGTTGCTATTGACTATTCATTTTCCTAGCAAAATGTGTGGTACGTGTCTTCTCCTCTCCCTCTAAAGTCTTCTTCTGCCCTGACAAAATTTGTGTCAAAATGAAAATACTTCAAAATACTTCTGAAATCCCACTATCACCACAGCCACCTCTAGTTTGATACTATCTACCCCCTAAGTGTTTATAGAATATGCATATTAACTAGATGATTCTCTTTCACAAAATCTCGAACTCATAATTAACTTTTAGTTATTAATATGCTTATTCGTATAATTTAGCTTCCAGCTTTCAAAAAAATGATGGTGGGAGATAAGAAAGAGCCTGGGAAGCCAGTATCATGATTCCCATTAAATAGCCAGGCTTAGTTTTATATTTGCTTAAAACAGGCTGTCATTTTACCATCCCACCCCACTTGATGGTGTATCAAAAGGCAAGTCAAAAAAACAAATACATCTTTTCAGATAACAAAGTTTCACTGCAAGGCTAATGAAGGCAGTGGCTATACCCCTGAATGTCTTTTTACTATGGATTTTTATAGTGTGGGGAGTTATCTATCCCAGCTGACACACTACTTCAAATTTTTCAAAGTTCACCTGGCTGTTTTGCATTACATTCTGTATCCCTTTCACGCTCATTTCTTCCATACTCCATCTGTAAACCATATTGAGCAGCTGCAGTAAAACATGAATCTTTGCAGCACATTTCACATGAGGATTTCCAAGTGTTTGTAAACAAACACACCTCAGTGCACAAATAAAATAACTCAGTTTTGTGCAAAAAGAACTGAATCTATCTTCAGCACTAAGCAACACTCTCCCCCTACTTTACCTACAAATGAAAAACTCAGGAATTTGGAGAGAACTGAGCTGTTAGTCTTCAGATTATACACGAGTTATGTTTATCCTTATTAGTTCTGTGCTACAGTAACTTATTTCAGAATTATGCAGATGCATGTCAAAATAATCACAGTAAGTGATCAGCTGTATTTGCTATCATTATACAGTAAAAACAGCTTTGAAGAAAATATAATTTAAAAGCTGCCTTGGAATTTTTAAGCTTATATTGCTTTTTGTTAATCCAATTCTCAATCCTCCAAAATTTCTAGAAGAGTATTTACTAAAACGAGCACTGAATTTTAAAAAGTGTTGAATTTCATCCACATGGCTACAAAAAATAAGTTAAAACTGTTTACACACACCTCCCACAACACTTCACCTCTAAAGGCAGAGTGAATGAATAAAAAGTTCTTTACTACCACAGAATCATAAAATGTTTTAGGTTGGAAGCAACCTTAAAGATCATCAAGTTCCAACCCCCCTGCATGGGCAGGGACACCTTCCACTAGATCAGGTTGCTCAAGGCAAGCTCAAAGGTACCTCAAGCTTGTTTTTAAAAGTTATATTAGAAAAATTTCAAATAATTTTTGCAACTGGAGTAGCTGAGGTGTTAAATGTTAAACTTGAAGTTTCAAATAGGAAACATAAGAAAGCCTGCAATGAATCTGTTAGTTCTTCATAGTTAGAGGCAATAATACCAGTTCCCTTTTGCAAGAGCACTAACCCTTATACAGCACATTATGCAGTAACTGATGACAACAAGTTTATGAAATTAACAAGTAGAATATTAAGTTCTCAATAAAAAAATACCAGTTTTAGGCGTTCTTTTCTCCTCTTGCCAAAGGAAGAGCTTGATGATCCAGGTTCTGTTTCTTGTCCTCCTGTTTTACCATTATCATCGTCCTCCTCTTCATCTTCATCAAAGCACCATTCTGGTAGCTCAGGTGGTGATGGTGCATCATCTTCATCTCCATAGCGACGAAATAATTCCTTCAAATAGTCACCTTTGTAAATTCCTGGTGGTCTGGCCTGAGCAAAAGTAGCCACAGCCGCCTCGATACTGTCAAATAAAAACCAAAAATCACTCTGCATGTGTTTTAGTCATGTTAGGCCTTACCAAACATGAGTACTGGGGTTAAGAATTAAAGTAAATTCAAAGATAGTAATTGCAAAAATATTTGTTATATTTGAAACATCAGGCCTGGCAACAGTTGCTCTTGCACAAAGTTATGCTCTTGCATAAATATGTAGGTACTGTATATGCTCTCAGAAGTAACTGCAGCTTGCACTGCTTCAACTCCTTATTCCAGCTGATAGTGGTCTGCCAGTCACCTAAGTAAAACTTTTATTATTGCTAGGGAATAAGTGACATGTATTTAAGGACTGAAGGAAAATAAAAAAGACCAAAGAAAATGAAAATTCCAGCAAGTGCTGAAATTCAAAGGCAGCTACATTTTCCAAGAACTGTCTTTCCTTTCATTAAAGGTTTTGCCATCACACTGAAAAAAATCGTCCCAATATTTTAAAATTACTTCTCTCTCCAGGGGGTTCTCATAAAAGCCTGTAATTCAGAAGCCTTTTACTCTGCAGCTAATACTTAAGATTAAGTGCTTTAATAAATTGGAGACTCGATCACCAAACAATTAGGCATCAAAACCAACAGTCACACACCTTCACTAGTCAACTGGAAAGCACTCCAAAATGCACCAACAGCAAGCACAGCACAAGGGTTTTCTTATTGCTGTTTTCACAGACCCTATGAGAATGTTTAACAGAAAACATATTCTGGACATAATTCTGTCTTCAATTTTTCATGGCTGCATGGAGCAGTAATATTTCATGGGTAAACATTTAGAAAACTAGCTAAATAGAAGAGAGGAGAAATCACAAAAGGTACATCCCCTGTTAGGCTTCTTGACAAGCAAGTATCTTAAAATTGGAACAAGTAAGCTATTCATGTTCTGTGAAAATAATTTTTCTTTCAGATAAGAAAATACCCTGCTACGGGAATGAGGAAAACAGAGATAAAATAGAAAAAAATAATTTATATACAAAAGGCATTCTTCTGTCTGATCTGTTCAGCATGGGAAAGAGATTGAGAATTTTATGAGGCAAATTTCCCAGAACAGACAGAAGCAGTAAGTTTGGCTCTCTCTCCTTATCTCTGGTAAGCAGAAAACAAAACATAATCCAGAGTGAGACTATCAGATGGTCAGTCATCAGAGCTCAAATGACAGTTTAAAACTCTGAGTAACTTTAGAAGGAACTTTCTTTCCCATTCTGTTTTTCAAGAATCTTGATTTCTTCCTCACAAGACTTTTTTCTATTTTGGCATCTTTCTTAAATTGTTTCATTTCTTCTGTAATCACAGACACTGAAAGGACAAAACAAAAGGAAAGTGATGGGGCCTGAAAAATACTCAGATTAAAAAAAAAATACTCTGATGATACTAGAAGAACTCTCTGCTAATCTGGAATAAATGGTAATGAAAGCCAAATGAGGCAGAACAGATTTCAAGCACACTAACCTAGCTGAAATAAAACATATTTTGCAGGTTCTAAAAACAGCATTTTTTTGAAAAATATGAACTGTGAAACAGAGAATCAAGTAAGGTTCCTGATCACTAGCTGGAGAGCTTTCAGTCTGAATGATCTTTCTCTAACTATAAAATACACCTCAGTATTCACAACAAATCAGCAGCACTCCTCTATCATGCATAAGGAATAAATATGGATGGATGGATGGATGGATGGATGGATGGATGGATGGATGGATGGGGATGGCTTTTTCCATCAGGAAAATCTTTTCCCTCATCAGCAAATAACAGCTATAGCAATTTGCATTTATATAGCTTTAAGGTGTAGCTTTACATGTAGCTTTGAGGTGCAGCTTTTTTTAAGGTGTAGTTATAGCTTATAGGTGTAGATTTAACTACCACCTTGCTAAAGTACATTCTTTGCTGTGGACATTTTTCCCTACCAGGTGGTGTTCTGTTACAAAATCTGAAAAAGATTAACAAACTTGATACAATTAATTACCCAAATGCAGAAAGAAAAAAAAAATAAAATAAAAAGATCTGGCTGTCAAGTTTTAGGGCTTTTCCCACGGAGGCTTGAAAATAAAGAGAGGCTGCATAAAAGCAGGAGATTCAAGTAGTTTCAAGTGCATTTCCTCTTCAGAACAACAGACCTATTCTAATTATTGCATGCTACTTTTAAACTTTTATATTAAAAGCATGCAAATTTGCCACATCATAGCAAACAACCAGAATCATAATATAAAGATATTTGTATCTGTGTCTACATCCTATACTCAGCTCCACTGGCTATACTCAGCCATGATTCTGGCAGGATTCAGCCACCCAATACAAATGGTATCCATCTCCAATGTCTTTATTCCAAGCTTACTAACAGAGAAAAATGACTTAGTTTTTTTGCAGACAGCTTGTACATACATGTTAGCCACCAAATAACTATGTCCAGTCATAAGAAGATGCTGCAACAAGAGGAGAATTTTCTTCATTTAAAAGACCATGCAAGAAGTATCATCAGAATGCTTTAGGGGTTTATTAGGAAACATGACTTTTGTGAGACCCTTTCAGCAATGAAATCGTGTTTTGCAAATGCTACCAAACATGCAAAAGTCATGCCCACCAGCACTGTATGGGCATTTGGCATGCTAATCTTTTCCAAATAAAATCATTACTCTTTATGAAGGCACCAACATTTTTTAATTAAAAAAAAAAAAAAAAAGGCAAGTCTGTACAGAAGGATGCTGTAAGCTTTAGTGAAACAACAATCTGGAAACTAGGACTTTGTCTCCCCCCAGCACTTCAGAAGTAGTGACTCTGCTGTTCTTCAAGCTAATTTCTTCAGAACTAAAAAAAAAATAAATAATAAAAAACAAAAGAGCCTATATGTAAACCTACTCAAAAATAAGATAAATAATCTTTCAGGCATCTCTCAACATTACATTCTCACACATAATGTTGGATATTTCACAATATATGCACTCCTAAAAGCCCACACACACCAGGTACAGCTGATTTTGATCTAGCTGACCTGGAAAGCTTGACTGAAACAAGATAAACTACCAAGGGATTTTATGAATAACATTAATACAGGTTGTTTGGTCAAGATAAGTAAGCACCTTTAAAAGTAAAAACCAGTGAATACATTAGGATAGCTGTCAGGAAAACAAGTGAAACACACTGAAGGTGCCTTTGGTCACTCTCCAAAAACCCTATGAATTCAAATTCAAAGTTACCTCCAGTCCAACTTCTCAACCAAAAAGGCACAGATCAGAAATCCAGTTCTATTGAAACCATGCGTACAGTGGACACCTGCACAAGAAAAGAAAAGGGCATAATCATTTGCAAGTAGTTTAACAAACATGCTTTAGTTCCATAAGTGTGTTTTTTGATCCTTCTATCTTCATCATTAAAGAGTTAAACATTAAAGAGTTTCCTCCCTTCCCATCAGGCAGACCGGCACACAAACCTAAAAAGCAATTTATTATATTCTTTCTGCAAATTATTAGCAACGAGAGCATAGATTAATTCAGCTTATTCCAAGATCACTAACCCAATGCAACTGAAATATGGTCAATACAGATAAGATTCCAAGTATTTTTTATGACTGCTCAAATGCTTATCACAAAACAATACAACAAAAGTCACTAATTATGCTTCTAGTAGATTCAACAAGCATTAGATTCATTTCACAACATCAGGAATAACAATCACATCCAAATTACCACCCTACCTCAAACTTCAAAGCAATATCAACAGACCACAATTCTATTTCAGATTTGCTATTACGGTGAAAGGAGGGAGTCAAATGCAAAGAGTAAAACACATTGGAACATTTCTTTTTCTCTCAAGACAAGAGCACCATCTAGTGATTAACAAATCAGTCAGAAAAATTGTGCTATTAAAAACGTTGTGAAGGATTCAGGCAAGATGTTGCTTTTTCTTCATACTGCATTTTAAATTATAAATGCCAGAGTATTAAATTTTCCACTAACACCAAACACAATCATTCCTACTATTACCATACTTCTCAATTGCAATCATGAAGCAAGTCATTTAAGCATTTATTGATTTCCTTATGTCTTTACCATATTAATCTGATGCTTATTCAGAAAAAATGTGAATATCTATTGTTTCATCTACATGCTCCCCTACATTGCAAGTATTTTTTTTAAGGTAGGTCCAAAAAATACCTACAAAGAGCTAAAAACTATAAACTTTATCTGGGTAAGCAGAAGTATACATCAACTTTATCAGGGTCAGGTTTTGAGCTCATCCCACCAAGCTTCCCTTCTCAATAAAGCAAGGCATAAAATATTCTGAATTTATTGGATTAATGCATTCTAATTGTTCAATACTATTAAAAATTGTATAATTTGCATCAAATAAAATTATTTTTAGTTTCCTTATAAAATTGTTCTCAGCAATCTTTTCTCCTTTATTTTCTGCTTAAGCTTATTTTTTTCATTTTGTTTCCTTAATGTTGGCAGGCACACTTCAGTTCTTCAAGTTTCCATCCTATATTGTTCTAACTGAACAGAAAATAGTGTTCACTTATCATTCACATTTCAGTCTGCTTTCATATCTCATCTTGACCCTTCAAATTAAATTGCACAATTGCTATCAGTAAGTCCTGTACCTGTTACTTCTACCAGGGAAGCTAAGTCAATAATTTTATCCACATGGCAAAAATAAAAAGCATCTTAGCAATGAGACCAACAGCTTGGAAGGGAGAGATCAAATGGGGTACAGTACTATTGCTGCTGCAGACTGCTTTCACCTTAAATAAAAACATCCTCCACACCAGTTCCTCTGATGCTCTGTCTGAGGAAACAAGTGTCCAGAACCTGAAACAACTTCTCAGTAATTCATAGGAGGGCAGTGAAAAATCCCAGCATCTCTTATACTACAAAAGTGTAATCGACAAGTAATTTAAAAGCTTAGTCAACACATTATTTTCTTCCTAACTCAGAATTGAGGTTTTTTTCCACAGAGGTAGAACAACAAAGATGATGGAAGGACATTCCAAAATTCATAGAGTCAAAAAGTTAGTGACTCAAGACTAAAAATGGCTTTCTAAAACATGAAATACCAGTTGCATGGGTCTGCTATTTATACAGTATCACCATGGTATCCATGCTTCATACAAATTGCTGACCATAACAGTATTTCAAGTTCTAATACTCTGTTAAAGAACTGAGTGGAGGAACTGTAAGAGTGAAAAATGAGAGACTGCTAAATATGAGTGGGATCATCAACAAATATTGATGACTAATCCCACTCACTCACATTTAGCAGTTCCTCTTTTTTCCTATCACATATTTGCATTACAGTTTAGAGAAGAAAACACAGGTTTTAAATTAAAATCACTCACTATGTGAAATAAATAAGACAGTACCAAAAAGAAATTATGTGAAAAAGAGTGTGCCCAAATAGAAATCTCAAGCACTAGAAAAAAATATAGGAGTGAGTGGTATACTGTGACAAGAAAGAATAGGTACAAACTGAACTGCAATAAATTCTGTTTAAGCATAAGAAAAAAAATATTGTAAAGGTGAGCAAACATTGGAGAAGACTGCCAGAAAATGCTGTTGTTTCTCCAAGCTTGGAAGTGGTTAAAAGGCAAAAGAGGGCAGTTCTGAGCAAGCTGCTTTAGCTGGCCCTGCTCTAGGGAAGGGTAAGTGACTGGCTGATTTCCACAGGTCCCTTCCAACAACCCCAGCTACTACTGTATAATTCTGTAATTCTGTGAGTCCTAAACTGTATCAACATAACAGCTTACTTTACCAAGCTCTTATCACTGACACCAACACCAAAATCTGTTCCATGCACTCTTAAGTCAAACAGACACTCAGATCCAGGAAGGTGACAGAGTAACATCAAAGAGGCCTGAGCACAACACACATTCTGACTCCAGAAACTCAGCTGCAAAGTAATTTCTTGCCTCTGACAGTTTATAGATAGAGTTGAACATTAATATGATTCATAGAAATCAGAATAAAATGGTTTTAACTAAAAAAAAAAAAAAAGCAACCAAATTTAAACTGAGAACTCATTATGCTCAGGGTAAAAAAAAAAAAAAAAAAAAAAATGTTATCCTTAAGAACATTCAAATATTTTCTGAGAGTACACCACAGGGGGAAAATCCAGCCTAATATCTACTACCAATTTCCAACACTTAATCAGCTGTTTTGTGAGATTTACTTAAGAATTTCTGATCATAATAACATATGACTTTGAGTAAGCCAGGCCACCAAATGCCAAAACAATACTTGAGCAGTATGTAACCTGCATTTGCATAATAGGAAGCTATAAAAAGCATAATGCAAGTATCATGTATGTCCAGACAGTTCTTCAGTCTGTATATTTTTCCATATTATGTTGATAAATGTAATCAAGTTCATGGATGCAGAAACATACTAGTTTCTGTAAATAAGAGAAACACAGTGGTTTCTGGAGTTAAAGTAATCAAATATAAATGTCAAATATAAATATTCTGAGTAAATTCCTTTGCCTAGTCTTTTACAAATCAGACTGCAATTACAAGCAAATATTAAATTCACAGCTGCAGAGAGTAACAGAGATAACTGAGGGACTGGAGCACCTCACGAGGAAAGGTTGAGAAAGCTGGGACTGTTTGGCCTGGACAGGAGAAAACTGAGAGGGGACCTTACCAATGATTATAAATTCCTAAGGAGTGAGTCTAAGGAGGATGGAGCCAGACTGTTTTCAGCAGTGCCCAGCAACAGGACAAATGGCAATGGGCACAAAATGGAAAACAAGAAGTTCAGTTTAAACATGAGGAAAAAAACTTGTACTGTGAAGATGACAAAGCACAGAACAGGTTGTGGAGTCTCCTTCTCTGTAGGCATTCAAAACCTGCCTGGATGCAATCATCTGTAGTGTGCTCCAGGCAATCCTGCTTTAGTAGGGGAGATGATCATCTCTAGAGGTCCCTTCCAACTCCAATGATTCTGTTAAAAATCAATGATAGATCTAAGAGTGATGTAATGGACATAAGAAGACATAAATACCTATGAGCTCTGAAGGATTCTTATCACTGAAGCGCTCGCACACACGGATAAACATTTCTGTATTCTCAGGTGTTGGGCACTCACCATGCCTAAAAAAGAGGGTCATAGATTATGAGACATGGGGAAAGGGTAGAGAGGGAAAAAAAAATATCAGTAACTTCAATGTGATCTTTCAAATTAAAAGCCAAATGTTAAATATTGCAGACAACTTACCCTTTACACTGGAGCTTTATATATTTAATCCCCTCTTTTTCTATATCATTCGTATCATAGAATCTAGTGGTGTTGGTCAAATCTACCAGTAAACCCATTTTAACCTTAAAAAAAAAAATAAAAAAACCACATTAAAGTAAACTTATATATGTTGTTCAAATATCAGTGCATAGATGATAACATCCAAATGAAAAGCAACAGCAGGATACAGTTCCAAGTTGAAAATTTCTTCAATATTATATTTTTTTCATGAAAATCTATATTTTGCCCTTGTTACAATCATCCTCATGAAAGCTGGTGTCTGAATTAGCACTAGCTATCAATTCTAAAACTTCTGTTTGTTACCACCAATGTTTCTAAATAAGGCAGATCTGCTAGCAGGAAAGAATCTGTCAATAGGTTGCTTAGGGAGGTTGTTGATGCCCCTTCCCTGGAAATGTTTAAGGCCAGGTTGGATGAAGCACAACCTGGTCTAGTGGGAAGTGTCCTTGCCCATGCAGGGGGGTTGGAACTATATGAGCTTTGAAGGTCCTTTCCAACCCAAACCATTCTATGATTTTGTGTTAAAAGGTAAGCTGGAAGAACCATAAGAAAAATTAACTACTGACAAGTAGAACAAGTATACTCTCAGATGAAGTACCTCATGTTAGTTTACTCCTCATCTTAAATCCAGAGTTCAAAACATGCACACAGATTTTCAGTTTTAAAACACAAATTCTCTATAATTCTCAGAAACATTTTATTCAAATCTAAAATGTGAAATCAGTTGAAATCTTCAAAGATGCTGTCAGTAATTAAGGTGGAAGTGTCTAACATTGTACACACCTGAACTCAGACTGCTTTGCCCACTCTACCCTACCAAATGTGTCCCCTTGTGAATGAAATTACTTTTTAATGTTTGGTTTTTATACTAAACAGCTGTAAAATACCTAAAGCAGCCTTGTTGAAGTTACTGTGTTTGTAAAAAGCAAAATGGAAAGCAGTATTTCCACTGGGTGGCACCCAACACAAAGAGAACATCAGTAAAGTACATTCTACTGATCTTTGGTCCAAATAAAATTAGCACCAAACATAAACCTCCCAATGTTAACACTCAAAAGCAGCTCACAAACACACCTGTGTACTGAAATATTTCTGGTTTCCTGACTCCTAAGCTTCTGGTCAAAATGCTGAATGTCATGCTTTCAAGTAGGATCCTAACCATGAAACCAGGTGCCTTTTTAAAAGGCATTTTAAGACTGGTAGTTTAGCAAAATCCTTGTTCCATAGCTTTGTGTTTTTTAAAGATACATCAACAGTGCACTTATAAAAATGTTAACACTGACAAATGGTATGCTTGCAAAAAACCACAACACTGTGTCTTCAATGTATTTAAAACTCCACCACATACTCAAAAGACAAATTAAATATGATCAAACTCCCATTTGAAGGCTCAGTACTGAGACTAATTTTGCTGTGCAGTTGGAAGAATTCAAAACCAAAACATTGCTTCCAGATGACTCAGAAAAGATAAATTCCAGTAAGAACTGGAATACAGTTCAGAAGCAGATGTTTCACATGGATACGTTGTTAAATAGACTCCAATTTTCTAATTACCTAGAGTCATCCATGGTATTCAGGTTTCTGATAATATACTTTCATAATACTTTTGTACTTTCATAACACATCTATCAGATAATAAAAAGCATCATAATGTTATGTCAGTAGCATCAGGCATTTTTAGAGTAATACTCAAACCAGTTCTGATTTTCTCCTTGTTTACTTCAACTTTGTTTTTATCCAGAATACTTTATTTACTTTTATGTTTTCCAGAAATACAAGATACCTCTACAGGGGTACATCTGAAAACAATGCTACATCACCTGAAACTTCAAATACTTAGTGTCAACAGAGATGCTAAACACAGACTGACAGCATACTACCCAGTGATTAATTTTGTAGTAAATTATACTAAAAAACAGTTAAATTACTTTTCTCTCTTTCCATTCTCAAAAACATTTAGCAAATATCTCAGAGACTACTTAATTCACAAGTAGGACCACACAAAATTTCCACAATATTTTGACACAGACATAAACCTGTTCAAAATAAATGTTCAGAGAAGAATAACATATTCCCACACCAGTACTTCCAGGTGATGGTACAGGACAGCATGCTAGGGTAGAAAAGTAGACCTAAAATATGCTAGTTCTATGAAAAACTATTTGTATATTCAGTGAATGAACCTGGGTTATACTATGCTTGTTCTGAGGAACCTCAATTCTCACCTATAGAACAGGCTCTAGTATACATGCAGGTACTTTGGTCAGCTATGAAACCCTGACATTAAATCAGTTACCACAGACACCCTCTCAGTTACACTCTCTAAAGTTTGGTCCCAGAAAATTCTTAGTAGGACCTGATTTACTAAGCTAAAACAGACAGTCACCCACTAGGAAGAAAACAAAACAAAGAAAAAAAACAGAAAAACAGAAAACAGATCAAAGAAAAAAAAAAAACAAAAAACCACAAAAAACCCTACCAATGAACCACCAAACACCCCCCATCCCTGTTCTCCAAGCCACTGTTTTCCATTAACCATGTCTTTCAGACCACCACACCCACTGGGGGACAGCTTTGGAAGACAGAATAATTTTTAAATTCCTGAGCAGCTTCTCTCTAAAACGTACACTGATTTCTTGCAAGGACTGTTGCAACAATACAATCTTAGATACCACACAGAAACACAACAGAAACTAGTTATTTTTCCTTTTTCTAATTGTAATAGGATAAAAAAAGCTCACGGATAGCTTGAAATTCTCATCCTCTACATACAGTAACACCAAGATCTTCGTATCACATCCATTCTGCTCATACTTGGCCAGGCTCTCCATGTCCTCCTACAGCTATAAAAGCCTTCCTCCTCACTTTCTCACATTCCAGCTAATTCCAGCTATTAATGCCCTAGGTATGCACTCTGCTGCTGCTGTGCAATCAAATGGGCTTAGCTAGGTTCCCCTTGTATGACCCCATAAGTTTGTCATTAGACACTGGAACTTGAAAACATCCTCCCCAGGAGGACGAGCGTATACTACAATACACTGAATTCACTCCAATACCAGGATTTTTTTTTCTTGCATTGCTACTTTGAGGAAAATAGTTTTAACCAGTGATATAATTTATGTTTGAAAACAATAATGTGGCTGAAAAGTGATTACTAAGTGATTACTTCCTAACAGGAATATTGTAATTTGAGCATGCTAATTGCCCAGACATTCATTTCAGATAACTGATGTCCTAGCGGTTAAACAAGTTCAGAATTAATTTAACTTAGATCAACAGAAAAAAAAACCCCATACAAAAAAACACAGATAAAATGTCATTAGCGTGATTAGTTTTATAATAAACACAAAGCAAAAATAAAATGGTGCTAATCTTCTATATAACTACTTAATAGATGAAAGGAATTAGGCTGTAGGCATTTCTTTGCCTGGGAGGTTAAAAATCCTTTTTTCCACATATCCAGATGCACTGGACTGGGCACAACACTTCAGACCTACATGATAAGCTGGAAAGGTCCTGTTCCCCACCCCTATCATCAAAGTTGTGCTATAGTGCAGTGCAAGAGAGAAATATGTGAAACAGAGAATGAAGAAATAAGCCAGAAACACAACTCTCTAACCCAATGACAATGGCATCCACCAGACTTCCTGAGTCCCAGAGTCCATGCTCCTTTTTTTTTTTTATGCTTTTATTTTTCCATTAGGAAGTTGCTTGATAAAACCGAGGTCTTAAATACTTGGGTATAGCTTGTTAGGTACCATAAAGTATTCTATGCATTAAAAAAAAAAAAAAAAAAAAAACAAAACACAGAAAAAACAAAAAAAAAACCAAAAAAACCCCTGAACTGTATTGAAACTGCAGAAAACTTTTATGAAATTCACATTTCATTTTAAAATGTTTTCACTCCTGCAAGCAAAACTGAGGCTTCACATATCCATATTCAAGGGTCATTTGCAGAAATGCAGATTCAGTCTAGCTGAATGCTGACAATTACATCTTTCCAAGATGCAACAGTAATAACACAAAGTGAGATTCTTCAAGCTACATGCAGCAAATGTAGGACTTTGCACAGTTCTTGCCTGTAAGAAAGCACTTTTGGAAATTTAAGAGTTGCAAAGAAAACCTGAAAATACAAGCAAAAAAAATAATTCTTTACTGATGTCCTAAAGAAAGCCATCAACCACTGTTTTTTATTTCTGAAAAGCAACATTTAAATATATATTAGTAATAAAAGTAAAGTTTTAATCACTAGAAAATTTAACTATACCTTCAGGCTCTTCAAGTAGTTGGACAACATACTTGGGTGGAAACGATTTTCTTCAGCAACCTGTTCATCATACCTTGGTCCTAGCATTGTCTTCAGAGGTAAAAACTTCCCTATGAAAGACAGTAAAATTTTGCAGCATTTTATGTATATTCATTTATATGTACAACACAGTTATTTCAAAGCAACATGCTGAACAGATTTAGAGGTTCATTTTCAATGAAAAATAATCACAGGAAAAGTATCAGTAACAGCTGAATTAGAATTCTTCAGTTATGAGTTCTCAAAATTCACCAATAAATTTAGGAGATTAAAGTCAATACAGGTCAGCTCATCTAAAAACAAGTAATTTAACATTTTTAGCTAGCTTTTTTGATTTAAGCTGCAGAGCTATAGTGCACAGCAGAGAAAATGTAAACTTGGTAAAGTTAAAACATAAAAATATCATTTTAAAAGGCATTACGTTACCCAACCATTTAAACAGCAGTTTGACTACCTGAAAACACAAAACACTTTTTAAAAAATGCATTTGATCCAGAACATCCATGTGCTATGCACCTTTCTAACGTGCTTCTTAAGGCTTGCTGGAAGAGTTCTGCAGCAGAGTTCAACCTTCTCTCCAAAGCACAGCACCTACGTCTGGTTCAGACATCAGGGAAGTCACAAACCAGTAACAAAAACTTGGCCAGAATAAGCATTTACCAGACTACATCCATCACTTCCTAAAACCCAATTTTTTTTTTTTTTTTTTTTTTTTTTAATATTGACTTTTCATCTATCAGATCCACTGCAGAATATGTGCAATCATTGTTCTAGAGATCTCTGGCTCTTTCTTTCAGAACCCCAGCAACTACAGGCATGCAGAACAAGGATCTGAGCAGCAAGTACTGACCCAACAACTCTTCCTGCACTTGCAGACAGACAAGAAAGAACTTAACAGACCAAGTCACTGCCACCATATGTGCCTGGGAAGTAACACATTTCCTCCCACACACACCTGGGACCCTACCCTGCACTTAGTTAGTTGGGAGAAATTAATGCAAATTGATAGGAAGAAGAAAGAGACCTGGCATTATCTGTCCGAGGTTAATCACGTAGTGAGGGAGTAACAGTGGGAGAACCTCAGCATTTCTAAACAGCTATGAAAATATTTAACTTAATTATGTCCCAAGATGGATCAAATAAACACACCCCCAAGAAAACAGAAAAATACTGCCCCAGCACATTCCTTTTTTTTTTTTTTTAATATAACTGTTTCCATGCTGTTAAAAAGACACCCCTTCTATAATCAAAGGAAATGCAACAACATAATTGTAGGCCACAAAAGAACAACAGAAATGGGGTTTTTTCATAGAGGAAGAACTCCAAGGTGGCACCAGACATAAATCAGCCAGGAAAAAAAGTGCTGCTAAAACCTGATGTCATTGAATTATATTTCTAAAATGCTTCTAATAGCACTCAAGCAACCTATTTCCTAGATAGGGAAAAAAAAGAGTTCATTCTGTATAAAATTCTTTTTTTAACTTCAGTAACTTTTAAAATGCTTTTCCTATTTCAAGCCACAAATACCCACATGATAATTTGAGCAGGAAAAAATGTAACACCTTTCTATAGTATTCTTTAAGCCATCTGATGCAGCTGCTAAGCTCTGTAAAGCAGAGTAACAGCCACCATCCACTTTACACAGCATTTATACGTTTGCCTTCAGATTCTGATGTGAATCAGCACACCCAGCACTAATCCTAAAGAATTCTTCTACATTAATCATGAAAATACTGCTATCTCAGCAAGAAAAAACACTTCATGAGAAGACACTAAAACTTCCATTGTATTTAACTAGAGACCAACTTTTAAGAGAGAAGCTAATCTTTTGTAAAAAAAGAAACATGCATTCTATTTTTATTTTATGAATGCTGCTGAGAGGGTTCTCTATACAATTAATTTGAGTTCATAGACTTTTCTATAGCCTTCAATCCTATCAAAACATCTTATCTAGTTTCAAATAAGCATTTAACCTCTAGGAAAGAGACATTATAAACCACAGAGGACACAGCTATGGAAACTGAGAAGCTTTACACAACTTGCTAGCCCAGGTTTGATGTTAAACAGCAACATGAGAAACACCCTCACTGTTACACTTGTCTGAGACCATTCCAAACTTCAGAGCTAAAAGAAAAGCTGGTCACTCACACAGTCAACATACACACACATACATGGTAACAAATTTATAGTCACTTCACCTTATTTGACTCCAAACTTCAATTCACTTTGCATTTTCATTCCAAAAGTTATACATCCTTCTCTCTGGTCACAGCTGTTGAATTGACTACCTGGCCTCCACTTCTTCCTTTCTTGATCTGTTTTGATTTTCTAGCTTCTTTGCATTCACTGTCACCTTCAGCACTACCATCAGTCTCTCTCACTTTCTGCCAGCCCTTCCAATTTAACCAGTAATCTTCCTCTGTAAAGACTGATTATGCAAATCCTAATTCTAGATGATCCTAATGCAAAAATCAAGAATTACTCAAGAGTAAATTTTGCAAAACACCAAGCACATCTGCAAGTGTTCTAGGCTTGGCACTTACCACTCCCATCCTAGTACATCCACTCCGTCACTACCAAACATGAAGAATGTAACCAAATTTTTTTTTTTTTTTTTTTTTTTTTTTAATCCCAAGCATTCCATTAAGAAAAGGACTGACAATAAGTCAATGGATACATAAGAAAACCAACCATCATTTATGAGATCCTGGGAAAAAGAGAACGGAGCTGGAAAACAGTGCCCAGAGGCTAAGATTATTTCCTCCATCATCCAGTTAGGGACTGTACAATCGCACTGAAGTCTCTCCTGTCCTTCATCTTCCAGAACAGAGAACAAACACATTCATCCCTACTTCAGTAGAAGACCTTGATTTAGTGTCTGATTTTCACTCCGAATTCCTTCTGAGCAACCATAATACAATCCTGATCACCACCAGAAAAAGATAAAGTAGTCTAGCCAGTGTCCCCAGCAGCATTTGAATACCTTTACCAGCTGTGGAAATTATGGATATCTTAATATGGTCCGTTTACTATCATTTCCAAGGGTCAAAACCAGAACTTTGGAAGTATTGAGGTGCCTGACTTTTTCGAAATTCCAGTTTTGCACTATCACTGAAAAATAGTTTATATGGCAGCAAACAACCTGCCTGCCAATGTCGGACAAAAACAGTGAATTAATGCAATTTAGGGAAATTTTGTGATCAGATTATGAAAGCAATGGCTCTGAAGTTTTTGGTTGTATGGTTTGTTTTTTTTTTTCCTTTTGGGTTGTTCTGTTTTAATGTTACATTTCACTGCAATCTAATGTCACATCATTTCTATGCACTATACTACATTCTTCTTTTCTTCTAAATTTTGGCTGGTACACAGATTTCTAGATCCCAAATATCATCTCATCACATTTAAATACCTGGCGATTCACTATGTGATTTATCTACAAAAGCTTGAAAATCCTCCTTCCTTAAGTGATTTATCTACAGAAGTTTGAAAATTCTCTTTCCCTGTGAGTATAAGCCTCTCTTAGGTGACTGCCATTAAGCTACAGAAAATCTAAGCTTTAATTGTAACAAAGATTTCTGACCTTACTGAGTAATATGGATTAGTATAAATGAAGCATTAGCTATCATCTCTGCTACAGTTTTGCCCTGCATCTTATGCTTAAATAAATGATATAGTAAAAACCAACTGCAACTCAACCTAAGCCTCCATACATAGGCATTTGAAGATTAAATGTTTTCTGTTGAACAAGATGGTCCGACAGTAACAAGGTGATATTTTAAATGGATATCAAATCATCCCAAGTCATTAGCACATCTAAATTAAATTATGATAATAACTGTAGCTCTTCAATCAAATTTTCCAACTTACTTCAAAATGTTATGGGAACCCTGACACTTGATAGTTACTTCCATAATTAAGTTCAAATTTGTTAAACGGTTTTAGAAAGTGGGTATTCAAAGCCATTTTCCAAATTAGTTACCTGTGTAACAGATGGTAACTCTTTAGGTTGAAAATAGGTAAAAATTCTAAAAATAAGAGCCCAGGATGTCAGAGAAGAGACATCAAGTGGATAAAACTGAGAGACATCAAAGTGAATGACTCAAGACATCACATTTCCTAGATATATATACTGTAATTTTGGCACATTTTTTAAAATTTGAATTCTAGAGCATACCAGTTAAAAGGCTACTCTTATTTTAGAATAATTTTTTGTGACTTGAAGCTATCCACTCAAGACAGTAGTTACTAATTACATATGACCGTGGTATGATTAGACTGAGCACTGATTAGGAACTTTGGACTGTATAAAGTGATGAAGGTTAAGAACAGGAAATGTGGATAAAATGAAATAGTAAAATCTGCAACTGCAAAAAAACAAGCCACCAACCCAAAACAAAACAAAAAAAAAAAACAACCCACCTCCATAAAAAGCAAGAGTCTTCTGTTTCAGGAGCAGCCATGACCTCAGCAACTTCCCAAGACAGAGGCATTACTCTACTTAAGTTGCTAGTTTTGTAACTACATGCAATATGGATACTATTAATATCTCACCATTCTGAATGCTGCATATATGTCTGTAACAGGATTAATTGAAATGAATCAATACAAGGAGACTGAAAGACACTGCTGAGAATTTTCTTGCCTTTTCTTCAGTATCTTGCTAAAACTTAAAAAAAAACCCAAACAAACCAGACTGGCTCTTTGGTGGTTATGAAACACAGGTACCTGCAGAGGTGGTGATTCCAGGGCACCAAGACAGATGTAACCTGATCTAAGAGTTCAGAAAAACCCTTTTTCATCAACTACATGACTGAGGTGCCACCATAATGCAATAAATGTGACAATGTGCCCTCCTGAAAAACTGCTTTGCTGTAAAAACAAAAAGCGGAAGAAAACCACCAATATTTAAAGTAAACTGAAAAATAATGGGAAACGTGAATCAATTTGCTTCAGTCAGAAGGAAGGGTCCTGCTAAACCCCATGAATCCAACCTCACCACCAGAAGAGCTCCAGGCCTCATTTGAGGTCACCTAGAAATTCTAGATGCCACAACCATAGGACAAGAGGGTCATGATCAAATGCTCGATGAATATCAGGCTACAGAAGCCAGACAAACCTTGTTCAGCAACAATTAGACTATCAGATGGGAATAAAGTCATGCACAGAAGCTTATAAATTTGACTGAAATGCTTACTGGAACATGAACACACCTGGTAGACAGTACCAACACCAATAAACTCTAAAAATGACCTTTCAGTGAAACCGAGAGATGTCTCTGAATGTGAAACAACAAAAAAGGAGAGAAGACTGATAGGATGCTGTGGCTTTCAGTAAGCTGTACAAACTAAAAAACTAAAAATCAGGTGAACTAATGTAAGTATGCATTACAACAAAGCAGGCAAAGAAATTAATCAAGCAGTTTCTTGTGGGGTTTTTTGTTTTTTGGTTTTTTGGTTTTTTTTTTTTTTGGTGCAGTAACTTCTTGTTCACGATCATCAACACCGAATGGAAAATAATTACCTTGCAGTTACTGAATAAACAAACACACAAGCAGTGATGGCACAGCAGATGACATGCTGATGACCTGCATTCTTGCTTACTCTATGTTGCTGTTTTTGAGAATCCATGGCTTAAAAGATAGACAAACAAACAAAAGCAACAACTTCTAGAGATCAAGAACTTGCTGAGAAGAAAAACAAAGAATAGAGTCATTAGTTTTTATTTCATGTGGTCAAAGGCTAACAACTTAGGCTATCAAATCTCTCAAAACAAAGCAATGCATTTGCCAGTGGTCAGGAAAAAAAAAAGAGATAATGGAGATAAGCAATATGACAATTGAGCCAGGCTCATTTAAGAGACATGTAAGGGACTTGAGAGAAACCAGTAACCCACATAATGTACAACTGAAATACTAGAAAATGCCAAATAATTCACATTGGTGGGAAGATGGAAGCCTACTGCGATGTCTCACCAAGTTCTAAATAAACCTGCAAACAGTCAGCAGTGTCTTCAGTTCCCCAAGCAACTGCCCTTGAAATAATGTAAGATGACAATAGGGAAACGTGAGAAAGAAAATGCAACACTTGTAACTCTTATGTAAATCACGGCACAGTGCCAGCTAGAATAGCACACTGAGTAGTAAGTGCTGTGTTTTTAAAAAAAAACTTTAGAATGTCAGATAGGAAAATGAAAGGAGTAAAAACTAGAAAATATTGTAGGGAAAAAAAACCAACAACAGGAGGGCTGGAATTGCTTACCTTACAAAGGAAGTAAGGACTTGAGAAAACTGAGAAGTGTAAAGTTTGTTTATCTCATGTCAGGCAGCTGGGGAAACACTCACCTCTAGTGAGTATGGTAGCTAATTCACAACCAAAAAATGTGTTTACATGATACCTATTTCATTGCTAAGAGATGCCAGCAGGACTAGATACCGAGCAACAATCGAGAGAACGTGTTATGGGTCAGAACATCCAAGATGAGGGCAGTCACTTGACAGGACCCAAAATACACATGAAACTTTGGAGCAGGTCACTGAAACTCAGTCTCCAGCTCAAGAGTTTAAGAACACACCAGAGGCTGACGGGTCAGCCAGGCGGCCAAGGAGCAGATCAACACTGATAAACAGCAGAGCCTTCGGGGGAAAAAAAAAAAAAACAACAACCAAACAAGGAAGAGGCCGCACGAAGTGTCCACAAACAAACTACCAAGAGGACCAAGTCAGGGCTGAGGTAGGCTCCGGTACGGCAGCGGCTGCTGCCTCCCTCATCAGACGAGAAAAGTTTTAGTCCTAAACTTCAGCACTGCGAAGCGAGAACCCGGCATGAAGGAGAACGCCTGGACCGCCCCGCAGGGTCCAGAGGTTCCAGGGGCTGCGAAAGCCGAAGGGAGGGCGAGCCCCCGAGCTGAAGGCAAAGCCCCGCTGCGGGCCGGGCTTCAGGGAACACAACTGCGTTATGGGGAGTCAGCCCCGGGACAACACCAGCCCCGGGAGCTTGGGGGAAGGGAGGGGGGAAAGGCCGCACCAGCACCGCCGCGGCCACCGGGACAAAGAGGGGCCGGAGGGCGAAGGGGCCAAGGCAGCGGCCGCGAAGAGGCCCCCGGCCGTCCCGGGAGAAGGAGCGGGGAATGGGGGACCAGCAGGCAGAGGAGCGCAGCGGAGGGGAGCGAGCCGTCTTCGCTGCCGCCACAAAGCCTCTCCGGGGCAGGGCAGAACCAGACCGGACCGGGCCGGGCCAGGCGCTCACCTGCCACGGGCTGCCCCCTCCTGGGACAGTGGAGCCAGCGCGGCGGGATCTTGTTGTAGGACATGGCGGGGCCCGGGCGGTCGCTGCCCGCCCGCCCGCGGGGGGGAAGGGAAAGGGGGAGCAGGGGGTGCGGGGCGGGCGCGGCCCCGGGGCGCTCAGCTGCCCCTCGCCCGCGGCGCCTTCATTCAGACCCAGCTCCGCCTCAGCCGCCTCCGAACCACAGTGCACTGCGGCGTCCGAACCTTCCGCTTCCGGGCCGGGCCCCGCGGCTCGGTACGCCGGGGGCGGGGTGGTCCGGAGAGGGCTGGTGGTACCGCTGGGGGTTCGGGAGGGGGTGTGGATAAGGGGAGAGGGGCAGTGATGCGAGGCTCGGGCTGCGGGACCCGTCGTGCCTGGAGGGAAAGAGCGGAGCGGTGCAGGGGCACATCCCGTGGTGCTGGCTGAGCCTTCATCCCTTCCTTTCCAAAGCAGGCACTTGGAACAGGGAATGATTCCCAGCGAAATGTGAGGAAAGAAAGGGTTTCACTCGAAGAAGGCAGCCTGGAGGTGGCTTGAAAAGAGAGGACCCGGTCCCTGATCCCCGCTGCTGCCAGCGGGGGCTTTGCAGTCCAGAGTATGGAAGCGGGAGCTGGGCTGGAAGTGGCTAGAGGGATGGATTGTGTGACCGGAACCGGGGCTGCTGGACCTGAGGGGTTTACACGGGCTTCAGGCGAGAAGGGGATTTGAGAGAGAGAGTAACTAAAGGCTACTGAAGCAGCAGCCTAATTCAGGCTCAGGAAAGGTGACCTCAGTCTGAGCTGCAGAGAGCTGGAAGGACAGCCGTGCTTGTCCTGCTTTCCCCTGGATGTTCCCTTATAGCCAGGACTGGAGGTGGAAATAGATGGAGCTCTCTTCCAGCTTAAGGTGCAACTATTCCAGTCACAGGCAGTCGCTGTGTTATAAATGACCGAGACTCAATAGTCTGTTAATGGTTTAATTTCATTAATAAAATTGCAATAAACAAAACAGCGCTGGGTGCATGGGGAGTCTCCGCTTCACTCACACTCACAACCCCTAAAACTCTGGAATTACCTTTTATTGATTACAGTTCTATGCATATTCAAAAGAAGGTGGGTTTACATACATATTCATAGGATTACATCATGCCATTATAATATTCATGACAGGCGGAGTTTGGGCGGAGATATCCGGGGGTCGTCAGGGGGTCTTAGGATGAAGTAAGAAGTCTTCCTCAGGCTTGAACTTTTTACCTTTCTTGATTTTGCTGACTTCATTATATTGTTACAAGGCGATATCAGACCCTAGCCATAACTTTCCCCTTATCTGCTGGTTGTGACATCTTGATGTTCTTCTTTGTGCAGATGTTCACGTGCCTTTGGTGCTTAGCTAGCCTTGGCAGTGTCTTTTTTTAAGAAGAAGACCTACACTTTTAATTCGAGACAGAAGTTAGCCTCGTTAGGGCCTTGTATTGTTCACACTGTTTCAGTGGAAAATTACATGTCTCAACTGCTTTGTCTAGCCCCCTAATCACTTCTTTCTCAGTTTAATTCTTTCCTGAATTTTACTGGTTAGGAATACAAATTCATCAACATATATTACAGGTGTGTTAGTGTAGCAGAGCTGCTGCTCTACTGGGCCACAAAGGTTAGGCCTGCAGACAGGTTCACATAACAAAAAATGTGTTTCCATACAGAATCCTAGTGAAAATTGCCCATGGGCCAAAAGTGCTGGGCTCAGCTGAAGAATGGTAGCGTGGCAATGTTTGCCAGCATCAAAAAAATATGAGGTGGTGGTAGGGTTTGACCCCAGCAGGCAGGTAGGACCCATGCAGACACTTACTCACTGCTCCCGTGAAGTGAGATGGAGAGAATTAAAAGGGTGAAAATGAGAAAACATGTGATAAACATAAGGAAAAATAAGGAATTCATTCATGGCTTCTCATGGGCAGGTGTTTAGCCACCTTCAGGGCTCCATCACTTGCAATGGTTACTTGGGAAGACAAACAGCCTAACTCCAAATGTTCCCCTCCTTCCTTCTTCTTCCGGCTTTTATTGCTGAGTTATGACATTTGGTATCAGATATCCACTTGGTCAGTTGGGGTCAGCTGTCCTGACTCCTTGTGTATCCCCAGCCTACTCACTGGTGGGGTGGGGCAAGAAAAGGCCTTGACACTATGCAAGCACTGCTCAGCAGTAACTAAACCATCCTTGTGTTCTAGCACTGATTTGGTCCAAAATCAGAAACACAGCACCATATGAGCTACTATGAAGTAAATTAACTATCCCAGCCCAAACAGGCTCAGGTGGGAGTTGGGAGTTTTATTTTCCAGTAACATTTCAATACCATTCTGTCAGGACTTTCTGTTTTTCCATATGCCAGGTTTGCTGCCTTTGCAAGGCAGGAGCTACGACAGATTGCAGAAATAACTGCTGTTGTATATACAGATACAACAGGAAATCCTTAAGTGTGTGTGAACACATCAAAACAATGGAAATAATCTGATCTGCCCAGAGTTAATTACAAACTTTGTTATACAGTGACCATGTTTTCCACTGCCTTTCATCGCTTAGATTTTATTAGGTTTAATTTCTTCCCTAGAATATCCTCCCATAGTACTTGAGGTTATCATTGTGTAGTTTGTATATGTGGGTCATTAGGTTCTTGTACTACATTAGAAGCTTCTGAATTTTGTCCTCTAGGGTTTTTGTCACCATCAGATATTCATCTTCTCCTTCTGGCTAAAAGTCTTGCTACAGTGAAAGACTATTTAAATAATTTTTTCTAACTGTTACATACCCTTCCATTAAAATGTTACTGTCTGATGTCTGGAATGAAGTGCTGATTTTTTTTCCTTTACAGAACAAACAAGCAACCGTCAGACAGTAGGTGGTGCCGAAGTCCAACCAGAAAAGAAAGTGAAACCTGAGTGCAGGGAGTGTTCCGAAAGAAGCAGTAACAACCGCAAGATACTCAGTTTCTGGTTGCAGTAAATTAGGAGCAACGAACAATAAGAATTGCCAGGATGGCAAAATTAGGAACGAAACCATTTGCAGATGTGAAAAACAGTACAAAAATATATCATGAACGAGAAATATTCTCTGTTCTCATCGGTTTGTAGTCTCTGTCTTTAAGATCTGTTTTTAAAACAAACAACAGCTACAGAACAAAAATACTTCTTTGTAAAGAGGTATAATTAAACTGAGAAGATGCACACATCTGGTTTTATTTAGCAATGAAAGCGGCAAATAAAATATTTGAAATTTTAAATATATGTTAGGGAGCATACAGCCAAAAATTAATTTAACCAGGCATTGTCCACAGTTTAGCCTTTTGATGGTTCTGGTGTTGGCTGAGACACATTTAGGAAACCCCTCTGGGAGATGGTGTAATGTGAGTAGCCATTCAGCAGAGCACCTTCACCACACAGGAGGGCTTTTCCTGGCTTGTGACATACAGCACAGGTCTGCTTGCTCCACATCAGGTACCAAAAAATACCACAGTTTGAAACCAGTTGTTGAATGAGAAAGGACGAAGCAGGTTGTTGTCTTTTTCTTTTTCTTTTTTTTTTTCCAATAAAACAAGGATCACAGCTGCTAGAGACAGTTCAGTGGTTCATCACTTGATGGTGACATGAAAATGGTGTTTTTCAGCTAGACTATAAGAATTGAATATGCTATAAATGTGACACTAAGAGGTGGAATATGGGACAGTGAATACAGAAGCAGGGAATAATCCCTCTTGCTGTCATCATTGCTCAGTGTATTCCTTAGGGAACTTTGTACAGGGAAAATTTAGTTACCCAAAAGACCAATATTCTTCAGCAGCATAATCGGGTATTCACACGTTTGAGGAAGTGTTGCTGCATTGCCTCCCACAGATACAACACATTTCAAGTGTCTCTGTTTACTCTTAACTTACTCCAGTGCTGTCTTGGTGAGGAGAACTTGGTTAGATGTTCAATATTGTTATTAACACAGGACCTCGCCGTGTTAGACAAAGGTGTGCGTGTGACATCAGACAGCACCTGCGAACAGACAGACAGACAGACAGACAGACACTTCCTTGCTTGACATCCTGACGTTACCATGGAAAATTATTTATTCCTCAGGTACCAGCAGAGGGCACTGAGCTCCTGGAGTCAGAAGCCAACACTTGAGTCTAAACGCGGTGCTTGTTTCTAGGGCTGCTTTGGGAAAACAACTGCGAGTGTTTTAATGGTCTGTGCTATAATTTCCCCTCTTTTCTGTATATCGATTTTTTTTTTTTTTTTTTTTTTTTTTTAGGCATTCAGATGCCTGTATGCCTATTCTGGTTTCTGCTCATCAATTTAAAACATTTACAGCAGACTCTACAATCAAAAATCATTTTTGCAAGATGCAGTTCATCCCTGTTGCCATGGGTGCATTGAATTCTTTGCTTTTGAGCTCAGCTGCGTTTTTTCTGGTTGTGGAGAGCTGCGTTTGTGTTCTTCTGAGAATAAAAATCATAAAAAACCTTACACATGAAGCCCCCTGTGCACACTTTTAACTCTTTTTTTCCTAATTATAAACTCAATTTTTACCCTGCTGATTAATGTCATATAGTAACATTGTAAGTAGCTAGATAATTTAAGTTACTTGTTCTGCACAAAGTGGATAAACAACCTATTTTGCCCAAAGGAAGAACACATGGTGTTGCCCTCCTCTGTACTGATCTAGGTCACCAACCCTATTAGTGCTCTGTTCCAGCATAACATAGTTTTCCATGTATTCATAAAGTAATAATGAATGCAATAAGAAAATAAAAACTTCCCTCGGGATGATCTATAAAACAGACATTTATGACTATCTAGTAAATGCATTTTCTTTAAAAGACAAATATCACACAGAGCATTTGCTAAAGTGACGCTACAACAGGATTTATTTAAGTGAAAGTAATTGTGAAAGAGGCTGACTATGCAAACATAATTCATACCGTATTATTTTTCCATTTTATGATATAGGTGTTTACCTGGAAAGAAATTTTATGTCATAAGCTTGGAAGATATCATATATAGCACATAGCAAAAAATATATTTTTTAATTTACTGATTCAATTAATTCACTCCTTGCTTATTTGTTTAATGTTCATGGCAAACTGACTTATGACAAATTGTATGACTTGTAGAGTGCTTCTTTATGTGTGATTTACTTGCAACCTGCGTGAGGCATTTGTGGGCAAGGGTACGTACTGATTAAATCTGAATAAACATTTTAACTTCTTTGTTACTGTATTCATATTTTATGCCATTAGTACATAGATTCTAGTAGTACCAGAAGAAAAAACAAAAGAACAAAAAAAAACCAAAAAAACAAAAAAAACAAAAAAAAAAAAACCCACCACCCTAAAAAGAGTACAGTGAAAACATGCTCTTAGATTTAACTGGAAGTTAATCTTATGGTTGCTTATGGTTAAGTTCTCTACTAAAAATGTAGACTTCTGTATTTAAAAAGGCTGAGTATGCCCTGAATCTTTTAAAAATCAAAAGGAAATGCTAAGAGCTCAACATTTTTAAATTCATGCCTACTCATGTGTTGTCAACAAATAATTAAGAACCTAACTTCTGAGACAATAGATTACTTTTCTGGGTCTGAAAATGAAAAGATTTAAAAGAAAGTTATTTTATTCTTTGTGTGTATACAATACCAAAAGGGATGATGCAACAAAGTTTCGAGTGCTCCAGTATATTTGAGAAAATAAAATGTCATTTTCAGTGTTCTTCCTTTAGGCAGCTTTGAGAGCAACTCAGCACCAGAATTACCAGTCTTCACTCTTCTAGGCATTAGGGGGCACAATGACTTCAAGGACTTAAAATAGGTTAAAGTTATTTTTCCTGTCCAAAGTAAACAGGAAACAACATCAATAGCCAAGTCCACTTCTGGAGTAATTCTTTAGTGCAAGACTACGATATGGTTCTTAATAAAATTTCCAACAGAAGAAAACCAGCACAAGACATTCAGTAGAATATGAGTATTAGTAGAATACCCTCCTTTCTGTAAAAGTAGTAAAACTAAGAGACTAATAGATGCAATATGAGCAGCTTGCTTTCAAGTCTTTATGTAGATCTTAAATTTTCCTTCAGGGTTTCACTCTGGCAGTAGGACATTTTCAGCTCAGGCCCCTAAGGTATCACAGCATCACCTCAGCCTGCAGATTCCATCTCTGTATAGGCAGTGAGCACACAGTGAGCTTGGGATGGAGCTGCTTTAAATCCAGGTCCCTGAATTGGGCATCATGTTTGGGGTGGTCACCACTAAAGATTTATGTGCTGTGATGATGAGAGTGTAAACCTCACAGTGCTACAGGGGACATAAACAGTCTTAGCTCTGATATGCAGACGTGGCAGACGATTTAATTAGCAGGTGATCTGCCTCGCAGTTCTATCTGGGAAGGAACTGGAAAGATGAGCAGTTGCAGAAGGACAAAGGTGTCTGTCTGTCCAGAACGTTGCTGTTCTTGAAGTGGAACAGCAGCTGTGACTTCAAGCACTGACCTGCAGGTCTGAAAAAGAAGATGCTTTGCTGTTGTTCCTCTGCAGCTGAAATGATGGTGTGCTTGATCTAACAGAGAGAAGTAGCTGGACAAGAGGCTTAGAAGGAAGATGCCTCTCATTCCTAGAGGACTGACACCAGTCTACCTAAAGTTCTTACAGTTTGACCTAAACACCTGAGGTCTTATTCACAATGGGTGTGAAGGATGACCTACAGTGAGAATCTACAGTGTAAAAAATACCCAGATGTAACATTTAAGAGTATATGGTCTACTGCATAAAATCACCTGGTAGTACTTGGAGTATGGATAAAGTAATCACCCAAGTAACATTTCACAATGTCAGATGAGTAGTAGTAGGGGAAAGAGTGAGATAATATATGGGAAACTCATCTACTTCACGTAAGCAGAAAGCATGAGTCACAGTCTCTGGAGCTGGGCTGGGGAGTGACTTGGGTTCTGCAAAGCAAACCAGCATTCTGTTGCTACACTTTCTAGTTTCTCTAGTGCCCAAATATGTACACTTCAGTAAAAATCTTGCCCTGAATGAAGGCTTTGGTTAAAACTAATGGAGTAACTGAGGTCCTGGCCAGTGTGGGAGGCAGACTAGAGCAGTCAGTAGCTGCTAGAGGGTTATCACTTCTCTGCAGCCTGAAACAGCCTAGAGTGTTTCAGTGTTTCAGCCTACAAACCTACAGATGTGGTGATCTGGGTTGCTGTACTGGCTGAAATCTTTTTCTCATGTGATCAGCTACACAAAGAAAAGATTATAACCCATAGGCACTCTATCATAGGCTGTCTGCATCATCCATAGATATGTATACTATGGACATATGTGAAAATAAAGTCTGTGAGGAATAATACGTGTGTGATCTCTAATATAGAACCTGTGAAAATACCCACAGACTTGTTTTTATTTATATGGCACCACTGTACAAAATAGGCATAACATACTGACAGCTGTAAATGAAGACCACAGGGACCCTCTTTAGGTGTTTGCAGTCCTGAATTGCCTCAAGAAACTGGCCAGAGGCAAAGGAAAGGAATATGGAGCAAAGCAAAAGTGACCAGCCTGGCAGCCACACAGGCTTTTTAAAAATCAAATCTGAATATATATTTAGATTGTATACAAATTAAGTTATGGTAAAATACGTATCCATGTACATATATATTTATAAAATCAGATGCTCAAACTACCTTGTGAGGTTTGTTTTGCTTTCTGTCAGTATGCATTGTGAAACAACCTTTACAAGAACACAATGCTACTCTCCCAAAAAAGCCTCCTTCAGAAGGAAGTGGAGAGCAAAAGGAATACCCTAGCAAAAGGAATACCCTAGCATAGACATCTGCAGCATCACTGATTCAGGGAAACTTAAGAATATGTTGGCAAATGTCATTTTAGACAACGACATTGTATAGGTTCTAAATTTGTATCTTATAAGCATTCCTTAGAGAAAGGATTTTTTTTTTTCATTTGAAACATGTTCGTGATTTTCTATAAATACTTTTTTTTTTTTTTTTTTTTTCACATTCTCATCACTTTAGGGTTTCTAGCACAGTGACAACTTATGATGGGTTTATGGAATGGACTTCTTCTCAGAGAATGTAGTGCCTGTGCTTCCTCACTGTTAATACAGCTACAGGTGGAGTCCATGATACTTTTCACTGCTGTTTTTACCTGCTGTAACTAGGTTAAGATCAAAGTGAGGGATGAAAAAAAAAAAAAAAGCTATTATCCTTCTAGTCAAACCTTCATTCAGTAAGGGTATGAAACTGTCCTTGTCCAAATAGACTTTTAAGGAGTTACTCAGAGAAATTATGGTCCCTGAGAAAGGGAAGGAGGTATGAAGAGTGATTTGAAGTTTTGAGGCTTGGCTAACCATCTTTATGCACTGAAAAGGTGCAGGCCCTTACTGGAACATCTTAACACTTTTTCAGAAAAGTCACTTTGTGGACTGCTATATTTACACCTGCATTACAGAAAATGCTTTTCAAAAATCTCTTTGGGGAGAAAAATCTCCACATATCCTTCCACATCCTGGGAGTTAGTTCTGCAAAAAGTTGTCTACTATTGTATTCTTTCCTATAATTAGATGTTTTGTCACAGACCTGCTATGTGACACATTCTAAGCTTTCTAAATTTCAGTGAAAGATTTTCACCATTTCCACTGGAAGATGACTCAGGCCTTATCTATAAATGTTCTCTAACATGGAGAACTAGAAAAATCTGCGAACAGCCATAGGTACACAAGATTAGAGAGTCACAAATAGAACTAAAGTGATTTATTAAATGCAAATTATTGAACAATGACACAGAGCCAGAGCATCTCAAATGAATATAAACAGCATGGGCACAATGCTGTTTATACCCAAGGGTATGCTGGTTTAAAATAGGAAGCCTGTTTTGGTTGTATCTTAGATGCAAAGCTTGATTACCACCGAGGGAACAGGTAGAATGAAAAGACGAGGCATTTTGACTTGAAATGCAACCTACTTAATTGTTTTCTAGTCTTCTCTCCACTGCAGTCTGTTCCAGCTTCAAAACTGGTAGAGCTGTTGCTAGGTAATCTTCCTTAATCACTTGGTAGCTGAAGTTTCAGCCACACACACACAAAAAAGGAGGTTTTATATAGCTAACTGCGTAAAACCCTGACCCTTTGTTTAATGATTGTTCCCAGTCCAACCCTGCTTCCAGCTGTGGGCCTCTTTTCTGGGAGTAACCCAACTATCAGCCCCACCAACACAATTTTTGTAGGCTGTGGGTCACCGTGATCTGAGAGCAGCTGCAAGCCCTCCCTCAGCACTTCCCTTATCTCCCCTGTGAGCAGCAGGCTCCTCCGTACACCCTTTCTTCTCCTCCTCCATCCCTCCCTGGAGCTGAGCAGCTGCAGGCTCATGCAGTGAAAGAAAGGAATGGATGCAGCTGAAAAACAAAACGAGCTCCCCCCTCCCTCTTTGCTGGGCTCAGCTCAAGTCCCTCGCCCTGGTTTGCTTTGTGGCTGCATAAACAGGATGGATAAACTCAGAGGGAAATGAAGTGGGTGGTCAGGATCGGAGCAGGAGAGGGGCTACCCAGACTGCCTTAATGTGTGCCCAGCATTGCCACCAAAGTGTCAAAAGATTGGCCTTGGTTTCACTTAAATTTTTGAGCTACCGAGGATCTGAAGGAAATTTGCATCTGCTTAACGTGTGAAGATGAAGTAAAAGCACGCAGCTGACATTATTAATCCAAATGAAACAAACATTTCACTCATTCTGTAACAAAAGGACTCTGTGGGAGTTTTATTGCTGTATCTTTTAAGATTTCCTGCGTGGAAAAGATCAAGATAAAGTTAGACTCAGGACAGCTCTCAGATAACCATAGTCAGTTAACTATGATTATATCCACCATTGTTCCTGATCTAACTATGTTCTTTCCCATCTGTTACTGACACCCACTGTCACCATAAAGATGTTTTTTTTTTTACTGTTGAGTGGCAAAACCACTCGTACAAAAATTTGCAGTTGCTTTCCCTTTTTTATGGGGTATGGGCTAGAAAGGCTGGTTCAGTTGCATTCATCATCTGTTTAATGTTAAATATTATTTTCTTCTCCGTGAACCGTAGCATCCAAAAGCACAATAAATAACTGTGTATCCAGTTTCAACAACGTCAGTCACCTCAGAGATAATTAATTTCTATCATCGAAGGAGATAGTGGATGCAGTGAGCAATCACCAGCACTTCAGATCCACTCTGGCAGATCTGTGGTGATAGGGGCAACCTACCACCTGACCCATTTATTCTTTCTTCTTCTAGAGAAGCAACCTGGAGCCAGGCTGGCAGATCTCCCAGTGGGATCTCTGATCCTATTCTGCCCCAGGGGCACACCACTTCTGCTGTGACTCACAAAAATGCTCTTCTTCTGCAGTGAGAATTTACTTTCAACCATGCCTGCTATTGAATAAGCTTCCAAAATACAAGTATTTCAGCCTACTTGCACACTGGCTGGGTTAACACAATATATGCACGGAGTATATTTGTTGATTTACTTTCCCAGAGGTAGCTTAAAACAGCAGTGCAACCTAGAAAAATGATCTACTAATGAGAAGTAAAGCTGGGAATGGAAAAAAAAGGGCTCAATTGTGGCATTTTCCCAGGGACCTATTAAGAAATTAAGAGGGATCAGAAGAAAAACATCCTAATAAATAAAACAGTGTAACAGAGAAACCTTTTGACATGGCTCCCCCGTGTTTGCATCATCCAGCTGCCTTTTTCCAGAAGTAATAAAGATATGCTATCCAGCAGGCAGCAGTGTGTGGTCAGGCTGCTAAAGGTCCCTTATGTAACAAGAAGTTGATTGCCTGAGATTAACCCAGGAAACTTTTGTTTCCTAAGTATTAAAGAAAGGGCTACCATCAAAATATTTAAATCAAAGCCTCACCTAAAGATTCCTAGAAGGACAATTGTAGTTTTGTCCCAGTCTTTGTTTAGTCTTTAAGTAAAATTGAACTATTTCTGAGACAAAGTATTACTCCCTATCTGGAAGCACAGCTCTCAAATAATCAAAGACAAAGACTATGTGCATTTGATTTCACAACCACAAATGCTGGTGAATGAATGCTGCAACTATGTAAGTTCCAGTAGTAATCAACAAGTGACACAATTTTTCTGGTTCATATTATCACATAGGGGAAACAAATTCCATGACTCCTACTCTACTGAATGTCCAAACCAGAGACCTCACTTACTCACGGTTCAGTTCATGTGTAAGAAACAGACCCTGGCATCTGGTTGGACTGAAGTCTTTGCAATAATTGCTGATAGGTATTTTAATAAAAAGATAATACATGCTTATTGAGAAATGCCTAATGAAGCATTGCTAAAACTTGATTTTTAACAGCCTTTATGCTTGGCTTTTATACATCTATTCAACTCAGTACAGCCCAATGTTATTTTTTGTTTTAAAATGACATTTTAACATTTCTATAGGATTACTCCTTTGGTTATGATTTGCGTTTGTCCATTGGCTGTATATCACTTGAAGTAAGGGAAGAAGAATCTTTTTAAAAAGAAATGTATTTACTTAAGTATGGCATGTACATGTAAATCTTGGTGAACAAATGGGAGGAACTGGTTTGACATATCTTCTACTCTTAACACTGAAGCCCATCCTTTTTACCACTGTTTCTTTCCAAGGTTTGTTGCAAGTAGTAAATATAACACATCCTATTAATTTCGTAACTTCCAATTAAATATGTACAGCTCTTACTAAAGTCAGTAAGAATACACCCCAAAAGGAAGGCAGGGAGACCAAAATTTCTACTTCACAGTAGTGTTACTCCAGTATTTACTTACTCTTTCTTTGATTAAAAGGAAAATCAACAAAGTTTGCTTTATGGACTTGCATGTATTCCATAAATATTGCATTTCTTCTCTGTGTCACAGGGTATTTAGTAGTCTATAACCTCATACTCAAGACCCTATGTGAACAACAGTATCTCTTAGCAGATACATCACAGCACAGACAGTTATACCAGTATTATTTTTGCAAGTAGTTTGTTCAATTTCAGTTGTATTTGTTGGCATATTAGTAACAGACCAGAACCAAGTAATAAGACCTAGATCTCTTCTGTTACAGATATCTAATTTTCCTAAGGCCTTTTGCTTATTGTAATAAGTAGAAATCTACTATCTATGTGGTTTCTGAGTTGCCTGCTCCCAAGGATTCATTTAAAAACAAGACAATTTGTGTTGGGTATTTTGTATACAAGAAGCATTGCAGAGGACAGCAGCAAGGAAGTCTTAGTGAAAAAAAAGCATAAGGTAATTTAAAGGGACATTTTAAAGGATAAAGGAATGGGACACTGAAAGGGCATAAGTCAGGTAGGCAGCAGAAGCTGGGCTCAGACAGGACTTGCAGGTGACCATTTTGAATTTGAGGCATAATAGGAATGAAAAACAGCAAGGGCAGCTTAAAGAGGATGAAAGTGAGGCTGCTGCCTTGGTAGTACCATAACAACGCTGATGTAGTAACCCAGGCAACTGAAGACAGAAGGTAACTGGGATCAAGTAATAACACTGAGAACTCACAAGGTCCAGAACAACGTTTTGCCAGGAGAAATGCAGTAAAACTGGTGGCTGTGGAAAATGGTGAGTGTGGAGGACACTTAGAACTTTCCAGTTGCTCCCAGCAAACAAAAGAAAGCTGATTACATCAAAGCAGGAGAGATGAAAGGCTTGTAGTTAAACATCTCTTTCTCTAAAGAGGGAAACGAACCCCAACTAGATCTGTATCATCAACTAAAAATGGCACATGGGAAGAGTTTTGGAAAATGGAAAATCTCGATACTGCTCAGCAGTGAGAAACTCCCCTCTCTTCCCAGCTGAGGACAGACACATCACTGGAAAGTCCCAGCCTGCAAGAAAAAAAAAAAAATATCCACTGAGTAAACATATTGCATAGGCAGTGAAAACAGAAAGAGGAACAAAGTCAAATGATAGTCTGACTTGAAAGGAATTTATTTTCAGATTAGCATTTCCTTGAATGGCAACAGTTCAAGTTCAGACAAGAAAGATTTCATTAGAGCGAAAATGGCTCTTAAACATCACTGCTGCTATAAGGCCACAGAAAGAAAGCTCACTTATTAAAACCTAAAATTTCAATTTGGGTTTTGGTTTTTGTTTTTTTTTCCAGCTACTGCATGTAGTCAAACAATGCCAGTGAGAAAGCAGATACCCAGGGTTATTATATCACTGTAAAATTAGAAATTATTGTCTGGGAAGTTTGTGGAAATTTCTTCCCCTTCTGTATATCCAGACAAGGAAGCTGTCCTCAACAAAGATCTTCCTAACAACTCACTGGGCACAGGCTCTTTGTCATACAATCAGGTTCAATGCTGGGCATTTTTCCAGGACTGTCCATAAAGAAAACAAGGAAAAAACATGGTTGGCCATATTAAAACAACAAATACAGTGTTGGACAAAACTCTAAGTTTCTTCCCTCTCTAACTAGCATTCATGAAAATAAAAATACTGACATAAATTATTACCCTTCTCTGAAATAAATGAACATCCAACAGAGGTACTGCACAGTGATTAATCCCAGCAACATTAATTCAAATTCCAAAACCAATTACAGTGACAGTGCTTTCAGCTGTAATCTAGGAAAATAATCAAGATAGTTTTAACTCTGCTTTTCTGCTCTCCCTGTTAATGAACACACAGGGCAGTCCAACCCTGCTAGCAAACAGATGCCAGTTTTACAAGTGTTGTGTAGACGGCTCCATCTGAAACCCTATCAATATTATAATTAAAATGTAGTATTTTATTTTCTTTAAATTCAGGTTCTCTCAAATCTCACCAGGATTCAGCACTACAACAAGAGCCATCTCAAGCATATTATCATAGACTCATAGGATGTGTTGGGTTTGAAAGGACCTTTAAAGGTTATATAGTCCAACCCCCTCACAGTGAGCACGAACATCTTCAAGTAGGTCAGGTCACTCAGAGCCCTGTCAAGCCTGACCTTGAATGTCTCCAGGGATGGAGCCTCGACCACCTCACTGAGCAACCTGTTCCAGTGTTTCACCACCCCTGTAGCAAAGAACTTCTTCCTAATATCTAATCTAAACCTACCCTGATGTAGTGTAAAACCATTTGCCCCTGTACTCAGCGCTGGTGAGGCCACACCTCGAGTCCTGTGTCCAGTTCTGGGCCCCTCAGTTCAGGAAGGAGATTGAGGTCCTGGAGCAGGTCCAAAGGAGGGCAACCAGGCTGGTGAAGGGACTCCAGCACAGATCCTATGAGGAGAGGCTGAGGGAGCTGGGGGTGTTCAGCCTGGAGAAGAGGAGGCTCAGAGGAGACCTCATCACTCTCTACAACTCCCTGAAAGGAGGGTGTAGGCAGGGGGGGGTTGGCCTCTTCTCCCAGGCAACTCTCAGCAAGACAAGAGGGCACAGTCTCAAGTTGTGCCAGGGGAGGTTTAGGTTGGACATTAGAAAGAATTTCTTTACTGAGAGGGTGATCAGATATTGGAATGGGCTGCCCAGGGAAGTAGTGGATTCTCCATCCCTGGAGATATTTAAAAAGAGACTGGATGTGGCACTCAGTGCCATGGTCTGGTAACTGCAGCGATAGTGGATCAAGGGTTGGACTTGATGATCTCTGATGTCCCTTCCAACCCAGCCAATTCTATGATTCTATGATTCTATGATTCATTGCCCCTCATCCTGTTGCTACACACTGGTGTAAAGCAGTCCCTCCCCAGCTCTCCCCTTCAGCCTTGACAGCCAAAACCTTTTCAGTGCTTATGAAACTGCCAACCTATTCACAGCCTCTCAGATTCAGAAAGAGGGTAGATCAGCAGTTTTGGGGGTGGAGGGCTATGGGTTGTTACTTTGGTTTGTTTTTTGCATTGCTTCTAATGGATATAATTAGTAGAAGAGAACCAGAACTGCAGGAAGGTTTGAAATTTTGATTCTCTGTCGTTATGCCTGTTAGGAAAGACATAATGCTGCTGTTGTCATAAAAGGGGGCAGGAAGATCTTGACTTCTAAGTTGGAAGGGCCCAAGTCCACTGTTCACATTTCTTGTTATAGAACTTTGAACAGGAGAGGCTAATGATGACAGCAGTTTTCTCCAGGAACAAAGACGAAGCAGCAGATATGAAACCCAGATGAGTTTCAGTTCCTGCATCTGAGGCAATAACTCTGTTAAGCTTTCTAAAGGAGAGATGTCATCAATCTCTCCTCCACGTGTGCTCTTACATGCCTGACAGGGAGGATCCAGGATATGTTTTCTGAGTGGGGATGAGGGGATGAGAGGGGTGGGAATAGAAGTGGAGACCATATTCACAGAAAATTTATCGACTGAACCCTTTTTGATTGTAATAGGAGTGTCCTTTTCTCAAAGTAATTTCAAATAAAAAAGAAAAAAAAAGAAAAAAAGGAAAAAAGGGAAAAAAAAAGAAAAAAAAAAGCTTGTGACAGCAACATAACATGATCTGCAGCAGTGCTGATCAAGACGAGGTGCTGTGGCATCTGACAGAAAGAACCTGTCTTGTATTGGATGACACCTCTTGCAAGAGGCCTCCATCTTAAAGACTCTTCAGTTTCAGCTAACACAGTTTGCTGTAAGAGCTGATCTAATAACTCCTCTGGAAAGCCACTGCTAATTTTGAGGCTTTGAAATTAAGTTTTTTGTCTCCTGGTATTACAGCCATGATATTTGAAACCATTACAAAATAGTTGCATCACTAAGAGGTATGCCCTTGGGTTCATCTCACACAGTGTTCCTCCTCATGCCTCTAACTCAGTCAAGACCTAACTCATGGGAGTAGGTAACACCATAAATCTGGACATTTTTAGAGTCTGTTTGGCAGCAAGATACATAAAAAATTAATATATTTACTTACGGAATACCTGATGCAACTAAGTAACACTGCAAGAAAAGCCTTAGAGACAAATGCCAGTGACGTTCATTCCTGCTTCAGGTGGCTTGTTGTTTTCTTCAGCTGTAATAAGGTTTTGCTTAGTAAAGCTCCTTTAAATAGCACAGATTTGGAATCAGTTCAGAGTCAAGGAATATAAAACCTCAGAGAGGAGGGAAGGAAGAGAAAAACCTGAATCAAACAGAACCAACCACACCTTGATCAGAAAAAGGATTTCCATAATTTGATCTGACTTGTCCTGAAGAACAAAAGGAAAATTACCAAACTAACCTAACTCCTAACAGTCACTATCAGTTATCAGAGCAGGGCAGTCATTCCTGGCAAACAGCTCATTCTGTATCTGGCTTTGCTTAGTTCCCTGCACGTCATTTTATTTTGTTAGTTTTCTTCTTTGACCTTCCCTGTCTTGTTACAATGAAATTTCACTTGGCAGCTGAGGAAGAGTGGAAAACAAGACCAGCTGTAGAGCTGAGTGACTAAGTGACTACGCAAGAAAATATAAGCAAACCCATTAGAAGGGTCTTCAAAAATCCAAACATCGTTTTACTTTGTTCACTGGGTAAGCAAAAAGAAAACAAAAAAAGGGTTAAAGAACCTGAGTGCTTCCCACTCAGCATCCAAGTTGGAAGAGTGCCAGAATTAACACAGAATATGCACAAGAAAGTCTGGACTGGGATCAAAAAGGCAGTACAAAAGCCTCTGGCTGCAGGAGGACCAGGTTCACCAGTGGCTGCACACAGCTCAGTTCACAAATGGTTCACATGAAACTTGGGACAGAGCTGGTACCAGAGCTGCACTGACAAGGATGCTGGCAAGTGCCACCCATCCTGCAGCCTGTAAGGATGGGGCAGCTGGAAAACATCCTCCCCACTTTGTCCCCGCACGGGTCCCCCCCTGTCCCCCCCCCCCTCGGTGGCTCCGATGTCCCCAACCCCTTCGCAGCAACCAAGCTTTGCCACCTCTGTCCCCACATCGTGTTTGTGACCCCCCCCCCCCCCCCTCTCCCCAAATTATCTTTTTTTGTGGCGCGCCTCCCCCCCCCCTCCCCCCCCCCCCCGCGAAAGACGTTTAATTTTGTATTATTAATTATTAATTATTAATTTTGGACTAACATATTGTTACATATTGGTGGTGGTGGCACAGAACAGGCTCACCTCATTTTGGCCACACCTGCCCCAGGGCCAGCAAATTTACAAGGCAGACTCCTGGGAACTGGAGTCACTTCATCAAGCTCAGTGAAGTATGCCCTTCAAACAAGCTGGAGCTTTCACACAGATATTAAAAAACAAACCCAAACAGTGTAATTACTGTTTCCTTCATGCTTGCAATTCCCTAGTCATCCCTTTTTCATCACATGAATGACATCAGTGTCAGAAATTACTGCCCGAGGACCTATACTGAAACCAGCTCTGCAACCACACTAATGGGTCTCTGTACAAATGCAGGAGCAGAGTTTAAATTAGCTTTCAAATCATTTTACCGAATAAGAAAAGCAATAATTAAGAAGTTAAACACAGCAACAACAAATCAGTGACAATTAAAAGTAATCCTAATAAAAAGCAATCCTTTTATTCCTTTCATTCTACAGACTCAACAATTTTAGCATGGAATTAGCACTGAACATAGATGACTGCAAATGAAACGCTACCAAAACCTGGTAGCACACTGAAACACGTCTGCTTTAAAGGCTCCACCTCAGCCTGTATGAATCAAGCTCAGCTGAACGCATGTGGCTATACAAATAAGCTTGCAGGTCTTTCCTGTGTATTTCTACAACATCCAGAGGCTTAAGATCTGACTTTGGTTTTCATTCTTGACATATGCAAAACATACTTAGCAAAACTACTGTACTTCCATGATAGAGAAGTTCAAACTTTCCCAAGAATAACACCCCAGAGCTATTCAGAGTACAGCTGTTGCTGTAGTGTTACGAAATCTCAAGTGTCTTGTAGGCTAAGGGGCAGGGGCCCTTAGTTCTCTCTGAGTTGTCTCTTTTTTCTCTCCTCTGGACTCTTGTTAGACCTCTGCCCCCTTTCTGGAGCCACAGCTATTCCCCAGAAGACAGCATCAGGAGAGCTGTGACCACAAAAAGCACGATCTTGGCACAACCCATTTCCAGCCTTCTCCCACTGCAAGGGCTACAAGGCCACAGGCAAAACACATCCCTCTGCTGAGGGGGACGTGGCCACGTTGAGAAGCCCAAAATAGGTTAGAAGAGCAGCATAAAACCTGATTATTTTGATACAATTCAGTATTGTCTACACCCAGAAGCACCACACTGCCCACCCAACCCCCCCACTACATGTTTTTAATGAGGTTATGGTGGGGGAGCTGCTGCACTGATCACAAACCCATCAACAAAAGTCACAGGACTTGAGTCAGATTTTGGGCAACCTTTACAGCAAAAATTTTAGGAGCACTGAAAGAGCTTTTAGGTCACCAAAATCACAATTGCACATACATAACCATAAAGCCATAGAATGGCTAGGGTTGGAAAGGGACCCTAAAGATCATTTAGTTCCAACCCTCCTGCCATGAGGGCAAGGACACCTCCCACTAGATCAGGTTGCTCCAGGCCTCGTTCCAACCTGGCTTTAAATGCTTCCAGGGAGGGGGCAGCCACAAATTCCTTGAGCAACCTGTTCCAGGAAGATCACAATGATCATTTCTCTGCTGAAATCTTGTTACAAGAGCATTTAGGACCTAAATGGATCACTAAGAGCATCACCTAAGAGGGTAGTTGCCTAGGAACCACAGGGAGCAGAGACTTTGGCTTCTCTCAGGCCTCAGAGGAAATACTGATGCAGCAAAATCACTTCTGCATATTGTGAGGCAGATTAAAGAAAAAGCTTCTCTTTATACAAGTTTCCCAAGGTACCCATTTTATGTTAACCATACACCCATATACTGTCATCACATACTGATGTTCCTAATTAGATACTTTTCCCAATTACAAAAAAAACCCAAAAACAACACAAAACCCCCCAAAATCAGAACCACGGGATCTTTTCACAATGATACCACTTAAACTTCTGCACTGTAAAAACTGTAGAGACTAACAGAGGCAAAGCATTTTATCTGAAGGTTTTTATTTAGAACTTTGAATATAAATTTATTTCAATTTCAACTATATTCAGTGGATTTTATAGTCTTCTCAGAAAACAAGTGTCTTTGATATATATATTAATTTTCCTCTTATCTTTTCTTACAACTGTGTCCTGTAAGAGACAGGAGTGTTCTCAGTGTTTAATTGCTGTAAGGGCAGAAGTAAGAATTACTCCTTAGGCACTAAGTCGACTACAAAGAAGCATGTATGACTGTAAGCATCAAGCAAGTATTTACAACAATTTCAAATTTGGTTTAAAAAAAAAACAAAAAAAACCAAAAAACCCGAAACAGCTGCTTTTAATTAAGATTGGTTACTTTTTCCTGACCCTCAATAAATAGAAAGCGTAAGGCATGTGGAATCCAAATTCTTTACTGGAGCTGAAGCTAAAAAGCACTATCTGTCATTTACCCCGCGATTTTAAGTGGGACCTTTTCCTTCATCGGGACATCCGCACTAATTTCGCTTCCTCCAGATTTTCACCAGGGAACGGGCCGCGGGGTCGGCTGGTCACAAAAAGGGACACAGAGAGAGGGCGAGGGGGTAGCTGGGGAGCCGGAGACCCCCAGCGCGGCCCCGGTGGTGGGACTACCCGAGAGGGAGAGCAGCAGCCCGGCACGGCGGGAGCCGTCCAACCCCTCTCTAACGCCCGACGAAGGCCCAGCGAGCACAGTACGGGCGGCGAGAAGGTGTCACCGGGCAGGGCGGCGGGCGGCCTTCCCCGCCGGGGCGGCCCTACTTGCAGAGCCCCTCCAGCCGCTCCAGGGTGCCCTTCATGTCGCGGATGCGCTTGGCCAGGGCGGGCACGGGCTGCATGGCTCGGTCCAGCTCCTCGCACCGCGCCACCAGCGCGTACATAGCGCGGATGCTGAGGTCGGCCGCCTCGCCCAGGCTCTCCACGCCGTCGCGGTAGGTCTGGATGCAGCCCACGCTGAGGGCCGTCAGGGCCTGCAGGCCGCAGTGCACGTTGCGCAGCAGCTCGTCCACCTGGGCCGCTACTTGCCCGGCCAGGGCCACCACGTCCTGCAGCGCCCCGGGGTCGATGGCGGGGATGGAGCCACCGCCACCTCCACCACCACCCCCCACCGCCGTCGCCCCCGCCGGCGGCTCGCCCCGCGGGGCGCCGCTGAGCCGGATCCGCCGCTCCAGGTTGTTGGCCACGAACTGGGTGAGGCGGCCTTCGCGCAGCACCGTCCCCTCCAGCTCCAGCGCGCTCGCCAGCGTCGCCCGCCGCCCCTCAGACAGCTGCCGCCCCGCTACTGCTCCGTCGCCGGCTGCGGCCAGGCTCAGCGCCTCCAGGCTCCGCTCGTCCCGCCTCCGCTCCGCCGCCTCAAGGACGGGCTCCTCCTCCTCCTCCGCCGCTGCTGCTGCCGCCGCCGCAGGCGAGAGCCCGGCAGCCGCCACGGGCCCCAACGCCGGCACCTCCATGGCGGGCGACGCGTGCCTGCCCCGCCGGCATTGCCCCGCCCACCACGGGGCGTGTCCCAGCCTGTTTACGTCCTCTAGGATTGGCTGCGGTGAGGAGGGGGCGTGGCCGAGGTTGTTTGTCTGCCTTCCGATTGGCCGGCGGCTCTGCCAACGCCCCGTTTGCTCGCTTCGCACTGCGGGCCCGTGACTCGGAGACTGGGGCGTGCCCGTTGTTTGTGTCTGCTCGGATTGGCCGGCCTGCGGAAGCGGGCGTGGCCTCAAGTGTTTGTGTCGTTCCCGATTGGCCGAGGCGGGGCCGAAGAGACGGCCGCTTCGCGGAGATTGGCGGCGGGCGGTGGAGGGGCGTGTCGCGCAAGCCGTCGGCGCACGGTGATTGGCGGGGAGGCGGAAGGGGGCGTTCCCCGCTGGGGTAACAACACCGAGCGCCGCTGGCTGCTTCTTTCACTCCCCCGCCATGTTCTCCTAACAGCGGAACCGATTGCGCCACCATCTCAGCCCTCAAAGCCCAGGCGAACACTCCCCAGCGACCCGACCTCCTCACCCCCGTCTGGGCTCGACCCCTCTTCCCGACACAACTCTGGGTACCCACGTCCCACCATGGTCACCACCACGGCGCCGCCGCCCTTCCTGACTCGCATCTCGGCAGGCACCGAAGACCCCAGGCGGTTGCCCTCCACCCTTTTCCAGCGCCTCAGGCGAGGGGACAGCAACTGTGAGAACCAGCCCGGCTGCTGCCTGGCGGGCCCGGGGGGCAGCGCGAGGCCCGCGTTGAAGAGAGTCCGGCGGAGGAAGGGAAAGATCCGACCCAGCCCCGCGGGGCTCCTCTCCGGCCGATACCAGCAGTACCAACAGCATCGCGCCGGCCTGGGAAGAAGGACCCCGCTGGGAACGCAGGGCTCGGGCGAACTTCGCGATCACCCTGCACCAGCGGTCTCGCCTTCCACCTCCGGCCTCGTTACGGTCCCCCCGGAGGAGCCCCCCCCCGCGCCCGCCCCCTCGAGACCCGCACCGAGCAAGCCCCTTAGGAAGGAGGTAAACGGCGGGCTCCGCTACTTCGCCTCGGCTTCTTTTCCCCCAACCTCCTTTCTCCCACACTCAGGAAAGGCTTTCGCCTCCCCCCCCCTCCCTTTTCGTTCTTTGCTGGGGAGGGGGTTGTGGAACGGTGATGGCGGCAGGGGGGCCTGCGGCGGGGTGTGGGGATGCGGGGGGGGGGGGGGTGCGGAGTTTCCGTTACGCCCGTTCGGACGGGGCGGAGGGTAGCGGAGGGGGGAGAGGGAGGGAGGGAGGGAGGGATGGTGCGGGGAGAGCGACAGCTGGGCTGCCGATTGGCTGCCCGGCTCCACCAATCAGCGCCCGCCGCCGAGCCCAGCAACAGCCGTATTTAGCCTCCTGGCCGCGCGCCAGCCGCCCTTGAGCGCGCAGGCGGGACGTGCGAGGGGCGCAGCGCCCCATGGCGGCCGCGGCGGAGGAGGCGGCGGCGGCGGTGGTGGTGGAGCCCCCGGCGATGTGGCGGAGGCGGCGGCTGTTTAGCGGGCTGCCCGTAACACGCCGTACCCTTCGGGAGGCAGACCCCGCCTCCCCGCTCAGCGTCTCCGACGCTGGGGTTTCGGGAGCCCGACGCGGGGGCGGTGCGGGAAAGGCGTCTGGGAGTCCGGCTAGCGCTGCCGGAGGGACTTAATGAGGAGAGGGGTCGTGTGTTGACGTGAGTTCTTTGTCCCTGCAGTTCTTAAAGAACAAGATGGGAAAGACTGAGAAGGCTGCCGTCCCCTACAACCAGCCTGTTCACAGTTTACATCTGTGTGAACAACCAAAGATTACCAGGCAGAAGAATAAGTGTAATATGCCGCTGACAAAGATCACCTCGGCAAAAAAGATAGAGAACTTTTGGCAAGATTCTGTATCGCCAGAAATAGTGCAGAAGCAGGAGAAGAAGCCACTTAAAAACACAGAGAATTTCAGAAACACCAGGTCCAAGAAACCCATTATCCTCACTGAATCGAGCCAAAAAGAAAACTACGCTGGGGCAAAATTTAGTGATCCCCCGTCCCCCAGTGTCCTTCCAAAGCCTCCCAGCCACTGGGTGGGTGGCACAGCTGAACCGTCTGACCAAAACAAAGAGCTGATGGCAGTCCACTTGAAAACTCTCCTTAAAGTTCAAGCATAGTTTCCAAGATCTCTTGAGTAATTGGCAAAGAAAACTCCATCCAGGAAACTTAAAACATGCCTTGTTGCAACAGAAATTGCAAAAGACTGTCAAGTCTTACTACATTAACAAATCCTTGTATTATATTTTTTATGGTTGTGTAAATAGTGTACATCATGTACTATGTGTATATTCTTGTTCATACTTTGAGAGGTACATTTTAGTTTTGTTATGAAATGATGTATTTTGCGCTGCCTGAATGGTAGATGTCTTGTATATACAATATGGACAGTTTTAAGTGTGTGTCTGACACATGAAGACTTGACTTCATTTGCACAAGGTAATGAAAATTTTAAAAGGAGAGTACTGCTTTCTCATCTTAAAGTTCCAGATCAAATGTGAATGTTCTGTTCATGCACTACTGACAATAGTTTTACCTTCTGTGTCCCAATCAAGTATAAACATGGAATTTCCGTACAAATGTGAAGTTTTGCTCTCTGCTCTGGAAACAGTTCCAGGAATTCTGTTCATCTGTTCATTTTTAAGATTAATTGGAATTTGAGAAAAAATTCCAACCCATCAATTTGAGCACTGCTGGTTTCTCTAAAAAAAAAAAAAAAAAAAAAAAAAAAAATTAAAAAAAAAATTAAAAAAAGCAGAGCTTACTGCCAAGAATCCAATTGGTCACTAAAAAAAATTAAATAAAACAATTTGGCCTCCCCTTAAGCACGTCTCTGTTTTTCTTGTGTGTGTGTCTGTTAATTCAAGTACGTGAATTTAAATTACTTGATGCCTTCTAGTGCATCAGTAGGGATATTTTTGTCCTTAGTCTTCAAACTATCCCCATAATCACGAGATTCAGTAGCTCATTAAGAATTCCACTTCGTTTTCCAAAATGTTTTCTTTGTGATACATCATCTTAGGTTCCTCAGCCTTTCGTTTATTGAAAGCTCAGATCTAAAGAAAGTTGAGCAGTCACAAGTTCAAAGTCGCAGAGCAGCCTAACATTTTCATAGTAACTTGTTACTAAAGTAACTGATACTGAAAAGTAGCAGTGACAGAAAGTTAGGTCTGGGGCATAATACTGAGTTAGTATTTGCCACTACATTTGTCTCTTATTCCTAAGAGATATGGTGGAAGTGGCATTTGTTTTGATCAAAGGACTTGGGACTGCAGGTTGGCCTGAGAGCCACATTGAAGAGCTTACCCAGATCATAGAATCATAGAATTGGCTGGGTTGGAAGGGACCTCAGAGATCATCAAGTCCAACCCTTGATCCACTACCGCTGCAGTTACCAGACCATGGCACTGAGTGCCACATCCAGTCTCTTTTTAAATATCTCCAGGGATGGAGAATCCACCATTTCCCGGGGCAGCCCATTCCAATGTCTGATCACCCTCTCAGTAAAGAAATTCTTTCTAATGTCCAACCTAAACCTCCCCCGGCACAACTTGAGACTGTGCCCTCTTGTCTTGCTGAGAGTTGCCTGGGAAAAGAGACCAACCCCCCCCTGGCTACACCCTCCTTTCAGGGAGTTGTAGAGAGTGATGAGGTCTCCCCTGAGCCTCCTCTTCTCCAGGCTGAACAGCCCCAGCTCCCTCAGCCTCTCCTCATAGGATCTGTGCTCGAGTCCCTTCACCAGCCTGGTTGCCCTCCTTTGGACCTGCTCCAGGACCTCGATATCCTTCCTGAACTGAGGGGCCCAGAACTGGACACAGGACTCGAGGTGTGGCCTCACCAGCGCTGAGTACAGATCTGCAGTTACTTCATTGATCTCATATTTAAATAAGATAGAATAAAGCAGGACAATTTGCATAAGACAGAAAAGCATTGTTACATTTTAAGATCCACTGAAAAAAGCGTTCCCTGTGTACTCGGAAGGGTATGCGGGAAGAAAGCACTAGGAGCAGGTCCCCAGCTGAGGTGGTTCATTTTAATCTTACTAGGATATGTTAAAAACTAAAAGCTCATATAAAGACTGCAGGCTCACTGTCTTGCAAAACATTTCATTACTTGATTAATGATGGTAAATGCTTGAAGTAAATGTCTGGCTTCAGCAGTCCTGTTTGCTGCATAATCTAACAACTCCATAAATCAGCACGTCCTAGCTCGTAGTCTTAAAAAAGGAACTAAAAATCCTCCTAAATTTTCTTAGTAATACATTACTAGGGCAAAGAAAATTTCTAGTGGAATCTCACTAGAGGTGAATCAAACAGACTGTAAAATCTGGGTGTGTGCTGTGCTGATCTGCTTTTCTGCTTTTTTCTTGTTTCTTTTATGTTCTGTGGCCTGAGTATGACCCAGCACAAAGGAAAATGGTTTTGGTGATTCCCCATAGCTTCACACCATGGTTAATTTTGCCAAACAAGGACTTGTTTCCATCAACCACATTACCATTATTTAAAAGGAGATAATCTTTTTTTACGAGTATTCTCTGTTACCATCAGCCTCTTCCCCACCCCTTTAAGCTGACACAAACTTACAGAGCTTGACTGCTAACTTAAACTTTACCAACATACTACACCTCTTTGTTTCTGTCCTCTTTGCTGATGCCCCCCTGGGGATTATAAAATTCATTAAATAGAAGTGCTGATAGTTCTCCTCAGGCAATTCTTTTAAAGCTGCTGGATGAGACTACTGAAGTCTTGAAAAAACTAAAATTTTCCACAGCTTGTTGGACCATGGAGGTTTTCAGAGTATGATAACAACGTTTCATCTGGTCTTTCCAAACAATGCCAAAGAAACCAAACCCAAACCCACAAAACTTGGTTTGCTCCATCAGTATCCCTGCTCCTGTTGTCATCTGGCAGCAGTGCTGGGGTGCTTCATGTTTCTCACCCTCAAGAAATTTTTAAGATCTTTGGGTTGTGTCCCTGCCTGGACAGTGGACTGGATTCTAAAATGAGGCCTACATGCCAAATACACTTAGACAAGATAGACTGAAAAATCAGGATATTGTCATCTCTTGGGACCCTACTCTGCACTTGATTTGTCCCTTCCCTGCATTTTTTCCTTCATCTTTCTGCAGTATTTTCATACAAGGAATTTCACTTCCAAGGCTTCCTTTCCTTAGATAGATTACTCATCCCTATTCCCCGAAGGTGATTCATTGTATCACATGGACATAACTATTGTTTGAGTTGAAAGCCAGTAAATGAAAGAAAAGCATCCATCTCATGTTAGGAGGACTATTTTGCAATAATGCAGTATAAAGTATTTCGAAGAGAACAGCCTTTAAGGAAGAAAATTAATATAGTGGATATATTATCATCAGTTAATGTGTCTGTTGTACAGGAATAAATAAATTGCTTACAAAATCTTGCAAATTCAGTCAGAGCAAGAAAAGTGAAAGTACTGCATTTTGGTTAGATAATTAAAATGTTTTCTCTTTTAAAATCTTTAGTGCAGTTTTGCACTATCTGCAACAAATTTGCAGAATTGCAGGGGAATCAAGTCTGCGAGTTAACTACAAGCTTACCTTTAAATAGTTAAAATATCATGTGGTGATGGCCCTGAAAATTTAGCTTTGGTGGAGTGCATAAGTATCTGTTGTTGGGTTTTCATGGGTGGCTGGGTTTTCAGCCCATTAGACAGCTTTGTTCATAATGGCTGCCTTGGAGCTCTACTAAAGCTAAAATGTTTCTGCCTCCTATATGCAACAGGAGCTGGAAATCCCATGTATATTTAAACTCTGTTATACAAGTATCTCTTCAGAGATGCTGTTTTTTAAAATAAATTGAATTTCCATCCAGCTGATCCAAGGAGTGTAACTTTCAGTAGTTCTTGCGGTTATTTTTAGAGGGTTTTTTTTAAGCTTTTGCATTATAAAGCACTTGGTAACTGCCACACTTCAGGATTTTTTCTGCTTTAGCCCATTTTGAGATCAAATATGCAGATTATAGTTTATATGAAGCCTAAAGATTATAGATTGGTTTTCATTGTAATTTTGGAGGTAGGTTTAACTTTATTTCAGCATAGAAAGTCTTGACATTTCCATCATGCAGTTAAACATATTCCTTATTTTCTTCTACAACTGTTTGGTTGTACTCTTTGGCTTCTGGTTTCATAATATTTTCTTTAAATTTTTTTTTTTTTTTCATAATATATGTCTGCCTGCCTGTGCTATTCAGGGGGAATTATTTTCTGCTGTAATTTCTAATTTCTAACGTTATTAATAGGCTGGTCCTTGCCATAAAGAGGCTAGGAATAAAGTGAGTGAAACTTACTTTATAAAATATTATAAAATATTAACATTTGCTGTGAAAGACTGATGTTACCTTGTTGAAAAGGAACCATAGTGTTGGGGTTTTTTTTTCTTTTTATAGCAGGAAATGTTTAGTTGATGATTAAAAAAAAAATATATATATACAATGAAGGATACATCCATCCATTAAGGAGAAACACATTATCCAATAAAAGGACCTAATTACTGAAGCTGTGCAACAGAATATTATCAGCAATGTAGAGGTTATGAACTTCTTATTTTTCATTCAGAGTGTAGAAGAATGTTATCAGAGCTAAGACAGGAAGGTCAAGAATTCAGTTGAATAAAAAAAAAACTCCTCAGGAATTAATTTCCACAGTGCACGCATCCTGGCAGAGGTACTTCTTCCCCCATGTGAAAGTCAGCAATCCTTTCCAACTTTTTTCCCCATGAGGTGATAAAATGTTATTTATTCAACTCCCAGAAAACAGACCTTTAAATTTTATAGAGCCCTGACTGCTGGAAGATCTGCCTTAGTACTTCTGCTTAACATCAGTCTGGTGACATTACTGCAAGTTTCACATGTTCTGGCTTGTGTGTGGCAGATGCTGTCATTTAATCTGAGTGGTTCATGAAACCATATCTTCAGTTTTAGAATTACATTGGTTGCCACTGGTGAGCAAACTGCTGAGATTTCTGTGATTTATGCCTGAAAGAGGAAGTATTAGGACATCAAGGACTTTTCTTTTATTCATAGGACTTCACTGAGTCATGAGTTGCAGTATGTATTTCTAGAAGTGGTGTAATCCTCCTTACCATTTTGCCATTCATAAAGGTCATGGAGCATCAAATTTTGAGGAGATGCTATTTCTATGGAAGAAATCATTTGCTCCTTTAATGAAACTCTGCTTTCATCAGGTAGTCTATGAACCTTAATTTCCAAGTGTCCTTGTAAATGGTGATGCCAATGGCCACCAAAATACAGTCTAATTTGCTTCTTATACCCTGAAACAAGACCCAGAGCTACATTCAATAAAGGGCTTAGTATATATAGAGTCAGGCCTTCCTCTTGCTTTCTCCCATCACCTCAGTCTTGTGTTCTTTACCACCTGGTAGCATCTCTGTATGAGAAAGAATAAAGTGTTCCCTTACCTATATATAGCTTGAGATCTACAACTTGCTTATTTATATATATATATATATATAAGTAAAAATATAGTATGAAGCTTTTGTATGTTGCATTCCTAGTATTAGAATATTCAGAAATTGCATTATGTCATATTTAGAATATTGTGTAGGAATTAACGGAGTAGTAAATGGATAATCTTGTTTAAATTTCAGACATTCTTAGTATGCAAGCATTAAAGGAAGTGCTGATACGTTTTTTTCTGCACTGCACTAGGAGTGATAAGGAAAAAATAATTGACAAGCAAGGTAGGAAAAAATCTGAAAAACAAGGTCAGCCAAGAGATGAGAGAGCGAGCATAGATGTTACTGAATTATGTGGTGAGGAAAGATATGCAAGAAATATTGGCCTGTATCAGGAACAGCGTGGCCAGCAGGTCCAGGGAAGGGATTCTGCCCCTGTACTCAGTGCTGGTGAGGCCACAGCTTGAGTCCTGTGTCCAGTTCTGGGCTCCTCAGTTCAGGAAGGAGATTGAGGTGCTGGAGCAGGTCCAGACAAGAGCAAGGAGGCTGTGAAGGGATCCAGCACAAGTCCTGTGAGGAAGGGCTGAGGGAGCTGGGGGTGTTCAGCCTGGAGAAGAGGAGGCTCAGGGGAGACCTCATCACTCTCTACAACTCCCTGAAAGGAGGGGGTGGCCAGGGGGGGGTTGGTCTCTTTTCCCAGGCAGCTCTCAGTAAGACAAGAGGGCACAGTCTCAAGTTGTGCCAGGGAAGGTTTAGGTTGGACATTAGGAATAAATTCTTTACAGAGAGGGTGATCAAGCATTGGAATGGGCTGCCCAGGGAGGTGGTAGATTCTCCGTCCCTGGAGGTTTTTAAGAAGAGACTGATGTGGCACTCAGTGCCATGGTCTGGTAACCATAGCAAAAGTGGGTCAAGGGTTGGACTTGATGATCTCAGAGATCCTTTCCAACCTGGATGATTCTGTGATTCTGTGATACCACCAGCCAGTTCCTCTAAAGACCTCGAGCCTTCCCATTACCTCCGGTGACTGTTTCTCTCAAATGCATTTCATTGTTCTCGGTTTCTCTCACTTCCCTGCAAATGTTCATGCATTCATTTTTTTCACCTAAAAAATAATTTTAAGTATGCCACATTTATCTGCTGTGTTCAGGGTACATTTTGTCCAAGAGAGAACATTTGGGTTTTCTTTTTCTAAAAGAAAGCTAGATTTTTACAAGATCCAATAATTCTCCTGAGATTTCTGTCAACATCGTATGAATTAATTTGGCAAGGACATAGCACATACTCAGTAACTCCACATATCCCACTTGATATCCTGGAGAACTAGGAATGACTCTGATGTGCACAAATAATCATGGAATTCACCTGCCAAACACAACTCAAAAATCCCAAACAATTAGAGTTTAAGGATTGTTTCCTCAGAGATCAGAAAGTCTGGGAGGTCTGACCTGGGCTGGTTACTGACAGGAAGATAAACCAGAAAGATAAAAAATGCAGTCTGCAGCTCTGAGACTCATAAGCCTCAACCTTTTATTTAGTTCCAACCAAAATGATCCTATGAGTCTGGTTCTCTTTACCAGGCCAGGTCTATCACAAGTACAGCCTGCTTGCTGCATGTGTCCAAAACTCCTCAGTACCCCCCTTGCAGAACGGTGCCTTTCTGAGTGTTCAGTGATATGGTTCAGCACTTAGCTGTAAGTTTCCAACCTTACTATGTCCTAGGCAATTTAAGGTAAGAGTTTATACTGCTCTTTTGAGAGGGCCTTTTGCTTTATATTCCTTCTTTAATTCATTACCAAATACCAGATTGGTTCAGTACCTACAAGGTCTGCATGACCTCAGTTACCATGGCAGAGTTATCAAGTGCCTTCTCCAAAGCACTGAGTCATATATTTTATGACAAAAAGAAAAAAGTGTTTTGCAGGCCACATATGCACCAAGAACACTGCTTATTCTCTTCAGCATCCACAGATCCCAAAGCCTGCAAGGCCTGTTCACATCTGCAGGGTGATGCTTTGTGCCATTTGTATGATTTTCCTTCCTTCATTTCTCAGTCTCCTTCACCGATTCAATGATAAGAGACTTCCCTTTTCAGTTTTCCAAAATTGACTTAGCCATATTGCAGTTTAGTTGATCATCAAGCAGATGGGTGATCTACATACATTACTTTCCATGACGTGGGTCACAGATAAGATTCTGTTTGTTTTAATATGTCCCTTTCTCTTCTGTCGTATGTTGGTAAAACAACCACTTAGCTCCCAAGACTGCTAATCAGAACTGACTTCCAAGGGGAAAGGTTCAGACCCTTCCAAGACAGACCCTAAAATTTATGCAGGGCAGGGAAGATGGATGCTTCTAAAAGCCGGACACAGGTGAGAAAAAAGTGTCAGCCTACTTACTCTCCATAATGCTTCCAGTGCCCCTTCTCTTTATTATATTTGTTCTGACCTGTGCCATCTATTCTTTGGCCTTTCCCCATTGCCCCCATCCATTGTCTTCATTTATGCCAAATTATAGCCCTTCTTCCCTCAGTGAAGGAAATTTTTCTTTCATAATGCTTTGCTATTCTTCTGCTCTTCTGCCATACACATGTATTGGATTAATATAAAAATTATTTTCAATATCCTTTGAACTCTTGTGCTTAAATGACATTTTCTCTGCATAAATGAAAATAAATATCCCAAGGGCTTTAACATGGAACATGAAGTTTTCTCCCATTTCCACCAAAAGTAGATTTTCAAATCTGTAGTATCACAGGTTGAATTTAAAAGCAGCCATGTGATGTCTTGGTGCATGTAAGATAACTTCCATAAAAAGAAGATAGGAACACAGGTAACATTACTTTGTCCATACAGGTAATTGTGATCAACCAACTATGCCTGTGCAGAATTTAACTCCTATTTTCAAAACTTTTCATTTTCACTTTTTATTTTCCAATAATGATTTTAAAATTTCTTTTATTTTTCTTTATTTTTCTGAGAGCTCTGCTGTTTGGGGTAAATGTTGACGCTCTGGAGATCACAAGAGTGATCACAAGAGTGTTGCTCTGGCAACACAAGAGTGAACAAGTAGCATCCTAATTGAAATTTCTGCCTTTGGGAAGTGCTGGGGTGAGGGGAGGGGTCAGATAAGACCCCCCAGTTCTGGTGACCTCTCCATCTGGATCATGTAGTCACCATCCTCAGTAATCCTGTGAAACGTGCCAGGTTTGACAGCAACATCAGCATATTTCAGAGCATTCAGAGAAGGCAGCCTGCCAACAAAAAGGGGTTTTTCCTTTACTGCCCCAGAAGTAGCACCTAGTGAGAGAACCATCTCCACACCTAAATATCCCTGAGATGAAACTTCTATGAAACTTCCTATTCCTTCCCCCTGTGGCAACACTGAGGAGTTAACCTGTATTGCTGCTGTAACTCATTAATTGCACTCTTCCAAACTGTAGCATTTTATATATTTTTTAACACAATCGTGTCCTACTTTTCAAGCACAGTTAGGGCACAATGTGAAGACATGGGGTGAGCCCCAAGGATAGTGATGGACAGTGCTTCTTCACTGAAGAAGGTGAAGAAGCAGAAAGCCAATATGTGATGACCAAAGGAAGAAGTTCCTTGCTCACTTAGAAACTGTTCTCAATATTGTCTTCCTCAGTTAGAGCCAGCCACCTCAACCTCAACTTTGAAGGACTTTTAGCAAGGTTCTACCCTTCCTTAATTTCCTACTCCCATGATTCTTTCTTGTAAGAAATGCAAGGAACATGTTTTAAACACCTACTAGTAACCAGGAGCACACTCACTTTGGTTTACCCGCAAAGAGCACTGACACCACATAGACAAAGAAATTATGAGGAAAGGAAAAAAGAGAGAAAATATTAAAAAAACCTACACTAGTACCAACATAGAAGATGAAATGTATCATGCATGTGCAATACAGAAGAACACTGGTACACGTGCTTCAAGAGATGGAGTTACTGTAGCAGGTGTCTTTAAAGCATATGCCTACACCTTCAAGCACACATATGCATATAGTTTATAAAGTAAAGGTCCTAGGAAGTGAGCAGTGGGGAAAGTCCAGTGCCAAGGGCTTGTAGGGAATAGGCTGAGTTCCCTCTAGTGGCTTTATTGGGCAGTTCCCAGGGGTGGCCCCGAAATGACCTGTTTGGGGACCAGCAGCCCACTGCTCTTCTCTTAGGTAGCTGGAGGGTATAATCATGGAGCAATTCCTGGTGAGGGCCTAATTGCAAGTTAACTTTGAGTTACATAAACAGACTAAATCAATCCTTCCTTGCCTTTATTTTTCTTTAGTTCCCATGCAGATGCAAGTACCCTTAAAAATTTCCTGTCTGCTTGACTCTGCTGCTTCATTGAGTTAATGTGCACTGCTAATACCTGCTGTTGCTAATACCTGCATTAGGCAGAGGCTTTGTGAGATCCCATTCAGCCAGAATAATCTTTGGGATGTTGTCAGGCAGTTCTGGGCAAAGATTCTGCAGATGGAAAACACATCCAGCAGCAGCTGAATCTGTGGCTGGGAAAAATGCATTTATTTTAAGTGAGCATCAGGAAGCAATTTATTGGGTCAAAATATTGTTGAATTATTGTTGTACTGTTGTGTTAGAACACTGAAACAATAGCAAGCAAGAAAGAAAAGAAGAAAACAAAAAAAAGTTTATGTTTTTGCTTTTGTTCAGCTTGTGTTTCACCTAAAAGGCAGATGGAAGATTAAGGCAAAATAGATTAGGCAGGAAACCTCCATTTCTAAAAGAAAATGTCTGGTGAACTTTAGGCAGATAGTGTATTTAGTAAAACACAGACTTACCAGATACTAATTACTGTGTCCCTGGGATTTTAAAAATACAGACAAATATGTTTCCTGCTGTGAATTTATGAACTGTGGAGGAGCTTGCAACAACTAAGAATAAAACTGTGTTGTTGCTTTCTATCCTGTGTTAAAGCAGGATACTAAGTCTCGAATAAATATATAATCTATTATGTTCTGTACTCCTGAGAAATTTAACCATTTGAAACAGTTGTCAAACCTCTTCAAAGGCCAGTCAGTAACATTTTTCATGATAGGTAATAGAGAGTGTGGATGTTGTAATGTTTCCTAGCACTGTGCTTTGGTTTGAACATCAGTGTTTCTCTGAGATTAGGATGGGAATCTCAGCACTGAAAAGGGAAATCTATGTAGGAAATGAGCTGTATATGTTGAGGATATCTATGAGTTACACGAAGAAATAATTTCTTCTTCTGCAGCATTTGGATGTTTGGAAAGTGCCTTGGGGACTCCAGAAAAGTCACTTTGCAAAGGCTCACCATATCAAAGTCATATTTAAGCAAACAGTAGTTCTAAAAACCTGACCATAAGGTAATTTGGGCAGGAAGGGATCTCAGGAGTCCTCTGGTCCTTCTTCCTGCTCACAGCAGGGCCACCTACAGGGTCAGGCCAGGTTATTCAGGACCAATTCTGATCATCTGAAGCCTGGCAGAGGGTTGGATGACTGAGCACCTTCAACCTTGTCTTGTCATACAGGATTCTCCCTGTCAGAGAGTTTAAATATAGCTCCATAATGCCAACAGTTTGGGAAAGCTCTGACATCAACCTCTCCCTGTTTCCTGTATGTTGAGTTAAAAGGTATGAAAGGTATAAATATTTAAGAATGAGCAGGAGGGATTTTTAAAGAAATCACAAAGGGTTTTCCATGTTTTAATTCTGAAATTGTCATTAAAAAAAAAAAAAAAATTCAGGCTAATGTCCCTTAGGAGGATTGGTGGAAAAGCACAACTTTATGTTACAGAAAGGCAGCCAAGCACATACAGTGTACTCATAATTGAACTGAATGTTTATACGGAGTTAAATTGTGCAAAATTGAACAGATAAGAAAAGCTAAATTACCCATACTGGAAAAGTAATTTGTTATATTGTTCCACAAACAGGAGGCTTAAGATAACTTGTTCTGCTCACCAGGTGGCAAATAGTAGTTTTGTATTATCTGTCCACAAAATCAAGCTGGTACTGTGAATTTCACAGTCATGGTGCTGAACAAACAGAAGTCAGCACAGCACCTGATCTGTCCGTACATGGCGTCTCACAGTAAGTTTAATTTTCCTTTATGCTTTTGGAAGGATTTATATATTCTTTGTGTAAGGAAAGTTCTGGAAAAGGGGAAAATAGTGAAATTTACAAAACACATCTCCTGGTGAGGAGAGAGAGGATACAATATAATATGAATAATATACTTTAGAGTTTTTCCATTGAAATTAGCAGTAGTTCTAATAGATGGTGTATACCTAAAGTAACTGTAAGAAGAGAGTGAGAAAATCTGGTAATTACATTTATGTCTGTGGTGCTGATTTAAAAAAAAAATAGACTAGATTTTTTTATTTGGGGAATGAAGTAATTTTTTTCTTAAGTATCTGTTAAAAGTGAAAAGCGACACTGCAGAATCAATACCCCACCTGACTCCAGAAAAGACATTTCTAGGGTTGGAAATTTAATTTTGTTCTTTCAAGTCACTCAGACCTTGGACTTTCTGCCAGTCTGCAAAGTAATCATGCTAGAGAGTCTTATGATAGAGGCACCTGCTGCTAGGGAACCCAGATTAATATTACCAGCACATATTGAGTAGGCTACAGAACATCCAACACATACTAATGATGCCTGGGCAGCAAAGTCAGCTGGCAGCCTCCAGACATCCCATTGAAGGTCCCCTGTGCTCCACAGCCACCACAGCTTTCCACTGCCAGGGCAGCCACTCCTTGCCAGGGCAACTTCAGCCTCTCTGGTTTTTTATTTATTTACTCCAAAGTAGGTCACCCTGTGCCATCTGTTGACACGTAAAAGCCACAGAAGTTTCCGGATTCCCTGTGGTATCCTGCAGTTTAACATGCATTTTTAATACCCTTTTGCTCTACCTAGCTGTTGGAGGTAGTGAGACTACTAATCTCAAGAGATCATTCAGTCATGTAGTGATATTTTAGGAACTGAGTGAAGGTCTTGGAGTAATATGCTGGAGGTACATATAATTGAGTGGGGAGGAAATTCAACAAGAAGGGGCTGATTTTTTTTGCTGATCATGAATTCTGGGCTACACTGCTCTCAGCAAGGAGGTTCTCGTGTCCATCTGCTTTCTACTTCTGCAGCAGCCTTGTTGAAAGCTTAGGGAAGCCATCAGTCCCAGATAGGTATATTGCAGGTCTTGTCAGGCCCCAGTTAGATTTGCTTTTCTTATATTCTAAGGGTGAGCATGTGAAATAAAGAGCATTTCATGTCCGCAGCTGTCTCTCTTGATTTCCTTGCACAGCACCCTCAGCTCTCTCCCATGTTCCTGTTGAGTGTGGATTACTCACACAGTGCAAAGATAGTTTTTTATATTTTTTTAATAGTGATCTTGATTTGAATAGTGATCTTGATTTGAAGCTATGTCACTCAAGTTATCCACAGGCAGATTTCTGGAAAGGGATATTTCCACATGAGTGAATAGGGGACGGCATCACTGGCATCGCAGATAAATCCCTTGGTATGTGTACAGTAAGCAGCTCTGGTAAGGAGGGAGGAGGTCATGTGTATGTGATACAAAACATACAAAAAACAGACTACAGAGCACACAAATATCTGTTGGAGCATGAAGAATGTGCATGAGAATGTAGCAGATGAACTTTTTAATTATAGGAACTGACCCTGGCCACCCTGCGGCTAAATGGATGCTGTTTGGGGTATACCCATCTTCCACCTGCTAATGTTCAGCCACCTGCCTCCTGTTTCATGAGAGGATTTGGGACAAAGAAAGGAAATTCAGGTCCCTGTAATGTGTGTATGCAGAGATTATATCTGAGATTCATAATAAACTATGGAAAGGTAATAAGGTTATGAAGGACCTGGACAAACTGTGACTCAGGGTCTCTATGACCTGCTTAAGACCAAAATAGCTTAAGTCCAGGCAATGACAAACAGGCTGAAGTAACTAAAGATCAAGCTCTCTTGGACTAAAAGCAATGAGAACACATAACCTAAGTTTGCCAGATCTCATTGAGCAATGTGTGACTTCACTTTGAAATAATTTTAACCATTAGTTGAGACCAAAATGGATCGGACTAGCGTGTTCAGCAGTACAGTTTGACCACAACTGTTTGCAAGTTTAGTTAGTTGTTCACAGGACTGATCATCCTAATTTTCTTAGTTTTTAAAAATATAAAAACACCCTTGTTTCATTTCACAGTGACGACTGCACAAGCTCAAATCACCCTAAAACTCTGGCAAAGTTCTGCGTGTGTATTGCTTTGACCTGAAAAAATCCAACTGCACTCTGGTGAGTTATTCTTAAAGCAAGGTCAGTGAAGTTCATAGTAATGGAAATCAGGAACACAATTCTTTTTAATAGCCATGCAGACAAATATATTTTTTCCTTTTGCACTAATCTGTTTATATTTTTCCAGAAAACTGTTATAAACTCTAACAAATATGCAAATTCACCATACCTGTAAATCTCTTCCTGTCAGCATTAAACCCAAGAGTGTAAGTGGTGAGTGCAAACATACTCTGTGTTTATTTAAGTTTGTGATATCACATAAATTAAACAAAGACTAAAAAAAAAATCATTATAATGGCTATTTCCAGTGTGTTATTTCCTTGTATATTCCCATTGTGAGTAGATAAAGTATGGTTTTGCAAATATTTATTTTTAAATTAATATCTTAAGCAAATAATCATTATTAATTAACACCCACAGGGCTTGGGGTTTTTGTATTTGCATGATCAGTACAAACCTGTTTAGTAATAGGAGCAGAAATAATGACTCTTTTAAATGTAATTTCCCAAGGTATTCTGGAAAATGTCAACACTTGACACAAGTGTATTTATGATTATGCAATGTATCAGACTTCAGATTTTTAAAAAAAATTCATAATTAGAAAGCTTTGGGTTAAAGAGTTTTGCAATTACATACAATAAGCTTCTGGTTTGCTGCTTCAGCAGCTCCTCAATACCACTAAATCCACAACAAGGTACTTAATAGCAATTTGTGATGCCTAACAGTAGTAATCAATTTAAGATTCCTGTGGATTGTAAATATATCACAATTTTGCTGCCTATCTACAAAATAGTGTAGTTAGATGAAACAAACTAGAGGCTCTCACATATTTTTTATGAAACAAACCCCTTTATATTTAAATTGAAATTAAAAAATAGAAAATTGAATATTGAATTGTTTGAGTTGAATGATCATCTTGTCTGTTTTACCCACAAATAGATACTGTCTATGAACAAACAATTGTCATGCTTCAAAGACTCAATGGATTAAAAGCAAAGATCTGTAAGAGCTGTAAAATACTTTCTTCCTCCAAGAGAATAAAAGAGCTGAGGCCTATCATTCCATTTGAATCAATAGCATAATTAAACTTTATTTCTAAAAACTATAGGATGTCTTTTTGAAATAACCAGAAGCATACTTATGTTAGTAAAGGGGCATTTTAACATCAGGAGAGATCAGATTATTTTTTTCATTGCTTTGAACAGTTTAGCACAGTCTAGCTATCATTTTTCTCTGACATTTACATTGTCATAACTATTATAAATGTTATCAACCATTTTAAAAATTGGCAGAGGAGAGAAAAAATTAGATGTGTGGAGATTTATGTAACTTTTATTTACTTTTGCTTTAACTCTATATAGATTTAACAGGGAAAACACTTGGTCTCATGAACAGATGTGGATTAACTCTCTTTTACAGGTATTGGGGGGGGGGGGGGGGGACAGAAGTTAACAATGATGGGCAAAGTGCCTGCAGTTTTTTAGCATTATGTGCCTGCCTGTTTTCTGTGTGTGTGTTTATTTATTTACTGGACTGTCCACACCACAAGTGGTCTATGAGTCAGCCAGTGAAGGCAGGGAGGGAAAGGCAGCAGCAGTTCATGTCCTTGCTCCTGTCCTTCCCAAAGGGAAGGTAGCTTGTTGCTCAGGCTGCCAGAAAGGAGTTGGCAGCAATTGAGGCTTTAAGCCATTTGCATCTTATCATCATTTTTTCATGCTGCTCTGGGGTTGTTTGTGTTTTTTGCCCAATTAGTAAGCCATGCCATGAAGTCAATTGCTGAATTTACCTGACTTAAAAAAAAATAAAAGCTGCCTTTTAGATGGAGGAAGGGACTAGACATCTCTGACACAACTAAATGAAATATAATAAATATACAAATACAACAAGTAAAAGCTCATAGTGTCAGTAATTGAAGTGTTTTAACATTGAGTGTCTTGATGTTTAAGGACATGGTTTAGTAGCTGACTGTGGTGTTAGTCAAAGGTTGGATTGAATGATCTTGGAGGTCTCTTCCAACCTAAACATTCTGTGATTCTGGGTGATTCTGTGATGGGGCATCCATGTGTACAGCCCATTTTCATCACAAATCTTTTCAGGCAGGGATAATATTATGACTGTAGTGATGCTGCTGCTACTGAAATGATACAAATATAACAACTGACCTATAGGATAATGTGAAATACATTACCATATTAGGGGTTAAAAAACATACAAAAATTCAGCAGTGTAATAAGTAAAAGAGTGTAGCTGAAGCAGTGTTTTTTAATTGCAGCACAGGGAAGGGGTCAAGGAATTTTTCTCCAAGGTAAGATCTTTGATACTTGACACTTTCCTTGTTACAAAACTAAAGAAATTTGAGTATGAAAGAGAGATCAAGCAGTCAGTAAGGTTTGTGTCTGAAGAGTACTGGATATCAGTAACACCAGAAATTTAATTGTCTGCTTACATTATGCTATGCAAACTTCAAGGAGACCCATAGGAGCTGATCAGTTTTGTGTAAGTCTTCAGAGAGCCAAATCAAAGAAAGAAATGCAAGTTTATCTAGCCCTGTTTTTTAACAGCTACCTGCCCTGTTTGGCAGTGCTTAAGTCAGGCAATTTTTGAACTTGGAAATAACCAAAGTTTTGTGTTAGAGAAAAGAAACCATACAACTAACCAAACAACAAAAGCCCAAAACCAACCAACAAAAAACAAACAAACAAACAAACAAACAAACAAATGAACAAACAAAACCAAAGGAAAAACCAAAATATAGATGCTCAATATGTTCTTTCAGAGTGCAAATGAAAATCTTCACTGGACAGAGAGAACTGTTTTGTTAAACCATCTAAATCTTGCAAAGCTTATGCCAGCCTCTGTGGCTAATGGTGCATAAAAATGATTGTTTTGAAAATAACTATGTCTGTTTAAAATACAGTCTCTCCCTCCCAGAGGATACCACCCACACGGCAGAGTCAGCAGACTGAAAACTGAGATAATTCTAAGCTGCTTCAGTCGAGTGTTTAAATTCCAAAATGGCAAGAGGGATGAGGGAGTGGGGGGAGCTTGAGTTAAGCTCTTGGGTTTTGCACTGAAAGGGGCAGGCACATTTGGCAGGTACAAAGAGCTGGGAGCAGCAGCATCTCAGCTGGGCACAGCTGCCTTCTCAGAGCATGATTCTGAGCTCTAAGCACAGGTTTTACCTTGCCCTTTTGGGTACAGGTTCACTGCATTTGGACAGATGGTGAGGTCTTAACCCCTAAGTCAAATAGCAAATAGACACGTGACTGAGAAAGGAAGATGAAAAAGGTCCTGAGGAATAAAAGTGCTGGGTGAGGAATTTCAAATTTAATTCCAAGTTTTGTACATTCTGTAACCAAATCTGAGGGGAACATGGAGCTTGTATTTTCTGACTCAGTCTGCTCTGGACAAGGAAAATTTGACCACGCTATGATTAAATTTTAAGTGCTGGGAATAATCTGTCTATAGTCTGATTCCACTTATTCTGTATTTCCTTTCCCTTGGTAAGAAATGTATAAGATGAAGTGGTGTTCTTAAGTCACTAATGGTTAAAGAAAACATGCCTCAGTCAGTGACTTAAGTGATTTCTCTTCCTGAGATCTTTAAACCTCTTCTGCTCTATGGTGATACTGATATTATGATCTGACCAAAGAAGCCCTCATCATGCCCTCTTTTTACATACAAAATCCACTTTTGCAGCATTTTATGTCTTGATACATCCTAATAGAAATCTATTTGTAAACCAGACTGGAATGTTATTTTAGGCAAGTGGGTGCATAGCTCCTACACACAGCAACGGCCTACTTTGGTTTTTAATACTCACTGTGCTATTGTTTTTAAAGCTTTGGATTTTGGCTTGAAATCCAGGCCACCTTGAATTTCACAGCAAAACTCAGTGTCACTGAGTTCAGTCTGATCTGGATTTCAACCTAAATGCCTAATGTTGCTAATGTGGGATGTGGTATACTTGATCATCAAGTTTTTTTATGGCCACAACAGATGTTCCTTCTTTAGACCAATGGAAAGCTACCAAACCTCATCCACCCTCTAAAACAAAAATACAAGCATTTGTTTACACTTCGATTCCAGGAATATGAATTGAATTAGCAGCTGGGAAGTTTGTTCTTGTTTACTTACACAGAAATACATGCACAATTACTGCTTTTCCCAAAGAACCATGATGTTGTCTGGATTGTATTTCCTCTATATAGTAATAGTATTTTTGCCAGTCTAATGCTGCATTATAATTTATTTAGCCCAATCAAAATATCAGCACAATATTTTTTATCCTGTTTTGTAAAAATACATCCTTTTTTTTTCTTTCTTACATCTAGTAGACCACAACAACATGTTTAAGTTTTATGTTTTCCATTTTGTAGACTTATAATTTATATGTACTATAATACAACATTCTCATAACCATAACCCAAGGCACAAGTTATAGAAAATGAATATACTAAATATAAATGTTTTCTTCCTACTAGTAACATTCAGTGAACTTTCAAATAGACACAAAATTTTGAAAACCTGCTGCCTTCTCCTAAATTAGGAGAAAAAACATGATAGCTTAACAATGGTGACCTGAAGCTTTCTAATATGAGGAGCAAGAAAATGATTGCTTGGTTTGATATGTACCATCTCATCTCTAGGGTAAATATCTAATAGTTCTTCCACACAAAAAATTAATTCATACTGAGAAGGAGACAGAATAAGACCAAGACTAGGAAGGCAAGAGTTTTGTATAAATGAAATAGAAGTCTCATTCAAGATGCATCTGTTGATAATGAATAAAAATACTTTATACCTTTTCCTTTCTTTCCTAAATTGGCCTGATTTCAGGAGTCATAGCATTGGTTTTATTTGCAACAAAAATTCTTTTGACCTTGCTTAGTCATCAGTGTAGGTGAAGCTGTTCCTTGTTTTGCTCAGAGCCAAAGCTCGCTCTGATTTGATAATGTGTTGCAGCAGCAAATGATATTTATTTTTTCTTCTCTGGCATGTCCTCAACAGTGATGCTCCCAGCAGCTCTGTCAGGAGAGGATTGAGCTGACTGAACAGCTCACGGCTTCCAGAGAACTTGTCTCACTACCCCCTTCTTGCCCTGGCACCTTTTGGACCCTTGGCCAATTTAACTCACCAAAACATCAGGAAATTACCTGACTTTTTTGCCTAAGCTATTTTTGTGCCATTTTAGTGAAATACAGCAGCTCAGGTGAAGGTCCAACACATGCCACAGACACGATAGTGAGCAGCTGGAGTTTTTGGCTGAGAGAGGGGACTTCAAAGGGGAACTGTGGAAGATCCCTTTGGAAGCAGAAAGCTGCCATGTGTCTTGTGAAGCTGTACCCAGTCAAAAAACACCTGTTCTCTTTTCTGAGCTCATTTTTATTGACTGAACTAGCTCACTGAAGATGTGGTTTCCTGACCCACACAAGAGAAGCAGCAGAAGGAGCACATACCTGGAGGTCCATGGAGGGAGGATCTCTCCTCTCAGCAAGTTCCTCATCAGGGGCTGTGTTTGCAGGCACACCCTGTCTGGCCTCTTCATGGGCTCTTCTCCTTGCAATGGAAAAAGAGTCTGACTCTTATCTTTTCCTCACTGACAGCAAATATATATGAAATCTAATGCAGGGTTCCCTTCATGGTACCTTTAGGAAAACCCCAACCTGCGATGTTACTTTTGCCTTGTTAGAACAAATGGATGACACCTACACAGTGCATTTAATCCTCCTGAAGAAAAAAATCATGTGCAAGCCACTTAGATGGAATATTTATTTTTCCAATTTACAGCTTTTAAAGCTACTGCAAGCACCCATCTCTGGGTGAAAAACTGTTGTTCAGGTATATAAATCTATAAGGTGTATAGGATGAATCTCTGCAAAAGGTAGAGCAGGCTGAGCAGGACCCCAGAGTTTTGTTGAAGAAATATGAAAAATATAGGGAACAGCAGTGCCTCTGGGAACCAGATACTTAGGAAGAAAAGATGTGTGGGTTTTTTCCCTCCCCCTCACTAAAACTTAAAGTGGCAACCAGCTCTTCCCACAAGTGCAATAGAAGTTGGATTTGATGGATGCCTAGAGCAGATGCTTGTAAATCCCAGCTGGCATTATCTTCAGGGACACCCTGCCTGCTCCAAAGGGCTTCCAGTCCTAGAAATCCCTTGGCAAGCAGACCTGCATTTTATGACCCCTTTGCTGATTATGTGGCTCCTCAGCTGCTGACTAACACTTAACTGCATATAACTATAGGGTAGTTGAAAGCTCAACACATTTTTAGCTGGACAGCTTCATTACACTTGGAAGGATTTGGGGGTGGAGAGAAAGAACTGACCACAATCACAATACTTGCAAATTACAAGAGTAAAAGTAGCTTGTGACAAATATATGGCGTGGGAACCTGAACTCTGCTTGAAGTGCCTGAGAGGACTTGGTTGTCACTGGGAAAAGGTTCTTCCTTCCCTCCTCTGGAGCAGGGAAACCTGCAGTACAGCCCATCAAATCACCTCTCTGGGTGACAGAGAAAGGGTGCAGTAGATAGACCATGAAAAAACAAACAAAAAGTGTATTTCTGGTCATTCAGTGTATACAGGGAAAACACTAGAAGCTGTAATTTTGTTTCTGTTGGCTTCAGCTCTCATCAGGTACAGGTTGGTTGGGCAGGCAAGGTCACTATTTGGACACTGTCCAGGCAACACAACCATACATCTGACCATCAGGATTCCATTAGGAAGGTCAGCAAAGCAACAGATCATCACAGCTTGGACTTCTGTGGCCAGCACTGTGCACCCACACCCCTCTTGTGGCATACAGGCTGCAAAACCAAAGCTTCCCCAAAGCTTTCTGCACTTGGGCTGTGCAGAGGCTTAGCCCGTGTGCTTTGCATGTGATTTATCCTGCTTCCTGCTGCTGTGGGTTCAGTGGAATTGCAGATGCTGGAGAAGCAAAGGCCACAGGTGGTGGAGCTGGCTACCCTACCCAGGGGAGCATCTGGAACTGTGCAGGGGCTTTCACAGCTCTGAGGTTCAGAAATACCAGAGAAACATATAAGAAGAAAACAAAACCCGGGCAGGTTCGAATCATAGTGTTGTTCAGGCTGGAAAAGCCCTGCAAGATCATCCTGTCCAACCTTTAACCTAAACCAGCTCTACCAGCCCACTGTTAAACCATGTCCCTAAGCACCATATCCATACAACTTTAAAACACATTCAGGGGTAGTGATTTAACTACTTATCTGGCCGGCCCATTCCCGTGATTAATAGTCCGTTCTGTGAAGTTTTTCCTAACAACCAACCTAAGACTCCCCTGGTGTAACCTGAAGCCACTTCCCCTTGTCCTATCGCTAGTTACCAGCGAGATGAACCCCACCCTCACTACAACCTTCTAGTCATAGAGAGCAGTAAGGTTTCTCCTCAGCCTCCTCTTCTCCAGGCTAAACAACCCCAGATCCCTCAGCTGCTCCTCATGATGCTTCTGCTCCAGACCCTTCCCCAGGATTCGTAGCTCTTCTCTGGACACTCTCCAGCAGCTCAATGTCCTTCATGTAGTGAGGGGCCCAAAACACGGTATTCGAGGTGCAGCCACAGCAGTACCGAGTAGAGGGGGGGGTGTTCACTTCCCTCGTCCTGTTGGCCACTTTAAAAAACTTCTAGTTGAAAAAATAAGGGCTATGTTGGAGAAAATAGGGTGTTAATTTCCAAGCCCTGCGGAATTACGGCAGATTCTACATTCGGACTCTGGGAAATGGCGCGTAGAAAGTAGCTGAGGACTGAAAGGATCTTGTTTGGACAGTAAATACGTGTCTGAGGAAGCCGTGCGGTAAGTCACCAGCATCATGCCGCGGCTGACAGGATCCGCGGGTAGCGGGAAGGCTGTCCCCACACTGGGCGCTGAGTCCCAAGGGGACAACCCCCCACACCACCCCCTCCCGGGGTGCGCTGGGACAGGTAGTTCTGACTGGGCCTGGCAGGCGGGTCGTGCCGGGGTGAAGAACTACGTTTCCCAGGCTGCCCTGCGGCGCCGCGGAGACTATAAAAGGGGGCGGAGGCAGGCGCGGGGAGGTCACACTGCTGGGGGAGATGGGAGGGGGGGCTGCGTGAGGAGGAGCGGCGTGAGGAGGTGCGGGGTGCCGGCAGGTGCGGGGTGCCGGCAGGTGCGGGGTGCCGGCAGGTGCGTGTAGACCCTGCCCGCCCCGCTGGTCTCTGATGGGACCGCAGGACCCTCCGCAGGGCGGCCCCGCCGCCGGGCTGCCGCCGCTGGAGACAGTGAAGCAGTGGGCGTGCGAGATGGTGGATCTGAACGCGTCGCGGCTGGGCGCGCTGAGCCGGGACATCTGGAGCCGGCCCGAGCTGGCCTACGAGGAGCACCGGGCGCACGACACCCTGACCCGGTTCTTCTCCAGCGAGGAGCTGCCGGGCGCCGCTTGGGACGTGCAGCCACGCTACAAGCTGGGCACGGCCTTCCGCGCAGACTGGGGCACGGCCGCCCCTCAGGGCTCTCGGCCGCTCCGCCTCGCCTTCCTCTGCGAGTACGACGCTTTGCCCGGCATCGGCCACGCCTGTGGGCACAACCTGATCGCCGAGGTGGGAGCCGCCGCCGCGCTGGGGCTGAAGGCCGCCCTGGAGAGGCTGCCGCAGCCCCCGCCCGTCGCCGTCCAGGTGAGAGCTCTCCTCCCGAGGCGGGGTGGCTGCGGCCCCGCTCCCTGTGAGCCGCTCGGGCGCTGACTTCTCCGAGTTTCTGCTACAGGTCACGGTCCTGGGGACGCCCGCGGAAGAACAAGGAGGAGGCAAAATAGACCTGATAAAGGCTGGAGCCTTCGACGGCCTGGACGTGGTTTTGATGGCGCACCCCTCGCAGGAAAACGCGGCTTACCTGCCCGATGTGGCCGAGCACGAGTGAGTGAAGGGGTTCAGGTGGGAAAGGTTGCCTTGTCATTAGCTTTTTTCCCCCCTCTCTCCGAGCAGGGGACGTTCTTTGGAAAGGGACGAACTTAAGGTAGGGGACCTTGCAGGTGACCTTCAGACAAGAGTCTTTGGGGTAAGGAGCCAGGTCACTGCTCCGGATGCTCCGAGCCATTCTTCCGAAGTGCTGTTGAGCCTAAAGATCCAAGACTGTTTTGAGATAACCGTCATGTCTCCCCAATGTCTGTTCTCCTGTTTCTAGGCATTTCTCTGTTTTTTTGCACTTGCATCTGATTATCTTCAAATTTTAGAATATGCAGCTGGGGGGAGTCTTGTGGATCACAGTTCTGGCTCTCTTGGCCACTAGGTCATGTAGTCCTCTGTACACATTTTGATGAGTTTTGGTAGTGTTGCAGGTTTTATCTCCCACTTTTGAATGAAACAGCCAGCTTAGCCTGACTGCTGTTTGAATCTGGGCTGTCTTTCAGCCTAAATTTGATCATGGCCACTTTATTAACTCTCAGGTAAACTTTTTTTAATAAGTAGTTCTTGGTTTTCCTTCATGTTTACCCCCACTATAAGTACAGACAGCAGTCATACCATCAGTCAGCATTTTTTTATTTTGCAAGCTAGCAATACAACTCTTGAGAAATTATGCCTTATCTTCTTTTGAATCGCCCTACTGTTCTGTGTCAGCACTTGTTTGTACTAGGAGTCACTTGACTTACCTTGAAGTACTTCTTTCTGGATGTTCATAACCAGAACTGCACATGGTACTTGAGATGGAGCTTCCTTAGGTGTTACTCAGCTGATGTACTGATCATAGTGTCTAGTTACAGTTTTGGAGACATCTGATGCATGTTTGGGGCTTTCCTCTTCAGTCATTTTCAAGCAGTCAACTCTTAGACAAATGCTTAGTCTGTAGGTACATGTTTTCTTAAAAATACTTGAGTTTAATTTCATTCTTGCTCTGTCAGTCTGCAAGGCTGTGCTCTTCTTCCTTAGGTATTATAAACTCCTGTTTTCAGTGTCCTAGAAGTAGTCTATCAGCAGGTTTTACATTTTATGCCTCAGTTAATAATGATTCTTGAGGTCTTGTGCTGTAGAGACTCCACTAGTAACCTCCTTGCAGTGCAACAGTGTTTTCCAAGTATTACATTTGCCTGTCTCTGACTGAATTCTGTCATATTTAAATATAACTTTTTCCATCTGTTTCTGACTTAATGTACTGACTGCTGGTTTCGTCTTGGTTGTACTACTTTCCTGCACCTATGTGCTTGATTTTATTGGCCATCTTCCTTTTGCCAGTGCTATTCCTGATGGGTAATTTGCTGCTGAGTTTTATGGTAGTAGCTGACCAGGTTGGCAACACCTAGCCTTCTTGCTCAGCCAGCCCTCTGCTGTAATATTTCACTGTGTTTCTGGAGAGTCTTAACTGATTATTGTTACATCCTTACTTCAGCTTGGCTTTTGGCTGCTGTACCTTATATTTATCATCTTCGAAGTGCAGTTTTCATTGGTAGTTTTGCCTTTTTGTTCATTTCAACTGTTGCAATAGCCTTTTGAATTTGATACATTTGAATTTGAATTTGATTTTGAATTGAAGATTGGGAAAGCTGCCTTTGGAGATGATGGTCTGTTGTAGGAGTTAAGTCCTAGATAGCCTCTAAACATCGAGCATGGAGGAGGCATGGCACCAAAGTACTGACCAAAAAGCTTACTACCTGCAAAAGCTTGAAATACTCAGCTTATGTCTTTATGTAATAATGAAATTCCAAAGGTACAAAGACTCTTTTCGCTATTAGTAATTGACCTTTTGGTTGTTTTCAAGGAATTGGAGGACTGGCCATCACTAAATTGCTAGTAGTACTGTATCTGCAAACTCTAAGGCTGGCAGGTACCTGAACTAAAACTGACATACAGGGAAAACTGGTGAATACGTGGCAAAAGTTCCTGATTTGTATTAAAATTGTATTTGTGTTATCCTTCACCTAATCAGCCAATTCACTGTTGTTCAAACAGATCTACCACCTTTTGCTAATATTCTTAAACTGGCTTAGCATTGCATTATTCACCAAAATCTGTTGGGTTTTTTGAGAGCATGTGACATCTGTGTAGCCACAGCAGAACAAGAAAGAAGATTTTTAAGTAAGAAATGCATGTTTCTTGGGGAAAAAAAAAAAAGATTGCAACATGAAGAACATTTTTAAGTAAGAAGTGCATATTTCTTGGGGGGGAAAAAAAAGATTGCAACATGACTTCCTGCTTTCCTTTGTCTTCTTTCCATTTTTCTTGAGAATATCTTGAGATCTGTTCTGCCTTCTTTGTGAGCTGGTTTGAGGGCTTTCAGTCTAATACTTGGGATGTTAACGTATGAGGGTTTTTTATCTTGATTTTATAATGATAATAAATATCTGTAAGTATGAACTTTGTTTAAATGGGACATGTCTTTGACTTTGGAGGACAAGGGAGGATGAAAGCAGGCGTAGTTAGTTTGGACTGCAGGAAGAAGCAGGTGTTTGCTGCTGCAACTGTACCACTCCACTGTGTCCCTATCCAGTGTTGTGTCCTGGTATTACCTTGCATCCATGGCATGGTTCAGGGCATGAGGGGTCAGCTAAGGACAAGAGGCTAAGCTGCAGCTGGGCAAGACAGGAGGATAGGCAATTCAGTCAGCTTGTCCTAGGAGGGAGGGTAAGAGACAGCTTGTGTGTCTTTGGGGAACTCTGAGCTTAAGGGTGGAGTCTTTTATGTAAAGGACTGGTTGTTAAGTACAAGCTGATTTAGTTAAAATCTCTAGTACTGATAAAAATATGACTTCTGTTATTTAGACATGGCTTGCGTGTGATCCTAGTAGTATATTTCTGCTGTCCTCTATACTGTACCCATTTTATTGGCATTTAAGAAGAATTAGGGCAATCAACTTCTAATTTACAAAGAAAAGTTTTCTTACCATCTAAGAATGTCAGTAACTAAGTCTCAGCACAGTGTTGGAGAACAAAGTGTGTGTGTGAACAAGAAGTGCTGGAAACATTTAATTAGTATGTCATGTCTGTACTTGTCAGGAAAAGGCTGCATATCACTATCTTACTGGTAGCTCTCTAGCATAATTCTCTCTTTGTTGTTCCATTTTATTGATTTTTTTTTTTTTTTTTAGAACTTTCAGCCTCATCCCCCACTCAGAGCTCAGCTTTGCAATAGTGTAGTGCCAGGTAAATTATTTGGTGTTCTGGTGCACAAAATCTAAACAGCAACATATTTGGGTGAGCAAAAGGAACTTTTATTTTAGAGTTGTTTCAGTGAATGAAAAACAAATAAGCAATGCCTTTTATCTCCTAGTGTGACTGTGAAATACTATGGAAAAGCTTCTCATGCTGCTGCTTATCCTTGGGAAGGAGTTAATGCATTAGATGCTGCTGTTCTTGCATACAACAATCTGTCTGTTTTAAGACAGCAAATGAAACCGACCTGGAGAGTTCATGGTGAGATCTTCATTAAATCTAATGTCCAGCAAGTAAGAGTTTAGGCTGTTGAAATACTAACTTACAGAATCCCTTAAAATATCTCATTGTTGCACTACAGAACCATAGCAGCTTCAAATATTATGAAATAGCACCATTTAATTTGAATAGTTTGTCTGTGATCTTTAAAAACATGTCAGTGTTCAGAACTAACTTCTGAAGATAGGCCTGTGGCTCACATTCAAAAGAGAACACTGGGAGAGGCTGGGAAAATTTTGAGAGCTCCTGTCCAGGAAAACCAAAATAACCTAAGTTTATTCTGATATGTGGCTTTGAATTCGTTAATGTACATGTGTTTGCATAGGTGTAAGATGAAAGCAAAAAATTAATTACCACTGCATGATTTTTGTGGTATATCTTCCATTAATTAGGTGACATTTATGGAAAGTGTAGTGGGTGGTCTAGAGTAATGGAAGCTTATTTGCTGAAGTATAAAAACCAAGTGATGGCAGAAGCCTCTATAGTTCTGGTTAGAAGCCAAATCAACTCAGTGTGCATTGTATTCTAATATTAAATATCAAGTAGACAGGTCTTAACCATAAGACATGTTCACCATTAAGCTTAACTTGTACTCATTCAACATCATACACTTCTTTTTGTACAGTGACAAAGTTTCAGAAGTTGAGATGGAAGCTGTCCTTTAGCTTTAAACCAGGGTTTTCCTTATGACACCCGACACAACTTTTTCCAGGTTGAAATTAAGAAATTTTGCCATAAATACGACTCAGGAAGGTAGAACTGTTTATTTGAAAAGCTGGTAATGAGCTTAAAGCAATTCCAGAAATTCTGAGCTAATAATCATTATAAGTCTTAGCTGCTTGTGCTGTATAATACGTGTGTGTGTTTTTCTCCAGGATGTCTGTTGGAGTCTGGAAGCTCTAAGAATTCTCACTGTGGGTCAAGATATTTGCAGTTACTTGAATGATTTTCAAACAGCAGGCACAGTCTTAGCTCTCCTATTTCTCTGTAGGAAACAAGGCACTTAACTATCAGTTTTGGTGTCTGAAACCTTTGTATTACAGGTTTAAGACTGGAGGTGCCTAAGTCTTCTACTGGGTCTAAGCTCCAAACCTCCAAACGCTCCTTTCTTAGTTTCTAAAGGCTACATGAGTAATGTAGGAAAAAAAGCAGCTGCCATCATAAACCTGATTGTCAAAATGGAAATACATAAAATAAGTGTATAAACAGGCAGAATGAAGGAAGTACACAGGAAGTATAAACAGGCAGAATGAGTTTTAATTTTATGAATTCTTTACAACAGGGTGTTGGAGGTCTTGTGGTGCAGGCTTGCAGAAACAACCATGGCTGACTTAAGTGATCCTAAAAATGTTAGTGTTAGCCCACTAACAAGAACAGAAATAGTTTCCATTAACTGAAGTTTAGAATTTCTAACTTGTATTTGAACACTAGTTCAAATCCAAGCCAACATGTATTTGAACAATGTTGACTTGAGCTTGTCTAATATTTCATAATTTTCTTTCTTCTCTGCTCATGAATTAAATAAATGTTTTCCCCCTTGAAAATAGGAATATGTATTTTTTTCTGTTCAAGAAATTTTAATAAACAAGCTGTAAAAAAAAAAAATTCCATCTAGAAAGAGGGCAAACTGAGTGTTATAAGTAGCATGCAGGCAGCCTACTTTTAAGCTGTTCAGTCCATATTAGTTGGTTTGAAATTTAAGTGTAGATATTCTTTTAGACTCTACCCAGTCCCACTTACAAATGTGTTGGAAGACAAATGAAAGTTCACTAAGCCACTTGTTCTGATCAAACATGTGGACATGTGGTGTGTCTACCAAATTTGCATTGTTACTTGCTGATTTTCTGGTTCCTTTTCTGTGGTGGCTGTCCCTCTTACCTGAGATGTTCCTTTTTTATGAACTAGTAATGATAGTGGCTTAATTCAACACTGTTCACTATGACTTTATTTGAGGCTGGAATAGCTTTTACTTAAGGGAGGGGTCCATAGTCTGAATAGGTTTACTGCATCAGGCTTCAGTGACACATCAGTAACATTGTACAGTGTTTCCATCTAAAGGTGGGTAGTTTCTCAAGTTCTGTAGGAAACAAATCTCATTTCACACATATAAATTGAGGAGAGGAGCCCAGGGAAACAGGCAGCCTGTTAAAAGCAAGGAGCTGTTAAAGCATTAAGAAATAATGTAGGCTTGAGGTCTACAATGCTGGGTTTTTTTAATTGAAATATCTAAATATTGTGGTCTTTTATGGTAGTGCCTCTCATGACATAATTGAAAACTTACGTAGTTGTCACGCAGTTCTTTGAGGGAACACTTTCAACTCAAACTTCACTCTTGAATAAAACTGTATATATATTTCACACTGCAATATTTCTAAAGAATTAGTATTAATAACTTAATGAACCTTCTGTGCCCTGCAACACATACGTTGCCCCAGTATTGCTGAGAAATGCAACTTACTCAATTTCTCTCCCAACTGGCAAAGTGAGTAGGAAATGTTCTAGTTGAGGAAACTAAAAGCTGAAATCCAAGATACTCTGTATAACAAATCTTTTTCAGTGGTAGCCAGATTTCTTTGACTCTCATGCTTTGAATTTCAAGGATAAAAAATGCTAGCTTGGCTTGTCTTTAGGTTTACAACAGAAAAACAAAGAATGCAGTGAAATTTTGCTGAAAAACATGTACTTAATCTGCTATAATGGGGAAAATTTGTTCATGTATTTTATTTTTTACATTCTTTATCAATTGGTAATGCTCAGTTGGTGATTTGTTATTTTTTCTTTATTTTGTTCTTGATCAAGGAGTTTCATTTCAATCTGAAGATCAGACATTTGCATTTAACCCTGGTAACATGACTTTTCCCTTTCTGCAGGTGTAATAAAAAATGGTGGTGTGAAACCTAATATCATTCCTTCTTACACTGAACTAGAGTTTTATTTGCGTGCCCCTTCAATGAAAGACCTTTCTGTGCTGACAGAGAAGGTTGAGAACTGCTTCAAATCTGCAGCACTAGCCACAGGATGCAAAGTAAGAATATATTCCTTGTCTTGTGCTTCTGTAATGTTGGAGATAAGGTGGGCCAGGATGGGAGAGGGAGGCTTACAGCATTTGCCTGCATGGTGTTTAGCTGAAGGAAATCCAAATGTCAATGGTACTATTTGCTATGCTGTTGGCTTGTGTCCTGAAAGCAAGCTTTATTTTATAAATAGAATGCCACAGGATCATAAAATCTGGGCTGGGAGAGACCTAGAGATCATCTAGTCTGACCCTCTGTTCAGAGCAGGGCCTGTTGGAGCAGATTGTTCAGTGCTATGTGGGCTTATGCTTATCTCCAAGAATGAAACTACCACCTCTCTCAACAGTTCTCTACCCACCTCATAGCAAGCAGGCTTTTCCTGTTGTTTGTACTGAGATGACTGAGCATTGGAACAGGTTGCCTGGAGAAATGGTGTTTTCATCCTTGGAGATGTTCAAAAGCTTCATTGATCTTGTCCAGGACAACCACCTCTAGGTGACCTTGCTTGAGCAGGGGAGTTGGACAAGATGACCTCTAGAGGTTCTCTCCAACTCCAACCAACTTTTGGTGGTTCTGTTGTATGTAGTAGGAATTTCCTTTACTTCTGTTCATATCACTGGGCATCTCTAAGTCTGGTTCTATCTTCTCTCTACCCTCATTTGGTAGCTTCTAGACAGCTTAATTTTCTTTTCTGACAGCTCAACAAGCCAAGTTCTTTCATGGCATGTTCTCTGGTACCACAGTCATCTTGGTGGCTTTCCCCTGGACTTGGCTCAGTCTTGAGCTCAAGAACACAAAGCTGAATACAAAATAGGAGATGGAATCTCACATGAGTTGCCTGCATCAATAATAAAGATATTAAGCCAGTAATAGCCCCACTATTGATTGCAGATGGATGTTACAAGTAACAGGCAGCAATTTGATTTCTGTGCCAGTGACTGTAACACGTTGAGCCTGAATGTCTCCTTTGTCCACTGAGCCAGACCTGTCAGGGTGAAAATCTAAGCTTGGTCATGCACCAAGGTCTGCTGTTCCCTGAATCTGTGCTGGTTAGGAACAGTTGCCTTGTGATTCATGTGCCTGAATGTGGGTTTTAGGGAGATTTATTTGCTCTATAATCTCTTCAGGAGCTTGAGGATAGGACCAGTCTGTAATTTTGTAGATCCTCCTCTTGACTCCACAAGCTGTATGTGACCTCTTGCTCTCTTTCAGTGAGCTGGAGCATCCCTCTACTTTCTGCCCCATTAAACTGCAGGTTCATGGAACAACCAGGTGTGAAAAACTGAGTGATTTTTTTTTTTTCTGTTGGCATTCTCAGTTTTTTGCTTTTAGTAGGTAGAAATAAGTGTCCCTCTTGTACCTGTTTCCAGCAAGATCATTACCTTGCCAAGAGGTGGTTTGTTTTTGTTGTTTTTTAATGCTCTGTAGTTTCAGACCAGAGGCTGATACAGCTGTGAAAAGACTGCTTATCAGAACAAAAATAACAGTGTATATGAACATGAGCTAGTGGATTTTAAGGTCTATTTGAGGTGTTAGGTGCTGTTTTGCTAGTACAGCCCCTCCTCTAACTGGGAAAGGATTTCAGAAAACATACTTTATGCAGAATGAAGTTAACATCTCTTTTGAATCTTGACATTGGTATGTTTTTTACATTCGTTTTCAAACTTTTTCTCTGTGAAGGCATCTTGTGAATGGGGCTGTCATTAATTGGAAGTGTTCTAAACAAAAAATGGTAAAATAGAAATTGATTAAAGGCTGAATTGTTTTTTGTGTGGTTTAATAGTAACTGCAGTCAAAATCATTTGAAGGTGGTATAGGAAGTGCTTGCTAATTATTTTGGAGATGCTCTTGGTGAAATCCATGCTTCTGGAATTTGTCTGTCGAGTGCAAACTTGACAGAATACCATATATGTTTATGTCAAAGCTAATATTTGGCAGAAAGTTACATTTTTGAAAGAAACTTAGCACTTGAGTCTATTTTGATAGGGGATAGACATGTATTTAACTTTCCCAGGCTTTAAATTGTTTACATTAAACTGGCTCTGGTTGGTGAAAATTTTCTAACAATTTTTTTTTGTTGTTTGTTTTTTGTTTTGTTTTTTTTTTTGTCTAGGTGGAAATAAAGGGTGGTGAAAATGATTATTACAACGTGCTCCCAAATAAGAGCCTGCAGAAAGTTTACAAGGAGAATGGAAAGAAGCTTGGAATAGAGTTTATATCAGAAGATTGTATCCTGAATGGCTTGTCAGGTAAATTGATTTGGATTTTTTGTTATGACTTAAGCCTAGATTGATCAATGCTTCTGGGAATAAAATAATGGGATAGAGGTAGGCTAAACATAGTTTGTTCAGAATGAAAAAGCCAAATTAGAAAACAGAAGCTCTTTAAAAGGATCCTACCTCTGTCCTGTGTTTCTGTCATTGTTGTAAAAGCTGAGAAATTTTCTAAAGGGATACGGAAAGCAGTAATTATTTTCTGATAATATTTCTGAAAATATTTCTAGTAACAAACAGTTTAGTTGAGAGGAGGGGTGCAAGGAGTGAAAGGTAAGAACTGTCTTCCTGAGGATGTGGAACGAATTGTGGCTCATTCTGTTGCTTTGAATTACAGAATCCTGGTTTATGCTATGAATGATGATGAGATTCAGTTTTTAGGAACCTTGTTTAAAAATATTTTCCAGGCCTACATATAAAGAAATGTACTAGCATCTAAGTAATATTTTAGAGGCTGTTTTTGAAGATATTTTAAAGTGAAAATTTAAGCATTTTAGCAATGCTAATTTAAACAGCTTTCCATTAATTGGTAATTCAGTGCCTCTAACTTCAGTTTTTTGAGTTCAACAGGTAAGTTTTCCAAAGGTGTGATTCAAGTAGGTGTTCACTTCTGTGTCTTGATTATGCCTCAAACTATTTCATGTTCTTGGTCTCTGAGGTATGGTGAGAGTGTGAATGTCCAGGTGGATTTCTCATGACTCTTGGAAGTGTTTTCCTAGAATCTTCCTAGAGGAGTTCTGTTAGAGTCTAGTAACTGCTGCTGATGCTTCATAGTCTTCACTCCTGATCATAATTGTCTATATAAATGTTTTTACTCCTCTCATGTTAATGGTTTTTTCTCTTCGGTTAGAAGGAAAAGATTAAGTAAAAAAATTACTATTACACTTAATTTGACTTTGGTACCAGTCTTCCCTATATTAAATGCAGATTATTTTTGGATCATTGAGATTTTGGTTTGTTTTGCATATTTCTTACTTCCCTTCCAAATCAAAGAAACCCTAGAACACTTTTTCCAGTTGGCTCATTGTTTTGAGTTTAAAACCAAATTATAATAACACACGGATTTTTTTTTTTTTTTTTTTTAGTATGGTGCAAATAAGACCTCCTGCTTTGCTCATTTAGCCTAAGAAAGGTGATGAGGAACCTTATTTAGAATGCTTACTGTACTGAAACTATATGGAGCTCTGCACTGCCTCCCTCAAACCACTGTATTAAGGGTGAAGATCCTGAATCCTGGTGTTGTTGCTGGTTCAGAGGGCTTAAAATGAACATAGTAGAGACACCCAATTGTGACAGTGCTTTCATCTGTGTGTTGCATGACAAGATGAATGCTAAATGCTTAACATGTTAATTGTTAAACTGAAACTGTCTGTTGCTTGTCAAATGTCAAAAGGTGCTTGAGCCATTACCTTTTTGTTGCAAGCTGCAGTGCACTTCACTGAATTTTCTTTCCACAGCTGCTTCTCTGAATTTTTGTAGTGGGGATTGAGGAGTGGTGACCAAGAGCTGTCTTCAGAGACACAGGAGTTGAATTTTGTACGCTGCCCTTTTTGGGAGGGGGCTGAGTGTTCTGTCTCATCTTTTTCCAGACCTGGTATTTGTTTAGTTTTCATATGGTTTTCAATGTTTTCTTTTAGGATATCAGTTGCTTCTGTTGAAAGGGAAGGAAGATAGCTCAGTTGCTTCTCCATGTCTGTGCTGCAGCAAAGTCGTTAACAGCCGAGCATACCCACTGCCTCCTCTACATGGGTATTAGTGCCTGTCTGCTTACAGGTATCTCTTTAGGCAGCTAAGCATTATGAAGAGTTCCTCTGGTCCATCAAATCACACTACCCTTCTGTGTGCCTGGTGCACACTCCACTCATTAGCCACACAGCCAGGGTGATGTGAAATTGTCAGTCTGAGTTAGCTTCGACCAGGTGCAGTGACCTGTTATCTCCTGCTGGTAGCAGAGTGCTGCTACAGGATATTGATACCCTCCCAAAGTTGCTACAGGATATTGATACCCTCTTTAGTTGAAGGACCCACACTTGTGATAACTTATTGTGATATTTGTAGTGCTGCTATAAGGTATTGATACCCTCCCAAAGTTCCTACAGGACATTGGTACCCTCTTTAGTTGAAGGATCCACACTTGTGATAACTTATTGTGATATTTGTAGTGCTGCTATAAGGTATTGATACCTTCCCAAAGTTGCTACAGGATATTGATACCCCCTTAGCTGAAGGACCCACACTTGTGATAACTTACTGTGATATTTGTAGCATTTTTAGTGCTGCTACAGGATATTGATACCCTCTTTAGTTGAAGGACCCACACTTGTGATAACTTACTGTGATATTTGTAGCATTTGTAGTGCTGCTACAGGATATTGATACCCTCCCAAAGTTCCTACAGGACATTGGTACCCTCTTTAGTTGAAGGACCCACACTTGTGATAACTTACTGTGATATTTGTAGCATTTGTAGTGCTGCTATAAGGTATTGATACCCTCCCAAAGTTCCTACAGGATGTTGGTACCCTCTTTAGTTGAAGGACCCACACTTGTGATAACTTACTGTGATATTTGTAGCATTTGTAGTGCTGCTATAAGGTATTGATACCCTCCCAAAGTTCCTACAGGATGTTGGTACCCTCTTTAGTTGAAGGATCCACACTTGTGATAACTTATTGTGATATTTGTAGTGCTGCTATAAGGTATTGATACCTTCCCAAAGTTGCTACAGGATATTGATACCCTCCTTAGCTGAAGGACCCACACTTGTGATAACTTACTGTGATATTTGTAGCATTTGTAGTGCTGCTACAGGATATTGATACCCTCCCAAAGTTGCTACAGGATATTGATACCCTCTTTAGTTGAAGGACCCACACTTGTGATAACTTACTGTGATATTTGTAGCATCCATGGAGTTTGCTGGTTTCCCATGCACAAGACTGATAGAGATAACTGTAAGAAGGAGCCAGTACATTTTGGAAATAGCAATTTTGAACCTTGAGATTGTATATTTCTTTCCTGGAGTCTCTGTCCATGTTTGTTGTAATGCTGACTTCCATTATGTGAATTGAAGAGGCTTCAGCAGCACCTTCAGGATGTATTTTTGAGAGGCTGAAGCTCCCCAGTTCCATTCTATTGAAGAAGGTGAACAAGTCTGTATATTGCTTTGGTAACTGTGGATTATTTATGCTTTTAGAAGGAATCCAAATCTGTACATCTCTAGTAAGCATATGGTTCCAGATGTATGGAAACCGCTGGAACACTTGGCACTTCAAACATGCCACTAGGTCATTACTTCTAAAGGGTGTAACTTTTTTTCTGATAGAGGGGAAGTTTTGGCTGTCGTGTCTTTATTAACAGCTTGCCTCAATTTTGGTTTGGTAAGCTCTTCATTTTACTAGAAAATACCAAGTTTAAATCCTTTACATTCAGCAAAAATAACTTTTAAACAGGTTGTGCATTGAGTGTGGATGTAAATGTAAGTGGAATTACATGATGGAGAGCTGACATGCAAAATTTCTAATGCTTTATTTACTGAGTGAGGACAGGGAAAAAGGTCAACACACTCTTTCTAGCAGTTTGTATATTAGACTTAGTAAGGCAAGCCTAGAATTCTTGGAGTAGGCACAATTCATAGACTTTTGATTTGTCTTTCCAAGCTGACCAGAAAAATGGATCAATAGTGTGGATTACTGAAAATCAGAATAACTTGTTGCTATGGCAAGAGTTGGATTTTCTTCAGAATGCACACTGAATTTATAGGAAAAGATCATGGGTTTGGGCAAGCCTTGCTACTTCTCTTTGTCTCTAGGCAGAGCAAATAGCAAGCTGGTCTTGTCCTTTTATCACACAAAGTGGGCTCTGTGGACTCACTTTTTAATATCTACAGTCCTCCAAGTAAAATCTGTATTCTTCAGTCATTTCATTACTGAGTCATAAGGCATTAGCAAGATCTTCTCTCCATGAAGTATCATGATACAGAGGTGATGTGATGCGTTACAAATAACTTAAAATGTTTGCAACAGTCGTTTTATATGCCATAGCTAAAGAAAATAAAAGCCTTGCAGCTCTGGATTGGCCTGAGAATTTATAGAGATCTCAGTTGGTAATGCTACACTGCTTTTACATAGTTTTCCCTGCTACTAAACAATGTCTGCTATGGTATCTGACTTTCACAGTAACTGGTATGTTGGTTATCTAGCTTCTAAATGTGATTTTAACAAATACTGAGTGGATGGTTTGTGTGGGATTTAAAAAAGCACTCAAGAAGTAGTTGCAGACTCTTGGATGATTTACTGTAAAGGATCTATTACTTCTGAATAGGTATCCTTAAATAGATAAGGCAGTATTGTGAGAGATAGGCACTTATCTCTCATGAGATAAGGCATGACAGAATCATTTTAAAAATATGCATCATTGCTGTCAAGAATTTTTTTGTCTACAAAGTACCAGTGTTGTGTCTGGAATGTAGTTTGTTTAAAGATAGCTTGTTCCTGCTTCAGAGTTCCCTGTCTAACACTGAATATTTGCACACTGGTGAAAAGCAGGAGTTGCTGGGCCTGCTTCTAAGGGCTGTAGCAGGAAAATAGCTGAACTGCCTGAAAAAACAAGGTTTGCAGCTTTCATTGTTACTGAGTTTCTGAGACAGCTCACTATTGGGAAGTGCTTGATAAAAAAATGAACAGTGAATGAATTAGGAACATGCTGATACATGGTCCTTGCAGTCCAATAACTATTTATTGATTTGAAGCACACTGGAGAGCAGCATCTGAAAATGACTGAAAACATCTTGGTGATGGGAGATTTTTGTATGGATAATGGCTCCTTAGAAATGCTTTTATTTTAGTATTTGGGGCAAATGATACTCTGTTTTAGTGATGGGCTGGAGATAATATCTATCATACATTTTCTTACAGCATTCAAAACTCTTCTACATTTGTTAATTAAGAAAATCTCTGTGCTGATTCTAGGTTCCACAGACTTTGGAAATGTTACATTTGTAGTCCCTGGCCTTCATGCTTATTTTTATATTGGCTCTGATGCATTAAATCATACTGAGGAGTACACAGAAGCTGCAGGTGAGTGGAAGTGAAGTGTGTTAGAGGTTTAGATGTAGAACTGTTAGGCATTGTAGGGGCTGGTTGCTTATTCTTCCCTACAGCAAGTCTAGAAGTTTGTACATATTTCAAATTACAGAGGATTAAAGTTTTTCTCATGCTTCTATGGTATTTCAAAGGTACAATGTATACAAGTGTAAGTAATAGATCTGAAACGTGAGTCATGTGAATACATGCATAAAAATACAGTTACTTTCTTCAAGCATGATGGGATCTGAGCTGAACATAGACCCTGAAACCATTAGCTTAGAGGCTGACAAAATGCAGAATTGCTATTTTTGTGTTTTGAAGTTAGTATTGGTTGGAATAAAATTGGAAGGTTGATGACTCCTCATACTAAAGGCCTGGCTTAGTATTCCATCTCAGTGGAGGAAATTAAGATTATCCCTCGCATCCCCATTCAGAAAAGCTTCTAAACATGAACCAAAAGATAAAAGTAATTTTATTCTTAATGCACAATATTGTGGAAAAGAGGTATTCTAATATATTCTAAAAAGAAAAATGTGAACACTCCCTGGTTTTGCTCTTGGTTGTTTTACATCAGTAGCAGAAAGTTAAATATTTGTAAGTGAAACTTTGTTTTGAGGCAGCAGAAAATAGACATACTTCATGCCAGCAGATTTTCAAGACACTCTTCTTGCCATTGGAACATGAAGATCTCATTTTATAGAATATGCCTTGTGTGGTAAGCTAGTGGCTTGCAGCTAGTACAAGTAATCTAACCTGAAATTTCTCTTTCTTTTTTTTTTTCTGCAGGGTCAGAGGCTGCACAGATCTACACTTTGCGCACAGCAAAAGCTTTGGCAATGACAGCACTGGATGTCATTTTCAAGCCAAGTCTGCTGGAAGAAGTCAGGGAAGACTTTAGACTGGTGAAGCTAAAAGAAGAGGGGCAAATAAATCCTGTAGAATCCAACAAAGAATCCATTGTTGGCACAGGAGCGTGTGCATCACACTAAACTTCATTGAATCTCTCACAGTAGGATTATCCTAATGGAGATGCTGTACTTAAATCCCAGAAGGAGCTGGATAAACACATAGCTGAAGAAATGTTGATTTTTTTTTTTTTCATATTAGGAGAAGCAAATAGTATCATTGCTTTCAAAAACGTGCAATTTCATCTAGCTGTAATGTTTGCATTTGATATGGGGATGAATTTCAGAGAGATCTCATATCTGTTGTCTTTAATTGCAGTGCTGAATAAATGATAGTGTTCAGATCCCTTGTCAGTGATTTTCTATGTGTTGCTAAAATAATACTCTTTGTAGGGGAAATATGGCATTTACATGGAAATTTTTGTTCTGAAATAAGCCACTGTTCACTTGTGATCATAGGCTGAGTCTGATCTATGAAACCTTTCTCTCTGGCCAGTCACTTTTTCTTGGGACAAGATAAAGACTTTAAACCTGAGCTGGTTTCACTGGAGAGAAGAATGTATTTTTTGGAAGTGTGCCTGATTTTGACACTAGTAGCTGCCTAGCAATGGAAGAGAACTGTTTGTATGGAAATGTGATCTGTAAAGGTTGATTGTCCTGAAATGCATTGACCTTCCTCCTAATAAATTTGAGGCATTGTGGAAAAGTCATCCGTTAAAAATTTAGAAAGCAACTGCATATTTATTTGTTTAAATTAACACATTTAAACTACTGCAGGAAAATGTGTGTGCATCTGTTTTTAAAAAATTCTGCTCTAAGGCAATACATGTGTCCACACAAGGTATTTCACTGTTTTTACTGCTCTGAAGGATGTGTATAACATAAGCTAAGCCTGTGAAAATCTTTCCCACAGAGGTGCAACTCTGGTACTGTGAAGGTAACTGTGAACTTGTGTGCACACCCTTGTAATAAGCTCTGAGAAACTTGCACTGAGGTCTGCTTGTGCAGTAGCTGGCTTTTCCAACCTCTTTGTTCCTGTATCCTGATTATCTGATCTGTTAAGTCTTGCTGGTTGTCTTCTCTGGGTTGTGTGGTTAGTCTGGTTAATCCTTGTTGTTTTGCTCCCCAGAGACATTAATGTTGTAGATTAGGTGGTGGTCTGTGTGTCTAAGCTTATAGGGACTTTTTTCTTTTTAATTTGCTGTCTAAAGGCTCACTTGAATACATAGAGAAGGAACAAATCTTTTTTCAGATACAAGTTGCTGAGCCAATGGACAGAATGAGTGAAAAAACAGCTTTACATTTTCTTAAGCATAGGTATTAAGCTTCTGGAAAGTCAGGCAAACCCTGTTCCCCAGCAAGTCAGAATATCCAAAATAATATTGGAAATCTTGTTTTGAACAGTGCAGAATTCTGTTTTATCAATTTCTATACTCAGTTTCTAGTTTTGGAAATAAAACATGTTCTTTATGATGGTTTAGCTGTGCAGTCCCTCTGTATTTCTGTGTGTTTTAACAGTCCTCCAGCTGCTGTTTAGGAATTCTGTTGAGACTTTGCCTTCTTAGAAGGGAAAAGGTACGATTAGGCTGGCTTCTGTTTTTAAGTCATGTAGACAAAATAATTTGACTCTATAGACTTTCTGATACTTTGGCCTCTATACTTGTAGTAATGGGGCACAGGCTACCTGTTAATATATTAAATACTCATTGTCTTGGGAAAAAGGAATTAACCACTTATTTGTTTCTGTAAGAACTTGAGGTACAATTAAAGGGTTTTGTATTCCAAGCCAGTTATTTGAATGTTGTGCAAGACCATAAGTATTCTGGGTTACAAGATGGTCCAGCTTCATGCCAGTATCCTTGACAGATGAATGTATGAAATAGATGAGGATTGGACCCTAAGCTATAGGTATGTTCAAGGTAGTAAGTTGGATACTAAATCCAGCTGAAATTGGGTCCGAAATTTGTCAAAGGAGCTTTCTCCTTAACTTTTAACTAAAACCATGCCTTACCCATTCTCAGTCACAATTACAATTATTTTAAGTTCTACTGGGTTAACAAATAGTTTATGAATTTCCTTAGCATATGTGGCTTTTTATTTCCACCTGTATGAGCTGCTTAGCTTCTTGCTTTGCTGTTTTAAAGGTAGAGTGCTGGAATCCCAACATGCTGCATGGTTACACTTCCTACAAGTGCATTACAACCTGCTTGGTTCTTTTTGTCCAGACTTGCTGGCTGTTGCCTGCATCATGTACAAGATCATTTGATTAAACATTTCTGCCTTTAAAGTACACTTTAATTTTGTTGCAATCGTTGCTGGAATTAAAATGAAACTGAAGTACTGATTAAAGATGGATAGCAATAAAGCAATTTAATTGTGGATTTCGTCTTGTCCTTTGATTAACAGTGGGATGCCCATGACTTCATTTGAATAGTGTAGGATTTTTCTTCCCCTTAGATTGATGTAGTTACGTGTGAGTGAGGGTGACTTAATCTTTGCATTTCCATCTGCCATAGGGAGCATTTTTGGTGAGGTTTAATGCCTTTCTAATATGATATTCAATGGCAGTCTTTATAATCTTAGGGCTATTGTGGCTCTTAATGCACATTAGAATTCACAGAATAATAGGAATGGTGCCTGGGGGGGGCTCTCTATGTCAGGCTGAACCTGGTTCAGCCCCTGGCTTGAAGTGGGACAATTGGAAACCCTGGGTAAGGTGAGCTCTGCTTCGTTTATTGAGTGCTGGAAGCCTCCAAGGATAAAGCTTTTCAGCTTGACAAGTTAATTCTGATTTGTGTCTTAAGGGAGAGGAGTCCCAGGGGTTCCTACTTCTGCATCATGTCTTGCAAGGAGTTTGTTTTGTACTGAGATAATTCATTGGGAGAGCAATAAAAAGAGAGGTATGTAATGATTCGGGTTTGAGACTATCTTCTTACTGGGGAAGAAAAGAGATCATTGATCTTCATACCCTCTTCATACCCTCTCACTATTCCATTTCTGATTGAAGTTACCCTTGCTGCTTCGCCCTATCAATTATCTTTAAAGCAGCAGCTTTAGAGACAATTATTAAGGACTTTTATCTAGACGTGCTCAGAGGCAGAACTTGTGTCTATCCATACTCCAAACAACCTGCCACTTCAGCTCCAGAGCATCATCCTGGGTCAGGCTTTGGGTTAAGCTCCAAGAAATCGGTCTGAATTATGTTGCAAAGCATCACTCTGAAGGAGAAAAACAAGAACTGTAACACAGAGAGCCAGGGGTGGAAATCTTTGTGTCATCATCTTGCTGGTTTTGTGTGTGAATGAAGGCTGATTTCAGGACTCTGACCACAAACTCCCAGAGCCCTCCTGCCCTATCTGTTTCACTCCAAACTACTACTACAAAAATCACTTTAGGATTTGAGGGCATTTGGTATTTGGCTGAATGTGGTCCCAGGCAAAAAGGTCTCAGATATGTGTATAACCTCATGGAGGTCATTCTTTTGGAGGTAGGAAACATGCAATGCTGTACAAATGTGAAGTTTTATTGTGATTGTGAGCTTTTCTAGAAATAAACCATAACAAATCACTCAATTTATTGTGAAAGTGGAAAGGAGCAGAATGTTAATGATTGGATACAAAAAACACTGGAAGGTTAATTGCCCCAAAACTGCGTATGTAGGTGTTTAATGAGTAATTTATAGCAAACACTGGTTGTATATGACATCTTGTTGAATACATCTGTATACACATTTATACAAGACTGAAAAGGCACTAGAGTTTCCCAAATAAAACACAAGTAAATGAATGTAAATCCAAATGTGGAGGCTTGGGAATCTGTTTAGGGAGGCATGTTTGAAAGGAGATTTTGAACATCACATGGGAAGTTAGAAACCAGTCTCCTGCTGAAAGCCAGGGAATTCAAAAGTTCCCACTTGTATCTTCAAAATCTCCCTTAATATACTGGTCAGATGCTAAATAATGTATGGAGTGTGAGCTTAATGAGTCTATAAAAGAATGTACAGTACTGCAGCAAGCTACATAGCATTAAGCTCCTTGTGAAGCTGGAGTGAAAATGAAATCTGGCACTCCTGTTCATACTGTTCTTAAACTGTAGAAATAACTGGGTTCTTACAATACTGAGAATTTAAATACATTCCTGTATGTGCCCAAGAAATCTTGGAGCTACCTGTGGGGGGAAGGAGCCACTGGGACAAGGGAGGGTGGCCAAACCTGGTGACCAGCCTTTCATCTTCTTTTGCCAGAGTGGTGTCCTTTCTACCTTTACCTGACCAAAATATTTGTACTTTAGGAATTTATGGGTTTGTTGGTTATTTTTAATCTCTTGAAAAAAACGTACTGGAGAATAATATGCTATGAAAGAAACTTTGTAACATGAAGCTGGTAGTATGTGTATGTGGGAAAAAAGCTATGTTGAAATGAGTAGTAAAACTATTGTATGGGTGAGTGTGTCATCAGCATTTATGGTTTCCTTGTCTGTGGGCTGTAAGTGCAAGATGAGTGTAGGTAGTTTTGCAGCTCATTCTTTTAGCAGTTGTAAGAAGTGCTGAATATGTTTATGTGATGTGTATTTACTTAGGAAATTAAAGCCATAACCAGCAGTCTTAAAACAAGTGTGATGTCTGTATCAGGAGCCTCATGCATGCAGTGGCAGATCAGTCAGTCCAGGGAAGACTTCCTGTAAGAAGATTCAGTTTTGTTTTGGAGACACCATTGCTTTGGTCTGATTCTCAGAGCAGCTACATCTGCAAAAGACTACAGTGTCTGCTGTGCAGGGAGTAATGGGCTTCTTGATTATGTGCAAAATTATGCATTTAAAGTCTTGTTAATCTAAACCCTCATTTAGCTTTGTGGACACAGGTGGATAATACAAGGCAATGACTTCACTTTCCGAGACACCTTTGGTGTTCCTTATATTATTGTAAAGGCCCCTGATTCCATCCAACTGACTCTTGTTTTCCAATATTTTTTTTTCTTCTGCATTACAGATTTTTCCTTTTCCACATGGAGTGTTAATGCTGACTGGCTGTTTTGTGGAAACTGTGATGGAGAGTTCAGACTTCAGTCAGTGCCGAGTACCCCCAGCTCTGGTTGTGTCTCCTTGTTCCTGCCCTGGAAGGTGCTGAGCCTGCTCTGAGGTTATGAGGTGCTGAGGGGATGGATGCAGCATGAGAGCAGGGCCAGTAAAATGTACCTGGAGCTGCTGTTTCATGGTAGAAAAGTTGTTTTTTTTTTTAATTATGAAGTTTTTGGCGTGGTGTCTTTAGTAAGTCAGGTACGAAGTCCTTAAAACTTGGGCTCCTATTGAGCATCTTTCTGTTATGATTTTTATTAAGAAATGATGGACTAGGCTTTTCCTGGAAGCAAGTGCAATTACTGGTGGCTTTAGCAGGTACAAGAAGTTAGAGGCTGCAATAGGTTCTTAGGCTGTACTGACCAGTAACATCTAGGCTGTATCAGAGAGAAGTGCCTTCTCTTATAGTAATTTTAGGGTTTTTGCAGACATCTAATTGTCTGCACTGAATCATTTTGTAGAGAAACCAGGAATTTCTCTCGCAGGAAATTCAAGAGCAAAACTCCCACTGACCCAAACAAACAGATCCAAGGAGAGCTCCTGTGTTTCCCAGAGGATTTGGTTGGCATTGCAGAGAGTCCAGCTTTTGTTCACTCCGTAGTAAGTGTACGTTGCAAGTCATATTTTCAAAAGATACTCAGAACAGCTTGGAAAGATTTATCTCCTTTAAATAAGATCAAGACAAATCACTAATCTGAAAGTATCCCTACATGGACCTGTCAGTGCAGTACTGCTAGGGCAGCATGCAATTAGCAGTATAAGGGAGGTTCAGGCAGCAATAACCTTGCCAGAGTGTTTCCCAGTACTGGGTATTTTGTGTTTGTAATGAGGGTTTCTGACCTCATCCTGCAGGCATGCAAGAATTTGCATATTGTTTGTATTTATTGGTACTGAGCATGATAAATCTGCTGAGCTGAGAGATGTATGCATGCACTCGGGTACTTTGAGAATTAGGCTTTCAGGGGCACGAAATGGAAGATGCACCATATATAAGCAACTGGCAATTATAGTCACTTGTTAAAATAGTTTACAGTGGCCTGTGAGGCACAGTAAGGAACATAGCACAGCTTTAAATAAGTATAAAAATTTCGATTATATATCCTATATTTTGCTGAAATATGAAACTTGTACAATTATTTATGCCACAGATCAATTGCATCTAAGAAAAAAAAAAAAATCCCGAAAAAAAAAATAAATCCCATCTTCCTCTCAGTTTAAACATTTCTCAGTTTCCTTCCTGTTAGCCTATGGGATGGTGCTTTCATTTAACGCCACAGTGCTTCTGGAAGTGATATACATTTATGAAAAGATGGACCAGTATATCAAATTAAATAGGATGTATGCACCAGGGAATATTATTCTGGAGTACTTGTCGATGGCGTGAGTGTCGATCCGCATGCTGACGTATCTTGGGTTTTTCCTCCTGCCCGAGCCCCTCTCGGAGCCCAGCGCCAGCTGCACCATCATTCTGTCCTGTTTGTCTCCATTCTCTGGCATGAAGTGCCCCAGTTCATTCACATCCCCATCGTTGTAGCTGCCATCCACCATCATGGGTCGAGGCTGAGGCAGGCTGCATGCACAGGGAAGCTGTGGACACAGGCAAGTGCAGGATGGTTTTTGAGTTGTGCTCAGGTAGACACAGACGTCCTTTTATCCCCTTGCAAAAGCACAGGAGGGGACAAGCCTGGGGAATCCAGGCTGCTGGGGCACACAAAGCAGAATGAGAGGTTGGAGCCGGGCAGCAGGTTTTTGCTTCTCCATTTTCACCTCTCCAAGGCAAGAGCAGTCAGGGAGGGAGTGGGACTGTCTGTGGGAAAGTTCTTTTGGCTTAAGCAGGGCTAAAGGTGTAAATAAAGGTTGGACCTGTACTGTGAAGCTGCAAAAATCAGAGAATAGGACAGAGGGAATCCACAAGGAGGAATGTATCAAGCTTGACCCACTTGAAAAGAGCAATTTAGGCTGAAATTTTGGGTGACTATAATCTGACGTAACAAAGGTAGAAGAGGGAAATTTGGATTGTTGTGTTTCAGTTTAGACTACGCTTGGAGAAAAATGGAAAAAATCTGCCTCATTATCTGAAAGCCAAAGCCCAGTGATCATTTTGGTGCTGTTTACTGCCTTAGATCTTCAGCATTAAAAAAAAAAAAAAAAAAAAGCAAACCAAAAACTAAAGATAAAAATTCTAATTCCTATCTCATTTATACAGGCAGTGGGGGGGCCTGAGTGCCCTCAGCCTCTAAAGAGGGAGCAGTGAGCCTGGTTGTGGGTTGTCTAGCAAATCTTTATAACCCAGAATGCCTCCCTGATGGTGTCTTTTTGCACACACTGCGTTCTCCCCAGGCAACTGAGAGAAGCAGACTGTAGCTGCAAACTTCTGAACCTTTCCAGACAGGTGTCACACCTTTTCCCAGGGCCATAAAGCTGCATTGGAGAGAGAAAAACCTCACCTTGTCCCGGAGTTTCCTCTCCTTCCTCTCTTGCACTGTAGTCAGGTAATTCACTGCTGCATATTCCAGCACTGAGAGGAAGACAAACACAAAACTGACCCAGAGGTAAATGTCCACTGCTTTGATGTAGGAAACACGGGGCATGGAGGCGTTCACCCCAGTGATGATCGTGGACATGGTCAGCACGGTGGTGATCCCTGGGAATATGACAGAGAACAACACAAGTCACTTTCAAACCAGACTCTTCATCACAAACTGTTGTTGCAATTTTCTGACAGCTGACTTTACCTTGCAGTATTGTTTTTCACATTTGGGAGATAGCTTTTGCTGCCTGAGGAGGGCCCAACCAGCCCGGATTTCTAAAGGGTTTTCTTGAAGGGTTTTCTTGGGTTTTTTCAGTGAAAATATTTCTAGTTCTGGTCTCAGGGTGTTGAGACCTGGTTTCTCCCTGCACCACCAGCACCCAACCCCATAGCCAGGCAGCCACACTTTGACCCAGTGCTGGCTGCATCCCATCTGCAGACTCAAAACAGTCCCTGGAGGGGGTGTACAAGTAGCTCATCTTCCAGTTCCCCAGCCTCACAGCACAGGCAAAAGTGAAACCTGTCTGCTACTGTGTCTGCTTCCACCAAGTTCCCCAAGTTTCCCTGTGGCAAGAGCAGGGACCAAAGGACTCCACAGGGAAATGCTGCCCCACATCACACTGTGGGTGAGCAGAGTCAGCACATCAGCCCCTGTAGTTTGGAGTCACCTTAGATCTGAGGAGGCTCTCTGTGACCCTCTTATTCCAGGGGCTAATTATGTCACATTCATGATCCCTTTGAAAGCTGAAATGATGGATATAAGCATAAAAGGAGTGAATTCACAGGCGTATTTGATGTTTATAAAGTACTGTTAAAGGCAGTGCCTCAATCTCCCAAAAAGCCATGGCCCAAGCCCTTATGTTCCTTTTAATGATGTCTCAAGGTGTTGGACAAACAGCCCCATTGCCATCTCTATTATGCCTGTATATATCCTCTCCACTGAGGAATACAATTTTAACAATAAACTCCTGAGGTGTGCTGCCTGGAATAAGTAAAGGCAAGCTTGGACTCCAAGTCTGCAAAAAATAAACAGCACTTTGCTAAGGGCAAAGCATCAGCTTTAGAAGAATTTTTATGTCCATGGCATAGTTCTGCTCCCATGGTGACTCCTCTGGCATATGGCTTCATCTGTCTGAAGGATGCTGCAGAAGGGGAAGCTGAATTCTTCACACTGCACTGTAAACTCATTTAACAAGTGGAACAGCACAGCTCAGCTGACTATTACCTCCACCCTCCCACCTCAAGCAAAACTCAATAAACTGAAATTTTGTCAGGGATGCTCATACTGACTTTCATCTTTTTTGATAACTGAAGGGTACAGCTGCTTTGGCTCCTTCTGTGCCCTGTCTCTTTTAGTATCCCTAAAAGCAGAGTGGGATGTTTGCTCCCTGATTTGCACCACATGCAATTGTGCAAGCAGGGAAGGCAATTCACTTGACAAAGGCAGATGGAAAGTTGGTACCAAACCCAGTCCCCTGCATGAGGGCCAGATGTCTGGCACAGCTGATTTCCATGCCAGAAGGCAATGCTGGGGCAGTGCATGGCACAGAGGATTTTGTGTTGAAGGCCACAGCTGCAGAAACTGCCTCTTGAGCCTGATGGATTGTTTTTAAAAACAGGATTGGTTTTACCTAAAGGGACTCTGGCAGGAACTGCTCGGCGATCTATCCAGAAAGACACCCAGGACAGCATGACCATGAGGGTGGCAGGAAAGTAGGTTTGGAGCAAGAAGAAGAAGATGTGACGACGTAAAGTGAAGTTTATGTAGAGGCGATTGTACCACCCTGTGTAATAGCAAGAAAAGGAGAAGTCACACCAACACTGAACTACTTTCCATTGCAGTTTACAGAAAAGACTCTTTACCTGAACCAGCTACCAAAGTCAAAGTGTCTTTCAGGACCACATCTTCTAAACAAGATGTATAACCTGTGCACCCAGAGAGTTTAATTCACTCTGGGGCTTGGTGTCATCATGAAGAGGGCTACAGATCCTATGAGGAGAGGCTGAGGGAGCTGGGGGTGTTCAGCCTGGAGAAGAGGAGGCTCAGGGGAGACCTCATTGCTCTCTACAGCTCCCTGAAAGGAGGATGGAGCCAGGTGGGGGTTGGTCTCTTTTCCCAGGCAACTCTCAGTAAGACAAGAGGGCATGGTCTTAAATTGTGCCGGGGGAAGTTCAGATTGGATATTAGAAAGAATTTTTTCACAGAAAGGGTGATCAGATATTGGAACGGGCTGCCTGGGGAGGTGGTGGACTCTTCGTCCCTGGAGACATTTAAAAAGCGACTCGATATGGCACTCAGTGCCATGGTCTAGTGACTGTGGCGGTAGTTGTTCAAGGGTTGGACTCGATGATCTCTGAGGTCCCTTCCAACCCAGCCTATTCTATGATTCTATGATTCTATGATACCTTTCAAGATGGCATCAAGATGAAAGTCTGTGTCAGGGACAGCAGCCTCTACATGGAAGAGTGGCAGTTCTAATCGGACACAGGGACACCTCCTAAAGAACAATCTTCCATGGGCAAGGTCTAGAGGGACAGTTTGCAGCCCTTCTTTCCCCATCTGACTCTGACAACCACGCCAGTACCCACCTGTGCTGCTGTAAAAGGCGAGCTTTGTGGTGGTGTGAAACTCCTGGATCAGGAACTGGGAGAGTGATATCCTCTCATCTGTTTTTAGGGATTCATTCCCATTCTTCCAGTAGAGCATGAGGTCATCTTCAGTGTAGGCATCTAGGGGAGCAGAATAAACCTCAGTGCAGTGCATTGCATCAGCTGCCATTGCACCCACAGCCCAGGGTGGGCCCACACACCTTCCAGGCCACCCTGTGAGGTGAAAATGTTCAGTGCCACCACCTGGTTGAGAGCCACAGGGATGAGGGGTATGGCTTGTGGCAAGGAGTGGACTAGCTCATTGTCACAGCCCTCAGGCCTAATGCCTGGTGCATTTTGTAAACTTTCATTTCTGTAATCAAAATCTCACACTCGTGTCAGATAGCCTACCATATCAGAACTTGGAAAACTGTCCCTTTTAATTGTCCTGAAATCATAAGAGAAGGAAAGGAGACTTAGGGGAGAAAAAACTGTTTGGGGTGATGGGAAGAACAGGCTGAGGCAGTGGGAGGACAAATTCTTGGGTAAAATTTCTGGCTGTGATGCACACATGAACATCTAGTGGACTCGGGTTTTTTAATACATGTGGAAATACAGTAATATAAATCCTTTCAGATAAGGTTTAATAAAAACTATTCCCAGAGAGGGAGGAAGAAAATCACACATAAATACATTAAAATGGAATTAAGATTATAATTCCTTATTGCAATCTTAGGAAGGAGAAGGAAAAAAACCCTAAAAAGCTAAAAGCTTAAAATGTCTCTGTATGAAATCCAGCCAATCTGTGCGTCTGTCATACTTGGGACAAGGAAGCTACAAGTGGGTCTAAGCTAGGTTTATCTCACACAGATATAAGAAATTTAAGAGGAAGTTGATTCATGTCACTGCCCTATAGTGGTTTCTACCCCACGGTTGAGCAAATGGTGCATGTGAAGGGCATAGGATCATTTATTTATGCATTTGAGGGCACCTGGGCAAGCAGGTGCTGCTGAGGACTCCCAGCCTGCAGGCAAGCAGCTCGGGTCCTCTGGTGACCAGGTGGCAGTGGGGCAGCCTGGCTTTTGGGGACACCAGGAAATCAGCACTCACAGCTGGTGTTTAAAACCATCACATTGTTGCAAACATCAGCTACTTCTAGTGGAAAAATATGGGTTCTTTTCTTAGAGTACAAGTCTGCTGGCTTTGGTTAGAGCTCTCATGAGTGTAGGGCAGTTTCACTATTGGTATTATTTTTATTGATACAATGAAACAAGCCCTTGGCTCCCCCGATGCCTTTGCTTTACTTACAGCTTTCAATCTCCAGAGAACAGGTCTGTGTGTCCAGGGGAAAGCGACTGAAATCCATGTTGCACATTGCTGTTACTGTAACTCTAGGAATAATAAAGACCACCCGGTTAGAAACTTGTCTTCTTATGTGACTGAAAAATAGTAAGGCTGCAAGTTTCAGTTTTTATTAAGTAACTATCTGGACAGTCCACTGAAAATAGGTATCTTGCATTCAGCTAAAGCCATTCCACTTAAGTTAAAGCCATTTCTTCTTTTCAGCAAACTAGGGTGCAAAAAGATGACTGGAAAGTTGTGCCCCTATAAATTCCTACCAGATGACCAAAATAATGCATAAGGTGGGAAAGAACAGCAAAGGCACTTTTCCATCTTTGAGAATCAGCAAACCTCTCTCTGCAGAGATCTGTGTTTTCAACAAGTGCTTTGTACAATAAAATAATTTGTAGTCATGAAAGCCACCCTAGTACCACCAGGGGTGCAGGTAATTTCTGGTGATCACACCTGGGTATCAGCCACCAGAGGGCACGGGCAATGCCTCAAGTTAGGGCTGGAGCTGGTGTGCAACAGAGACCACTGAAATGCTCTGCCTCATCAATCGAAAGTCCTGGTTTTGCTGTTGTCCAGTTATTTCTCTTTTAGTAGAAAAACTCTGTGTTTGCACTAGGAGCATCCATAATGCTTGATGCAACTGGCTTGAGCTCTAGAGAAGTAAATTAAAATGGAAGTATAAATGCCCCTGTACTCAGTGCTGGTGAGGCCACGCCTCGAGTCCTGTGTCCAGTTCTGGGCCCCTCAGTTCAGGAAGGATATCGAGGTCCTGGAGCAGGTCCAAAGGAGGGCAACCAGGCTGGTGAAGGGACTCCAGCACAGATCCTATGAGGAGAGGCTGAGGGAGCTGGGGGTGTTCAGCCTGGAGAAGAGGAGGCTCAGGGGAGACCTCATCACTCTCTACAACTCCCTGAAAGGAGGGGGTAGCCAGGGGGGGTTGGTCTCTTTTCCCAGGCAACTCTCAGCAAGACAAGAGGGCACGGTCTCAAGTTGTGCCGGGGGAGGTTTAGGTTGGACATTAGAAAGATTTTTTTTACTGAGAGGGTGATCAGGCATTGGAATGGGCTGCCCAGGGAAGTGGTGGATTCTCCATCCCTGGAGATATTTAAAAAGAGACTGGATGTGGCACTCAGTGCCATGGTCTGGTAACTGCAGTGGTAGTGGGTCAAGGGTTGGACTTGATGATCTCTGAGGTCCCTTCCAACCCAGCCAATTCTATGATTCTATGAAATCATTACGGGGAAAGAATTAATGAATTGTAGCAGTACTGATGGTAGACAGATGTCTGGCACATAATCATAAAATTACTATGCAGTCCCCCATGTTAGTAGTCCTCCTGCATTTGCAGGTTGCTGCTGATGTTTTGTTCCTATCTGGATTTACACTTTGAGTGAAAATTTTTGGTTCAGATTGTGTGCCAGTGAGGTCTACAGTGGTTTCCAAGACAAGAGAAGACAAATCCTGGGACACTAAAGAAAAATATCTACAGGCAAAAGCACTCAGCAAAGGCAGACACTAATGACTAGTTTGCTTTTGGGGGGACATCAGCACTCATTTTTTGCCAGCATTCACAAAGCACTCCAGCCTGCAGTTGCTACTGAATAAAATATTCAGACTCTGTCAACTTGCTATTCAAGATGTTCGCCACCTTTTTGTACAGGACAATATTGTTTAAGTACAAGACTCAGCAGCAGGATCTGAGTGGTCTGATATTATTCTCTTCTCATTTTCTTTCGACAGCCATATGCACTTGCAACACAGATGACTGGGATTATGCAGCTGAAGAGTACATAGTCATGCATGCTATTGCTGAACATTATGTCATTTTATTGTCCTTTTTTATTGTGTAAAGGCTTGAGAAAGCTTTGAAAAGGCCTAAGAAACACCTGAACTTCGTCTAACATGCTGAGTGAAGAAAAAACTTTCATACCAAGAAGGCAGACACTATTCAGGCTGTGAATTTCAATGAACAGTAAGAATAAAAATAGATGAGAACATGAAAATTCTTGTCAAATTGAAACCCCACAGGGAATCAACAGGTTTTTTCCTTGCATTTCCTTGCATTATTAAAAAAAACCTCAGCAGGCTGAGAAGCTGATCCCCTCACCCTGCGGCAGACTCAGCTCTGCCTCTGCCACTCCTAAAGTCACTGTCTCACATGCCCTCAAAGACCTCTGCAGACTTCCCAAACAATGTTTTTTGCCACCTTATCAGTTAAATCTATGCATCTTGCTGATACTATCCTCCTAACAGTCATTTTTTTTTCTTTTTGCCCTTCAGAATACGTTATTTATCATCTGATGTTTTGTTTATTTATGATGTATTTTGCTATTTTGTTGCTGTGGAGGTGATTTCAACATTCTTGAATCACAGTATCATACAGTAATTTCCTTTCCTATAGGTTTTTATGGGTCATTTGGCAATACTTGTTTTCTAACAGCCACAGACAGACAAGAAAACCAGAAGCACCAATACTAGCTTCTTTTGGAGACTGACAGGTGGTTCTTACTCAGCATCTCCAGTTATGGAAGAGTTACTTATTAGAATGAAATTAAATCTTGGGTTAATAATGTTCAGAGTCAGGCCAGCAATGCTCCTCTCAGAGCTAATCAACCATCTGGAAAATAAAAGGGAAAACCAGGGTTTGGATCACCTCTCAAACTAGAGGGTAAAACAAACTTTACCCCAATATCCCTTTCAAGGATCTTTCAGGCATTTCACATATGGTTTGCTCTACACATACATGTGAGTTACCAGGAGCTCTGAACCTTTTCACTTCAGATATTCCATCTATTTTGTTTCTTATCAGAAAGCTGAACTTGTACTTGGTATAATTTATGCTTTGTCACAATTACCTGTAAGAATAAAAACTGCACATTTTGCTACTCCCACAGATTTTGTTGTATAGTGAAGCAGGTAACTAAAGCTGCTCTGTACTTCTGTTTATTGCCAGCCACTGTCCTCTTCCTTAGGTTGTACCTTGCTTCTTCAGCTGTGCCCCACGAGGATCACAGCCCGGGGGTCCCTGGTGAGCTGTGCTGAGGGAATGTTGTGTTTGGCCACAGCTTCCTGACAGCAGGACCAGGGACAAACTGTGCATGAAAGGTGAAGGGACACTGGTGAAACCAGCAGCATTGGCATAGAAATTGAGTTCCTGCACAGGGACTCAGGTGGTAGTGGGTAATCAGCATATTCATTCTTTTTCATGCTTTTTTGTTTGGTTCGGGTTTGGGTTTGGTTTGGGTTTTTTTCTTGTTTTGTTTTATTTTGTTTTGTTTTTAACATGAAGTCATGCAAAAGCACAATACTGGAATCAATTAAACCACTTTCACTCCACTAATAGCTCACATGGGCCAAATGAAGCTTTACCTGAGGCTGTAAAGTACCTTCCCATCTGGCTGGACCCGCAGCATGACGTTGTCTGTGGTGGTGTCGTGGATGAAAGAGCGCTTGGAGTGAACAAAGAACATGTCAGGGACCCAGATCTTCTTCACCAGCCTGCCATCAAAGGTCATGCTTTGGTTGTTGGTGCTGGGGAAGGACAGCCTCTCATCTTTCCAGTAGTGCCTCAGATAAAGTGTCATGGTGAAGTCCTGCAACGAACAGGCTTGTGTCACAACTTAGGCTTTACCAGCATCAGGAGATATTTCTCCTCTCTGAGACAAACCACGAGCTGGAAAGCCCCATTCCTGAAGGCTCACCCACTCCCTGAGCTGCAGAGGATGCTACCAGCCCCAGCATCTTTATTCCTTATGTCAGACCCACTCGCTGCGTTCAGAAATCCGCAGCCATCCAGGTGGCAAATCCACCTCTGAAATGCAAAGGTTGCATTTTGGTGTCTGTGAGCTACTCTATGGACCAAAAAGGGCAGACAAGCTGAGGCAGCAGTAGGTGGAAGGTTCTGCCAACCACTCCACCCCCCATCCACACATTACTGTAGTTTTGGAGCCAACAGCAAAGAAGCACTTGCTGCTTGCTCTGCCCCTCATGCTGCTCCAGCAGCTGCCTTCTCTCTAGCAGCTGGAGCAGGATGCTGCAGTGGGAGCTCTTCCTCCAGCAAAGCCACTGAAATATTTTTGAAATGGTATCTCACCCAAATGGTCACCTTGAGCTCTTTCCCCTCACACACTGTACTCTTAGGTCCAAGGCATGCTCCTTCTCTTTGAACCTTGTTGGATTTGGAGTCAGACCCCCAGAGGCACAGACACTTGGGCTTGTCTTTTTCCTTATTGCAAAGGAAGCCCTGACATGTCTGGAGGTTATACACAAGTGTTTATAATTGTGGTATCCTTGAGTGTAGCATTATTTATTGCCCATAAACTGAGGGAAGTGTCTAAAACCAACCAGTCTCCCACATGTCTAGGTTAGAGAAAGTCAGATGGGCTTGGGATGTTAGTTTGGTTTTTTTTTTAATTCTGACATTTGGAATTTTTTGTACACAATATGTTCCAATAATTTTTTAAATATGGGGATTTCTGCTGGCTTTTATTGGTAGAAGTGATTTGTTAGTTGTCACCTGTGCTATTGTAATTCTGTGCAATATAATTCATGGATATGTTTAATATTACATGCAATTGAAGCTCCCAAAGCTACCACACATATAATTTCTTTTTCATTTTTTTTCGTCTATTCAAATTTAAAGTAGATCATTCTGGGAAACACTTTACATTGACTCCTTTTTGTTCTTGTGTCCTTTAAACAGTAATAAATTGACAGACATTCATTGTTTGGTAAGAAATCAAAGCCTCACATTTTTTCATGAAGTTATACTTATGGTTGCTGTGGAAAAATCAAGTATTGTCAGCTTTGATTAGGAAAGATTTAATAATAACAGCTTTAGGTTATCAAACTGAGAATCACAGTATTTTACAACATATCATCTGAAAATCCTGCAAGCAACGACCACATATTATGTGCCTCTTCTTTTGATCCATTTCTCAGGGACACTATTGGCTCCCACATTAGATTTGTAAATGAATTTCCAATCCTGGATATCAATCTGTTTTTTTTCTCCTCATCTTTAGCCCAGAAAAAACAGCTGCCCCACACACCCTGCAAAAGCTCAGATAATTTCAGGGTCAGTGGCCCATAATAGATATTTATAAATTTTTAAGGTAATTAGACAACAGAATCTGATTTTTTGCATCTTAATGAAGTTTTACAATGGTCTCAATTATTTTACTACTTTCTTGAAGCTAGTCAGAAAGTAAGAGAAAAAAAGGAAAGACTGATATCTCTAAGTCCTCAAGCTTAAATTCAGTAGAGAGTGAATATCTCTGTCATGGTTGTCTCTTCATTTAGAATGCAAGCAGTGATCTTGCAAAGCACCCTGGCCCTTAGTATAAAGCTACAGGAGTTAAAAAGAATTTATTCTGACAATATAAAATCTTCTCAGTGATCATTTTGCAAATGCCAAAATTGATCCTGAGTGGGTTTCTCACCCAAGGCTATACATTGCTTTTCCCATGTTGTTGGATGCTGCAGCACAATGCTGCATGAGGAGCAGGGGTAGTAGTTCAAAATCATAAAGCTTGCTTAGAAAATAAGTGCATTTGTTGGAATTTTTTTTTTTTTTTTACTTCAAAATTCTCAGCGATATGTTATTTCCCTTTTCTTTCAAGTCCCCAAGCTTTTCAGGTGCTCTCTGAATACATTCACAAGTTTTTTCCTCAACCAGAACAGCTGGGACCATCCCAAGAGAGGTGAAAGCTCCATTGCTGGCAGTCAGGGGACCGTGAGCACTGGAGACAAGGGGGACAACTGGAGGGCTCCCTGGGGCTGGGGGCAATATGCAGGTGAATATGCCCCAGTATTGCAACCCTGCTGCAGCCTGTAGGTAGCCTGTTGGCTGCAGATATCCCTGCTCCAAAGCCAAAACAGCTGCAGTCAGAGGAGGCTGCTGTGCAAATTCCACAGGGTGGCTGTGGAATGCCAGCTGTGCTGCCACACAGCCAGGTTCCTGGCTCCACACGGGAGGTCAGGTGCAGGCTTTTTAACCCTGTGGCTCTTAAGTAGGAGCATAGGGAAGCTGTGCCCTTCTGTGAAAGCTTCAAAGCTGTTTGGTGCTTTTTTTGACAGAGCAAAATATTTTTTTTAAATACTCTGTGTTAGGGTGGGATTTTTTTTTCCTCTTTCAAAGTAGAAGCTGAGCTGCCGAGAGACTCTATGGATGCTGTAACAGCAGAGATCTGACAAGATCTGGGTTTTGAAAGGGTGAATAAAGTTGATGTACATCTTGCAAAGTACATGCAGGGCCACCTCCTGTTCCCCTTGTGTTCCCCTTCCTGCTCTCATGCACAGGATGTTGTTTTCATGTCATGTATGCATAGAAAAACTTCCTATGGAAAACATGCCACAGAAATCATACCTTACTTTCAGCAATGTTTTGTGATGAAGAAAGCCCCTCCAGCAAAAATTATCAAGACCAAAATCTGCACCACTTTGAGACAGCATTTGGACACTATCTGTTTTCATATTACTAATTGTATGTCAGGAAAAGAAGGACAAGAGACTCAGTAAGGAGTTTAGCCTGTGCAAAGCACCAGCATGTGTCCTGCATGCCCCTGAAATCCTACTTGGGCATCAGTGGGAAGATACAGGAAGAACTAACAGAGCCAGCACACAGCAGGGGTGCTACAACAACTAATGCACCAAAGGCATATTTTGGAGAAACTTCTCCCTCTTGAGTTCATTCAGGCTGCCCTGTTGAAAGCAAGAATTACCATGCTAGGCTGGTATTGGTTTCAGAATGGATCCATGGCTTCTGTTTGGAAGCTAGCTGCCCCCTGACCACCTCAGAACACAGCCAAAGTGGGACTGTCTGCTGTATATCAAAGAACCTTAAAACTAAAACATTAATTTGTCTCCTAAGAGCTTTTAAACATGTTATCACTTCTTTAGAAAATGAAAAAACCCAAATCCTTTGGGGCAGTCTCAGCAGTGTTGTAACATTTTGTTCTAGAGAAGAGAAAATACCAGATTTCTTCCTTATGCCTCAAGGGAAATGAAATGGTATCATGAAGTCAACAGAAGTAATTTTTGGAAGCTTCAGGTCAAACCCAAGTCTGCCTCCCAGAGGCTGTGGAGTCTCCTTCCTTGGGGGTATTCAAATCCTACAGATATTAACCCTGTGTCTGCCAGCCTGCTCTGTCTGACCCTGTTCTCAGCAGGGGTTTGGGCTAAATGGAGATGGTCTCCAGAGGTTCCAGCTGACCTTAGCCCCTCTCTCACTCTTACCATGTCCACCTCAGAAATGCTGTCCAGACTTTCAACTTGGACATCCACCCCAACAGGAATTGCAGGGCCTAGGGTGAAAACAAGAAGTTGAGAAGGTGTAAACCTGGTGAGACAAATTAATCTTCTGGCTTTCATAACTTAGAGATAAAAATAGGTGGTCTGAAACAGAAACAACAGTAAACCAATTTAAAAACTGAACTGTTAGAATTCATAACAAAAAAACCCTTCCTGATAACAATCAAAACCAGCAACGAGACAACTAACCTATTATTGGCTTTCTCTTTTCATTGTATCATTCTACACATGTCCCTTCAAAATTTAAAAGGCCTTTAGTGCTTGGGTCCAGGGCTCACCAGGTGGGCGCCTGACAGAGCAGTGACTTACATGGCAGAAGTGGCAGAGCTAAGGAGGGTTACTCCGAATTTTTCCTTTGCTGCTTTTGCCCCCCCCTTGGGCTAACAGCAGCACCAAGCTCCTTGTGATTGGCTTTCACACCACTCAGTGTCTGGTTATGGAAAAGAGAGGGTGATGGAAGGGGATGCGTTACAGGACACGGGTGTGTGCTACTGAGCCTGGGGTTCCCAAGAGGAAGGGCTGGGCTGTCACGTCACAAAATAGGGATTTTGATTTTTTATTTTTTTTTTTCCTTCCTGCAGGCTTTGGCTAGCCTTTCACATACCTCTGGCAATTACAGTACAGGAGATCTGTTAAGATAAATAGTGCTCACATTAGCAGACTTCTGTGAAACTGAAACCTTTTAAAATTAATTGAATATGTGGGTATTTGGCATATTGAGCATTTAGCAATAAAATCTTCTTCCATCAGAGTATATAATGGTATCCTGGATTTGAATGACCATCTGTCAGCCAGAAAGGGTAGATAAATTACAACATTCTCTAATCCGGTGGGCTGAAAGAAAATGTGTTCTCCTTCATCCATTTCCCTGAAAGCTTAGGTTGCTCTAGCATACAGCTACAAAGCTGTGAGCAAATGTTAAAACTACTGCAGTCAAAATCTTTTCTTTTGGGTTATAAGACCATGTCAGCCCATATAGTATGTGATTTCATTATGTACACGCATGGCCATTAGTAAGATCAAATCTCAGAATTTCCCCTCCATCTGTGAATAAACACAAGGTGTATTTGCATATTTTTATCAGAAGAAAGTATCACCGAATACCAAGAATATTATGTATCCAGTAATCACATTTCCATACCAATGCCTGAGATATATTTTTTCTGCCGAGGAAGAAGGCTATTTCACTGCACACAAATTTTCCTGAACATATCATGAATACACAACACAAAATAACAAAAATCAGAGACAGAAAAGGCTCTGCTTGTTAGCATGCTTGTTGTCCTGACTACATGTTACAGTATAAAGAAGCAACAGTGTAAAACAAGAGCAGCGACGAATGTGAGCATTCCATACCTCCAAAACCTGGTCTCATGCTGAAGTCATGGTCATCTATTCGTAGCAGCTGCTCTGACTTTGTCAGGGGAGATTTGGTGATGTCAGGGCTTCGTTTTAGGATTGGGCTATCAAGGAAGAGAGAAGCAAAGCTATGAGCCCTGGGCAGTGTCTGTGAGTACCTTCACTCCATTACCCCTTAGACCATAACCATTAAAACATAATTCCTGCGCACAGCTTAGGCACCTGTGATAAGTTCTGGCACTTAGAAAACATCTGTTTAGTGACTTTTTTACTCTGTGAAATTATCTTTGCTCATGGCACAGTTTGGAGGCAACCAATAAAAAGTGTGGGCCGTGGCAATAATGTGAGTGGGCAAGTGGGGAAATGGAAACGAGGGGGAGGCATTTCTGACATTGAGTCATGACAGGGCCTGAGGCCAGGAATTAGGGAAACAATATCTGAAATAAGCTGCTGGCTATTGCCCAGGAACAAAATGGAGGCAGGCTGGGAACCAGGCCAGGAGACAGTCCATCCTCTAACCTGGGATAAAATCATTAGCTCCTGCCCCAGATTTCTAACAAGGATAAAAAGGAGCATTAAAGACCTGGGACTTTACTGAACATTAAAGAGCCTGGGAGGGTCATTCCAGAAGCTGCTGGAGTTGCATAAAATTCTGGGCAGAGGATGCTTTGCTTCTCCTCCACATCCAAGGTGCAAAATGCTGCTCAGCACCCCCATGTAGGTGAAGTTTTGCTGCCCTCAGAGCCAACTGCATGGCAGCCATTGGGGCAGCAGGAGGGCTCAAAAACAGGAAGAAAACCTTTGCTGGTTCTTGATTTGAGAATGGCATGCTTAGAGAAGCACTTGTCTGACAAGTCAGAAATAGATTAGTGGAAAACAGGACACCAAAGGATCTTTTACAGGGAATATATTCCTGAGGTAAAGCTCCAAAATAAGACCGCTTAGCTGTGGTGCCAGACCCCACCTCTGGGCTTACACGAAAGCCCAGAGATGGAATTTTTTAGGGTGTCAGGTAGTGATAGGACATGGGGGAATGGATTCAAACAAGAAGAGGGCAGATTTAGATTGGATATTAGGAAGGAGTTCTTCACCATGAGGGTGGTGAGGCACTGGAACAGGTTGCCCAGAGAGGTGGTGGAAGCCTGGAAGTTTTTAAGGCCAGGCTGGACAGGGCCCTGAGCAACCTGATCTAGAGGGAGGTGTCCCTGCCCATGGCAGGGGGGCTGGAACTGTATGACCTTAAAAGTCCCTTCCAACCCTGAAAATTCTATGATCTCCATAAGGCTGCTGGGCAACGTGGCTTCTCCTGGGACTCACTGGGACTCACAACTCCTTCCTAAATACCTCTGAGCTGCTTACGTGGTGTCCCTTTCCCTTTCCACAACCTCAGCCCGCACAGGGGATCTGGAACCAGGGGTTTTTTCCTACCTGCCTTGCTTGTGTGCCTCTCCGTGGGCCTCCCGCCTCTGCCGCTGGGGCTGGCTGCAGGGATGAGAGGAAAAGGGAGAGCTGAGATGGGCGGCCATGAGGATGAGGTGGGTGAGGACACTGGCATAGAAGTGAGGCGGCAAGTGCCAGATCCCCACAGCGTTGCCTTCTGTCACACACACCAAATGGATCTTACCTTTCTCTCTTTTTTAACCCTTTTATTGAAGGCTGGTGGTGTGAAGGGTGAGGGTGCCAGGGGCTTGCGACTGGACAGGGCAAAAGATGATAAGACCCTACAGTGGCCTTCCAGCACCTTGAAGGGGCCTACAAGGAAGCTAGGGAGGGGCTTTTTATAAGGGTGTGTACTGGGTAGTGGCTTTAAACAGGAAAAGAGTAGGTTTAGGTTAAACATTAGGAGGAAATTCTTCACTATAGAGGCAGTGAGACACTGGAACAGGCTGCCCAGGGAGGCTGTGGATGTCCCATCCCTGGAAATCTTCCAGGCCGGGCTGGGTGGGACTGTGAACAGCCTGGTCCGGTGGGAGGTGTCCCTGCCCATGCAGAGAGGATGGAACCAGATGATCTTTAAAATGCATTCCAACCTGAACCATTCTGTGATTTTATGATTTTTTTGTAAGCCACTGGTTTTGACTGGGTGGCAAAGAACCCAGGAGAGTGGCTTACTTCCCTCCTCCAGCATCCATGGCCAGTGCCATCAAAGGCTCTGGAGGGATGATGCCATGTTGTAGAGGACAAGGGGGGCTGCCAGCCAGTGGGGAGCAGAGCCACAGAACCTACTCACCACAGGCAGCTGTGTATTTGCATGTGAAGAACATATTTGCAAAGTCGTCAAGGAGGGGGGAAAAAAATAAACTGTCAAAATGTTTTTTTCTATTTTCATAGTCTCCCAGATGGCTGTGAAGAAAGTTCCTCCCAGGTGTCTGGCCAATATTTTATTGCTAAAGGAGAGAATATTGCTTTTGGCAATGTAAGTGCTAGACTGAGTAAAAGTAACATTTTTAACATTTAACAGTTCTAACTCATCGTTAGTTAAAAGTTTAAAGAATAGCTTCCTTCTATAATAAACACTTAAATCTAATCAGTTTTACTAATGAGATTTTTTCACCCATTAACATACATTTCAAATTCCACTATAGAGTTATAGAGGCAAAGCTCCTTTTGCAAGGAGGAACATCTCTACCTGAGGATTATCCCCCCTTTGGTGAGTGGTGGCCAAACCCCAAACCTTGCAGGGTGATATTTTTCTGGACTGGGTACTCTCAGAAAATTGATAGCGTTGGAGGTATAGTAATTTTTCTGCTGCCATGGAGAAGCAAACAGCCTCTGCATCACCAGACTAAGACTGGGAATACTGGGCTGTATCACTGACTCACTCTGAAGCAAAGTGTTTGCCATGTGGGATTGTATTTTTTTCAGGATCTGCTCTGTGCTTCCCAGAGGAAGTCTGGGAATAAACCCCTAGGCAGACCACTGCGTCAGGGAGCCTTGGGCCACACAGCACTACTGATATCTCAAGGAGCAGCTTCTTTGGCACTGGAGGTTTCACAGCAAAATTGACTTGCAAATGCAAATAGCTGTTTCTGGAGCCTTCTGCCTTGTTGATGTGCCCTTGGATGCTGCTGATGCATCTCGCTGCTGCTCGCTTCTGATCTGCTGGCCATCAGGAAGTAATTTCACGTGTTTTGGGGATAAGCAGATTCTGATGATGAGCTGACCTACTTACATGACTTCAAAGTGCCCTAGTAAACTCTTGGCTGTTCAGGAATGATGCTGGAATTCAAACAGGGAGGAAGTATATGTTCTTGCAATTTCTAATTTTCACTTCTCTTTGTAGAACTTCACGTTGGTCCTGGCCCTATGTTGCCTGTTGAGGGAACCTCCAAGGCATGGCTATCAAGGACTCATAGCCAAATCCTCCCTGTCCTCTGCACCCAGCAACCCCAGGTGGTTCCTCTTATTTCTTCCGGGTGATTCTCCACTGTTTCTAAACTAAGCTTATTTCCTTACCAGAAAACAGTGCAAAATGTCCCCCATGCTCCAGCCATGGCAGAGGATCACGTTCAGGTCATCTTTGCTTTGGCTCCTTCACATTTTTGATTTTCCCATTCCCCTCATCACAGGTCTGAGATTACCAAACCTCCCTCTCTCCTGAATTCTGCTGTGGCAACAAATAATTTTTACCTGTTTCCACTCATCCTTCAGTCACTGCAATTTGAAGCCCCATTTCTGTATACTTGATAAATAGCTTTTCCGGTCCAGTTCCTGGAGAGTGCTCTGCTGGGTAAGTAATTAGTGGTGGCTCCTTCACAAGACCCCATTAGCCTGCCTGTTTAGGCAGTGAATCAAAGGCAAGCTGCTGTGACTTCCCCTCACATATCTGCTGTCCCTGAGAGTCTGCAGACAGCCACACTCAGGAGATTTGGCCCAGATGTTCACAGATTCCTCAGTGCAACTGTTTACCACAACAACCCCACGGTGTGACACTATTGCTCCTGCCCTTGTTTGCTTCCTGGGATAATCTTTAAAACTAACCCATAGCTCCTGAGGCAAAATATACCAAATAATGAACAAAAAAAATTCAGCAAAACAAGATTTTACTCACTACTGCTGCAGATACAAGGCAAAAAGCAATTCCTCTTTTTTAAAAAAAAACGCCCTAGATTCACTGTGGCACTTACAGTCCCTCTAACACAGCAAAAAGAGTTGCACTGTTACTGATAACCATATCTGATTTTCAGAGGAGGCAGTCCAAGCATGACATCTGAAGGTCCCAGCAGACACTTCCAAATGCCCAGCTTCACAGCAGTTGTGCCAAAGGGATGTTAGGTCCACGCTAGCAGTGTGCACTGGGAAACCCACAGTATTTTTCATCTTTGAAATAAGAGCTTTTGGAAGCAACCACAATAAATGTGACAGAAGTCAGTACCCACCTTAGTATTTTAGTTTGTAATTACTTATGCAGGTTACATTTCCTACCTATGCATCATATTCTTTTTTTTCTCAACAGGAGGCAATATACCTGTAATAGACATTGACAATTCAGTTTCTTCAGGAAAAAGCAAGATCTGATGTATTTTCCTCAAACAAAAAAAATGAAAGTAAGTTGCTGAAGTAATAGAGTCAGATTCACACAATCTTTCCTGGGTCTAAGAGGTGACATTTTTGAGGAACAGTACTGGTGGGTTTGGCAGACTGGGATAACTACAGTTAGTATTATCAGATTTCATTAAATTCTGGGACAGTCTGCTCTCTATATCCCTTATGATATTCTTAGGTCTGCGAAGAGGATAGCAGATCAGGGAAGAGATATCAGAACAGATCTTGTCTCAGGAGATATTGTTGAGATGTGGCTGTGGCATAATCTCTGTCCCTTCAGTTACTTGCCTCACCAGCAACATTTTGGCTGGGGGCTGTGGCTGCAGCTGACCCCAAACCTCCTGCCCCGAGTGGAGGTGTCTGCTGCCCCAGGAAGCCTGGGAAGGCTGGGGCAGAGACACCTGGGTTCCACATTTCCTCTCTGCTTACTTCATGCCTGGGTGATGCCTCCGCTTCTTCTACAAGGCAGAGACTGTGGACTCTCTCCCCACACCCTCTGAAACCACCATGTGCTTAATTTTGTCAGACACAAGCTCTGCAACTCACACTGTGCTGCTGTGCTGCCCACCCACAGCCTCTCCTACCACTGACACAAGGAAGAAGAGTGTATGGTGCTCAATGAGCCAGTTTTCAGTAGGACTTTTAATTGGACAGTAATGCAAGTGATGAAAACTCCCTCATCCCTGTAGGATGTGCCCATGGCAGGCAGCTATGGGCTCCCTGTCCCTCAGTGGACACTGGTAGGCAGCTTGTACAGTACCTCACCTCCTGCACCAGCTATGCTGCACAGCCTTCTTGCCATGATGGGCAGGGAAATACCAGGAGCCATGTTCTCCTCAGTCTGCCTCTAAAATTGTGGCTGAGCAAGGCCCTGACAAAACCTTGCATGAGGCAGAAGAACCAGGAAAGTGCAGCGGAGGCAGCCCAGTGCCCTGCAGGGGACAAAGCCTTGGCAGAGAGGACATGGGAATGGTGAAGGAGTAGTGAGAAAGTGTAGTGAGAAACTGTGAGAAGTGTACAGGTCTTATTAAAGACCTGTGCGCAAATATTTGACTCAGTTTTGTTTCTCCCTTTGTCTTATGACCAGTTAGTGACTTGGGTTCGTACCATCTCAGCATCATTTCAAAGATAGAAAATAGGTGGGGGGATCTGAGTTAGGGAATAGGGGAGAGTCAGGAAATTGCTGGGAATTATATGAGCAAACATAGAGAAGGTTTCTGCAGAGAAAACATGGGGCAGAGGCAAAGAGAGCTTGGATCTTCAACAGAGCTTGTGTGTGAGGTGAAACTGAAAAGAGGCTGTATAGACAGAGATGGGAAGGGAGAGAAAACACTGAGTAAGGCCAGAGAGGAAGATGACAGAAGGACCAGAGAGGAAACATCAGGCTCAAATTGTGCCTCATCATAATGTGGGATGACTCCTGAAGCACAGATATCCTGGACAGTCCTGCATAAGCAAGGGTATTCCCTCATTGCAGAGTGATGTTGCTTGGCATGAGTCTTGCTGGGCTAAAGAGCCTCCCAAGCTGAATCCCAAAGGAAGGAAAGGGGCTTGGGGCAGAAGGTTCACAGATAGTCCCCCCTTAATATGCCTTTGTCTTGCAAATGAATTGGGAAGATGTTGGTGCACCAGGTCTGGGTGAAGATGGTGGGGTAGTCCAGAGCCCAGAGAAGTGCTTTGTGTGAGAAGGAAAACTGAGGTAGCTAAATGGGGAAAAAAACCCACCCAGCATCTGAAGGAAAAGAGAGCACACTTGCAATGGGAGGAAACTGCTCTAACCCAGAAACATCCACTGCAGGAAACACAATCCACTGTGTAGCATAATAATTCCCAGGGATAATGTGGCATAGAAACACACTGATTTGTACTCAAAATTGGAGAGTTTCAAAACTGTGAGCCATAAACAAACCACTAAAACTTGAAGAAAATTAATCAAGGAATTTATCTTGGTATTTGTCAGTTGCTCATAATTATGTTGGGCCATGTGTCGTTATGAACAGTAGGTTTAAAGATGGTAAAGAAAGGTGGCCCATTGCTTTTATAGGTGGTTAAATCTATGAGAAGAAATGGGGAAGGGGTGCTGTTTTCAATGTTCATGTCACAAAATCTGAGAAACAGTGTTCTGCTATCTTATTTTTTAATAATATGGAAAATTCAATGAGAAACCCATTTAAAATCAGAAAATATTTAGATCAATCTCAGAATGCAAAATATACAGAGGCAGGAGATATATATGCACCCATTGAACTTTGCACTTCTTTTGTTCTTTGCCTGGACATAAACACTGACAGAAGAAATTAAATGAAGCAAACCTACACTTAGCTGATAATTCACAGAACTGAAATGCCACTTGAGGTCTTGGCACCGTACCTGAGTTTGCAAAAATGGAAGTGCCCTTGCGTGGCAGAAACTGCACCCAGTGGGTATGTGTTGGGTTTTGTGTTATATAGGTTGAAAGGAAGGGTTGGAGAGACCAGAAGGAGTGTGACTGAGGCCCATCCTGCCAGCTGAAGCAGGCACAGTGCCAGGGCTCAGCTAAATGAAAAAAAAGAAATGGATAAAGGGAAAGGAAGCACTGCAGAACATGATGAAAGGCTTCATGTCTGCTCCAGTCTTTCACGAAAATTTGACTTGTAATCAGATGTCAGCATAGTGCATGGAGATCAGGGAAGGGCACGTTAAGAAATATTTAGGTAAATTGGAGGTATTTATGTCAACAGAGGCTGATGACACCCTCCTGGGAGCACTGGGATTACCAGCTCTTACAGTCTCTGAGTCTTAGGAAGATATCTGAGAGGACTCCTCATATCTGAGTGATACCTCTGAGAGAAGGTGAGAGGGTGAACATGAAACCTGGATTTAAGCAGGGGACAAAAAAAAGGATGTCAGAGTTTTGATGTTCGGAAAGAAACTGGGACAAACTCGTGATCCATTTGCCTGCGTCCTCAGGGATAATGAGATTTGTGAAGATCACTCAAAGTGAATCTTTGCCATAATTGACGTCAAACCAGTCTAATGTTCTTTCTGACAGTGTAACTGGCCATCTTAGTCTGAGCAGGAGAAGTAGATTTGAATGAAGTTTTGAATATTTCATTACTCAGCTAAGGAAATGCGGTTGAGATGAAACTGTGACTTTGAGCATGGGTGAAATATCATGGTTAGAGTCTCTGTTATTACTTTACTGTCAAGAGACATTAAATGGCATCTCACAGATTTCATCCTGGAACCTGGTTATATTTTCAATAATAATGCAGCTGACAGAACTATAAAACTCATGCACGACAGCATGCTTGAAAGAGAAATGGACAATTTGGAGTCTAGGGTAAGAATTCAAAGCAGCCTCAACATCTTGGATCAATATTCTGATATCGTTAAGATGGATTTCAGTAAAAGAGAATACAAAGAACTACGTGGAGTACAGAAAAATAATTGTATAAATGCAGAATGGGGAATAACTAGCTAATTACAAATACTAGCCTTAGTTCATTATTTACAGCAAGGAAAGCACTCCATCTTTATAAGGCCAGTCAAAACTTCCACAACTAGGGAATTTGTTTCCATGTCCAGTGCCCAGAGTTGGAAAAAACAGAGCAGGGGAAGAGAAGAAAAAGAGTTCAGAGGTGAAGAAGGCTTCAAGCCAGCCTGAGCAAGGCTCTCCAGGTGGGAAGGGAGACAACAACTGAGTGATACAGTGCAGAGATATAAATTCAGGTGTGGTGTGGTGAAAGTGAACAGGAATTTGTTGCTCCAGACTTTTCCCAACACATAACAAGAAGAAATTTGGAAGGAAGTACATAAACACAGCATGTCATCACACTGTGAAATTCACTCTCGCTGAAATCTGCAAGTGTGAAAACATAAGTGAGTTTGGAAGATAAATGGGCAGTTTATAGACGACAGACCAGAGGGAGCATTTCACATGTGAATCCAATCCTTTAATCAGGAAACCAAACCATGAGTCCACTGAATAAAGATAGTAAGCTATGTGAAAAGTAGACCAAAATAAGTTCTAGACAGGATGAAAGAAGGATGGTGATAATGATAAAAGTAGAAAATGCTATTTTCAAGGCCTCATCATTTGTATGCAACGATAAGCAGAAAGAGGACACTTTTGGCTAGATTGTGAGAAAAAAGACTTCCAAGGAAAGGTGTTGTGCAGGATTGAAGTTACTTGAAAGAACAACAGAGATGGAAAGGAAAAATGAGAGAATAGCAAAGCAACAATAAAAAATAATAAGTTAAAATATAACAAGGTAAAGAAAACGAAGACTTGGACAGAAGAAAAGGGCAGGCAGCAGCAACAGTGGAGAGGAGAGGAGAGGAGAGGAGAGGAGAGGAGAGGAGAGGAGAGGAGAGGAGAGGAGAGGAGAGGAGAGGAGAGGAGAGGAGAGGAGAGGAGAGGAGAGGAGAGGAGAGGAGAGGAGAGGAGAGGAGAGGAGAGGAGAGGAGAGGAGAGGAGAGGAGAGGAGAGGAGAGGAGAGGAGAGGAGAGGAGAGGAGAGGAGAGGAGAGGAGAGGAGAGGAGAGGAGAGGAGAGGAGAGGAGAGGAGAGGAGAGGAGAGGAGGAAGTTACAGGCTAATACAGAGTTAAAAGTGACTGGAGAAAATCTAGCAGAGCTGTGTTACAGGGGAAATGACTGTGCCTAGGGTCAAACAAATGAGGCAGCTGAAGCAGAGGGAAGAGAAACTCTGGGATGAAAAAGTGACAGAGCAAGATAGAGAAGAGAAGAAACTTGAATGGGGGGAAGAATAGGAGTGAAGGCAATGGAGGTGAAAGGAGGAAAGAGGAAGGCAAGTTACCAACAGGGGAGATGGAGAGGCTCCAGCTTCATGTCTATATGGTGTCAAGGCACAATGCAAACTGCTGATATTAAAAAGCAGTGTCTTGGGAGCTGTGGGTGCTCAGAGCTCCACTGGATCTTGCTCCCTGTTGGTCATGTGCTCCTACAGGCAATGCTTTCAAGGGGTGTTTTGTGGGCTTATCATGCCCTCTGAAAGTCTGATCTGAAGGCAGCTTGTGTTGGTAAGACTTTTTCATGCAGATAAACGCTTTCAGGATCAGTCCTGAAGACACAAGAGCAAAACTCCAGGACAAGAGAACAGCTTAAGGTTACTGGGAAGTAAAGGAAGAAATCTGTTAGGGATTCATTTATAAGGTCAGAGACAGCATTTGGAGGGTAAGAGGATAGGAACCGCCCTGCTTGTAGCAAGCAGCCTCAGTGAGGGTACCAGGATAGCTATGGGTGATTTACAGAGTGCAGAGAGCTCATACACAACATGGCCAGGGTATGAAGGAGCTGACAACACAGACATCCAAACTCAACAAAAGCAAGGGAAGGTAAATGTAGTGTTGCAAATGTGCAGTACGATGCAGTACGTCCTTGAAAAAGGACCAGGAAAGTACCACGGCCATAACTACACAGGGTGGCTTCCATGACTTAACAGGAGTGTCACTACTTGTAATAACATCTGAAAATGTGGTCAAGATGTCTGGCCATGAAAGGTAGTAACAAGCCCAGGTTTACTGTAGATGATGTCATTTAACTGCTATAAAAGATAGTTCTTACTGACAGAAACACGGACAAGGAGCTCTACAGGAGTAGAAAACGAGTTGCTATTTGGAGACCACAGTGAGGTAAAATGATGATAACACAGCCAGGAAGGTGGTAGGGACACGACTGAAAACATGAAGAGGGTCTCTTAGCTGAGATTAAAAAAACATCATCTGCAAATCTTGTACAGCAAAACATCTTCAGCAGAGTTGTCTGTCTGAAAGGTGGTTATGATGCTGTCCAGGGAGATTTTAGTGCTAAAAGAGACTTTTTTCCCCCCTTGGCAGTTATCTCTGGCAGAACAACCTGGGCTCAGCTCCAGGCCAGTTCTTTTCCTACTGCTCATCCTCTCTAGCAGATTTTGCAAGTCTAATTAGCAACACAGGCGTTGGCCCTTTTGTTGGCATAACAGTGTTGTGACTTGTAGTGTTCCTTTGTACTCTTCTAGAGACCTCCATGCAGCTTGGTGGCTTTCCAAGGGGCTGGCAGCAGACAGCCCTGCTGCCAGTGCTCCAGATCTCAGCTCCTTCCTGAAAGAGTTTTGACACCGTGGATATAGCAGGAGTAAAAAGCCTTGCAAACCCTACAGGATTTGCACATGGTTGACTGCAAACTGCAAACAGGTCTGCAAGGTGAGAAAGGTTTTATTTTTTATATTGCTGCTCTTTGAAGTGAAATGCCTTTGAGGTGATTTGTCCTGGAGATTAGCAAAAATAAGTAGTAGAGCCTTTGACTGGCACACAGACATTTTTACGGTGAATTACAATATTGGAGGGCTTAGTAGTAAGTCCCATAAAATAAAGCTGTTTTCCTACTTTCATTGTGACTATATGCATACTTTGACCTACACTTCTTGGCCATTTTCTCATCACACTCTGTACTGTGTCCCAACACCTCATCAGCTCTATTTCAGGCATTTTTTGGGACCTTTAGCAAAATTCCTCTAATGCAAACCCAGTCCTCAAGAGACTGTGGTGCATGCATGTGGCTCATATCTCATGGGTAAAAGCATGCCTGCCTGATCACCCTTCCTCAAGGTTGTTCTATCTCATAGTAGAATGGCTACTTCAGGATACCTGCAGTGTATCCCTCACCATATCAGGATTGCCAAGACTGTGGATTTGGATAGGTGAGAGGACAAGCCCTGGAGCTGAAAATGGCTGAGTAAAAGGGGAGCTTTTATTTGGATGCAGAGTTCAGAGCAAGCAAATCTCTTTGGTAGAAACTGACATTTGCAGAGTGGCACCACCTGAAGAATCAAGCTAAAAGCCTGCGTATTTCCTTCGTCAGCTGCACCATGAGAATCAGGAGCAAGGGTGGACAGGCCTGTCAGGGACAGCAGGATGCTGGCAGCACACCCATGGTGACAGGGGCTCTGAGGCAGGTGCCTGCACTGCCTGCCAACACCGGTGACTGGCACTGAGCCCTGGCAGTGGGGCAAGCAGATGGTCTTGTGCCCCTAAAAGAGGTTTCTGGAGGCTAGAAAGGCCACGAATGCAAATCAAGCCACCCGGAGTATCTTGTGGTGCTGTGGAACCAGCCTTTTACACTTCAAATAGATTTTCCCCATCAAATTCTAGTGAGGCATGTGGGTCTCTTCAGAAAACAAAGGTGGCAGTGAAGAGATTTATGGAGCAAGAGATGGCAGTGCCTGAAGAAGAGTAACAAAGTCAACTGCTACAACTTTTTCTGTTTAATGGATATACAGGCCTGAGTCTGAGTCTTGAATGGAGGGAAAAAAGAGCCAATAACAAAATGTTCAGGAGCAATCTTCACTGCAGACTTTTTCCTGGTGTTATATAGCATGCCTCCTTGCTCTGTTTTGCTTCCAGGATCTAATTCTATGATTAAAAAATGCCTTGAGTTTAACCGAAATGCAAAGGAACCATGTCCACTTCAAAACTTCCTCATCCTCTTAATGTATAGGGAACTATATGTGAGCACAAAGAGGACTGGCTGTACATCTAAGGCAGGGTGTCCTGCCATACAGAGGTGCCCAGACATGTTGGGCAAACATGATCTCCCATTGCTGGACTGCAATGGAGGCCACAACCACAGTCCCAGGAGGTCAAAGGAAGTAACTCTCTACACCACCTATGTGAGGGCTGTGCAAACACTGCACTCAGTCCTGATGCCAATCCTCAAAAAGCACTGAGGGGGCAGAGGAAAACAAGAAAATGACTGAGTCAAGTCAAACATCCTACACTGAGAAATGTGAGCTTACGCTTTTTAATAAATTGAAGAGGAGATGAAGAGGGGGCTTGATCCATTTTGATGAAGAAGAGACAAGCTAGCACAGAATAGGAGAAAATAACTGGAGAGTTGAAGTTAAAAGCTACTTGCAATCCTATTCTGTTTATCTGAAATTGTAGGTAATTACCAGAAATTAGGGGATTGGCATACAATTTATACAGAAGGCTTTTTTGCTTGAGGTCAGGAGGAAATCAGATGCATGACCATGATTGTCCTTTTTGACCTTTCAAATTATCAGGCTGTTAAAACCATTGGTCTCTCATGGCCTATCCCACCACAGGTGAAATTGAGCACTGTACTGAGCACCACACTGCTGGTGGACAACACTATGACCATGCACCAGAAGTGGTCCTCCCTCCCCACCAGCCCTCTTCAGCATCCCCACTGATCTATTGAGACAGAAGTAGGCCAGAAATAACTTCCCAGGACAGTGTGGGTGTTCTGGGAGGTCAGTGGACCCAGCTTCTCAAAACCACAAATACTTAGGGGCTTTTTGATGTGCTTGTCCCAGCCCAACTACACCGTATGTACAAAGCACAGGTGAAGATACAGTTCCTAAGCAAAGTGAATTTTAACATATTCTAACATTCTTTTTTCTGTTGTCATTTGTTATGGTGTCACTTGATTGCCCTGACACTGTTAAGCATTTAGTGCAGCAGGAATTTTCACTGAACATGGCTGTGCCCCTGCTGCTGGATGCTTTTCAGCTCAAATGGTGGTACCTTGCTTCTCAGCCCTTTATTTTGCTACAGGCAGCACATCACCTCTGCTGCCACTGTCAGGAAGCTTCAATAAATATAAAAAATTATATATAAAAAATTATATATTATATATAAAAAATAAAAACAAAAATAAATAAATAAGAGGTTTTATGGCTGTCCTGAAATCATCCTGTCTCTGGAAATGCATCCCCTGGGGGCTGATCATGAACAGATCCCCTGAATCCATTTTGCCAGCTACACCTCCACAAAGGTGGTGTCCCTGCTAAAGCCATTCCCTAGGTATAAAATGGTTCTTGGACCCCCCCAGGTGCCAACCAGGACACTGGAATTACTCTGTAATGTAGCCCTGACTAGCTACAAGGAAAACCAAAAAGTCTCTATGTTTCCTGTGAGTCTATAATTCTTCCCTTCCACCTTTCAACCATTTTTTTCTGAAGGCTGACTGGTTTCAAATCTGCATGGCTGTGACATTCCTGCATTTCCATTCCTACACTTTACAGAGTTGATGCTGATACAGAGTCATTACAGAATAGGAAGAGTAAATATAGATAACCCAAAATAACAGAAGTTCAGTCTGTCACAAGCAGAAATATGCAACATTTGAACAGCAATCTAAACATATCAGCTATATCCTTCAAAAAACCTGAAGGACTTCTTGCTCCAGATTTACCTTGTTATATGCCTGAGTATAAAAATCCTTATACAAAGTTCCAGATATTCCCCAAATACAAGTAATCAGAACTCAGTTGTAGCAAAAAACCTTCCTCAGCTCAAAACCTCCTAAAATCACTGTCTACAAGATAGTGGGAGAAAAATGCCATATAACCTTTTTGAGAGAAAGAGAGAGAAGGAGAAAATCATGCAATATTTAAAATAATTTTTAATATCTTAATTCAATATACCGAATGTTCTTTCTGCTTCCTCTGATAACTGACCATAGCCTTGAAGTTTGCAGAGAGAATTATATTTTTCCCCTCTCAAAAGGTCTATAAAACAACTGGGTTGGAATATTGAAATAAATTCTGAATATATTAATTTAATATCTCATGTCAATCTTATCTTTGATGAAGGCAACAGTGCTCATAGACCGAAATTTCCACTCCACTTTCATGTAAATACTCTACCACCTTTTAACCACAATAAATTTAAGCAAATTATTCTCTTTTTTTGCACAATTTCAAAGCATGAGATACCTCACAATTTTAATTATTTTTTATCTAAGGGAGAATTTCTTTTCACTGTAGAGCATACATTAAAACTTATTCATTGTCAAAAACAGCAACAAAAATAAGACTGAGAGATCACAATCTGCAAATGCAAACTCCGATCATCTGTTAATCATTCACCTTAAACATTACATTTGTCCAAAATGTATATATTTGAATGTAAAAAAAAAAAAAAGAGAGAGAGAGAGACTCACCTGCCTTTTTTGTATACCTCATATATTTCTTTTCCTTGTCGGTGGGCTCTGCATTCAGTGGATAAAACCCATCCCCACAACAGCAGGAAGATGCTAAAATGCATTTTATGGACAGTCAACATGTTACCTGAAGGTTCTGTATCCAGAAATAGTCCATACAAGAAGAATAAGACCAAAATGTAGATCCTGTTCCTCCTTTTAAGACATTATCGGTCTGATCGTTATTGGAAGGATGTTTACTCATACAAAAAATCATCCTGCAGTATTTAATCTGGACAGTGGGGAAAGCAATTTCCACTAAACCTATAAATCCCTCTACGTCAGATGGCAGGGATTTTCTGTCAGTGTTGAATTCATGTATTCTCAGAGAACAATTATTTTTTTTTTATCCAAACAGGTTATTTTATTAATTGGTTTAAACAACTGTTTTCAAGTACCTGTGGGAAATGGCATATTTGTATTTCTGCCTGGTTATCTGAAGCAATGCAGTTGGTCAGGCAGGTGTCATCACTCATTCTTTAATCAATAAACTTATCTGTGTAGCAATTTGCTATATTTCTTACAAGCATTGCAGAAGAATGAAAAAGATATTAATGTGCATCAGCTTCCAGCAAAGAGTCTTCATTTCCATTCAGACAGTGCTTTGACCCTGTGTGTTTTTCTGTGTTACTTTAACAGGCAATGGTCCTGTGGCTGGAGTGGTCTGTGCTTCCAGGACTTGTGCCATGTACCTCAGTGCTCAGCTTAGCAGGGTCTCTGGTGGGTATCCTGGTGTGGGGGGAGAGGATGGGGGAGATAGCTCTTCCTTTCTGCACAGAGCTCTTTGGAGGGACCCTGCTGAAGCAGAGCAGCAAATGCCAGGGCTGCAGGAGAGATCAGGGACCTGGTGTTCTGGGTCTCATGTGGCTCATCCTCATTGATACTAAAGAAAATAAAACAGTATGGGCAGAAACATGTGGTTGAGCCAGTCCCATTGTCCATCTCAGTGTAGCTCACCCCCTCTCTGCATAACCCACAGCTCCATGTTTACTTTTCTCCTCTCTGCCTCCCCCCCTCAAGGTCTTGCAGCTCTGGTCCCATTTGCACCTGATCATGGAGACCTTGCCCCATGCTTTGCAGACCCCATCAGCCTTGTCCCATCGCCTTGCTGAGAAAGCTCTTCTTCCTCTTCTTGCTACCCATGGATTTCTATTTTACACCAGTTCCTCAAGTCACCATCAGCTTTCACAAAAGCCTTTTCTAAAAAAACCTGGGAAGCCAATCTTTACCTGGTCTGAGTTCCCATAGCTTTCTTGACTTCAGTGAACCTTTACACTGCCCTGGGATCCACAGAAACAACACATAAAAAGCCACTGAAATATCAATCCACCAACCAAGATTTAATTTAATGATTTAATTTTCGTTATTTAATTGGACTCCCTACGTAATGTCAAGCAGGCTTCAAGGGGTGGGCAATCAGTCACCAGCAGTTTGTTGCAATGGTTGACTGCTGCTGCTGCTTGAAGAAATTGTACCCCTCATATCTTTGAAAATTGTCTGCATTCAGTCTCCACTGATTCATGTATCCTTCTCAAGGATGATAAGAAGTACCTTAATATCTGTTCTTTTCATCTGTGGTGCTATTAGATACACTCTTCTCAGTCTTTGCAATAATCCACACAACATTTTATCACATCTTTCATCAAAGATACTTTTTTTTTCTCTTTGGAACACATTTTTTTTACGTCATACACATTTTTTAAAAATGCTTGTCCCTTGCCTCTATACCAGATTGCTTCCTGAGAGCAATGAGGGTTGACAAGTGTTGGATAACTATGAATCCACTTAGCTGCCCCAGAAAATGTGGAAATCCCTTGGTACACATGAGAAGAGGGAAGCATTCATCTTCTGACTAACAGGGAATTTACTAGGAGAAGATATAGAGAATGCCAAAAAATGTCTTAAGTTTCCCTTTTTTTGCATCATTGTTCATAGAAAAGTTTAAAAATGAACAATTAGTTAAAAAATGCTGGTTTTCCATTGTCAGAACAAATTGTCAGATAGCATATAAACTCCTGCAAGAAAATGACTGGATGAGGGACAGACACAGGCTCACCAAGAAAAAACATGCTGAACAAGCTTAATTTCTTCCCCTGATAGGCTGACAGACTTCACAGCTTGGAGAGAAGCAGTAGACTTAGGGAAGCTTGACATTGCCATAAGCATGATCTTGATGAAATACTGGTAGGATTGATGCAAAACATTGCTACCTTTAGTTTGTTTTATCTTCCTTTACTTCAGGAGTGTTGACCCATGACTCACTACCAACATGCAAGAAAGTGTCAAGCTTTGCAAATTCTACATATAACCCATCTCCCTCCAAAATGAGAGCACACTGAGAAGAGAAAACTAAGACTTTTTTTGCCTTGAACATTCACATGAGCCACCTTAGGAAACCAAGGGTACTTTCAGAATCCAAGAGGGCAAGGCAAAATGCTGTGTGCCTGTCACTCCCATCAAATCATGAACCCAAAAAGCTTCTTTTGCTTAATTAATTACCCAAATTAATTAATTACCCAAAGCTCCAAATAGTGAAGTAATACATGGTAGACACCATATAAATACTCCTGGAGCTGTAATTAGGCTGCAGCAACCACACGTAAGAGAGCCCATCTGTTGTGATTTACATCTTCAGTAGCTAGAGAAGTACAAGGGTACCCACATAACTGATGAGATGCTGTTTGACTACTGGAAAGTTATTTCCCCTGTGCAGCTGTTTCATTCAGAAATCATAGAATCATTAAGGTTGGAAAAGGCCTACAAGATCACTGAGTCCAACCACAATCCAACCACCACAACCACCAAACCATATCCCGAAGTACCACAACTAAACTCTTTCTGAACATCTCCAGGGATGGTGAGTCTACTACCCCCTTGGGCAGCCCATTCCAATCCCTCACCACTCTTTCAATAAAGCAATTTTTCCTAATATCTAACCTAAACCTCCTCTGGTACAACTTACACCCACTTCCTCTCATCCTATCACTAGTTACTTGGGAGGAGAGACCAACTCACACCTCTCTACAACTTCCCTTCAGGTAGAGAGCAATAAGACCTTCCCTGAGCCTTCTCTTCTTCAGACTAAGTAACCCCAGGTGCCTCAGTTGGTCCTCACCAGCCTCATAGTTCTCCTCTGGACATACTCCCAGACCTCAGTGTCTTTCTTGTTCTATGGCACCCAGAACTGAACACAACACTCAAGCTGTGGCCTCACCAGGGCCAAGTACAAGGGCACGATCACTTCCCTGCTCCTGCTGGACACATTGGCTTTGATACAAGCCAGGATGACACTGGCCTTCTTGGCCACCTGGGCAAACTCCTGGCTCATGTTCATCCAGACATTCACCAGGACTCCCAGATTCTTCTCCACCAGGCTGCTTTCCAGCCACTCTTCCCGAAGGATGTAGCATTGCTTGGGGTTATTGTGACCAAAATGCAGGACCTGGCACTTGGACTTGTTAAACCTCATACTGTTGACCTCAGGTCTTCAATCTAACCTGTCCAGATCTCTCTGCAGTGCCTTCTTGTCCTTGAGCATATCAACATTCCTGCTCAATTTAATGTCATCTGGAAACTTGCTGAGGGTGCCCTCTGTCCCCTGGTCTAAATAATTGATAAAAGTCTTAAACAGAACTGGACCCAATACTGAGCTTGTGGCTTGTGACAGCCACTGGCTGGATTTAACTCTCCTTATCATAACTCTTTGGGCCCAGACAAACCAGTCAGTTTTTAATCCACTGAATAGTCCACCTTCCTCAATGGGCTACAAGTTTCTCCAGAAGAATGCTGTGGGGGCTGGTGTCAAAGGTCTCACTGAAGTGCAGATAGATGAGATCCACAGCCTTTCCCTCATCCACAAGTTGGGTCACCTGGTCATAAAAAGAGATCAAGTTGGCCAAGCAGGACCTGCCTTTTATGAATCCATGCTGGCTGGGTCTGATCTCACCACTGTCCTGCAGTTGTCATATGAGTGTACCCAAGATGAACTGCTCCATGATCTTCCCCAGTACCGAGGTCAGGCTGACAGGCCCCAGATCTTCCTTTTGGCCTTTAGATGGGTGTCATGTTGGCAAGCCTCCAGTCATCTGGCACCTCCCCTGTTAACCAGGATTTTTGATGGATGATGGAGAGTGGCTTGGCAAGCTCCATCAGCACTCTTGGGTGACTTCCATCTGGCCCTTAGACTTGTGAATGTCCAGGTGGCATAGAAGGTTATCAAACTGCTTCCTGCAGATTATGGGGGGCTGCTGTTGCTCTCCATCTCTATCAGGAGTTTGAATACCCTGAGGATAATGGGTCTGGCTGTTAAAGACTGAGGCAAAAATAGCATCCAGTACCCAAACCTTTTCCTCATTCTTGATAGCAATGTTCTCCCTGCGTCCAATAAAGGGGACTATCTTTCTGTTGTTAATGTATTTGTAAATGCCTTTTTTGTTATATCACACAGCTGTGGCCAGGAAATAGCACTCCCTGTCTCCAGGACACATTGTCAGACTATAATTTTCTACTTCTCTAGTGCCTTTAGTCACGTGTACTGTCAGAGACTTTAAAAATCAGACTTAACTAGAAGTTAGTGGGCTTTTTGAATCCATTACTCACACTCCTGTTTAACAAGTGTTCTTCCACCCTTTGGCATGTTCACAGGAGACACTTACACTACATAAGGTGAAATATGTCAGCTGGATCCTACATGCTTGTTGGATACAGGAGCATCTCCACGGAGGGTATTAGTACAGATGAGGAACAAAATTTGAACAACCTGAGGGTAAGTTGCATATCCACTGAGTTTCACTGTGGTAATGTCAGCAGAGATGGTGACAATTCCTAACACTCATAGCTCTGCTCTCTGCAAGACTTGAAATCAAACACTCCAGGGAGTTCAGAGGATGTGAGAAATGTGAATAAATGTATTTACACTGAGGGGAGGAAAACTTTAAAATTGAAGAAGCCCATGCAGAAAGAAGATAATATTTCTTCTGCAGGCACAGTAGACAAATACATTGTGTTTGTGGAGACAGAGACCAGGAGCTGCTGGCCAGAGTGGGACAGGGGGGAATGTCTCAACAGGAAGATTTTACTTTTATTAAACATTAATGTATAACCTGGCATAAGCATGCACAAGGGTGGGAGTCATACCACCTAATACTCACCAAGGATTTCACAGCAAATAGCTCTTTTGCTTTATTATCACATTTTTTTCTTTGTCCCTCTTTGCCCTCCTTTGTCCCTGCTCCTCTTTGGTCTCTCCTGCACCCCTTGCCTATATTATCACATCACAGCAGGTTCACATGTTCTTGGACCTCAAGAAATCATAAACACTAACAAATAATTAGATTTCCAGGCAACACGAAGGGCAGGGCGGAGTCAAGTGCTGATGAATACATGACCCCCAAGCCTTCTTATCACAGAATAAAAATCAGACAGAGGCAAGGCACTGTACATGTGCCTCTAAGCCGCTATAAATCCCTAAATGGATTGTGCACTGTATGAAAGACAAGGGAAATAGGCCAAGCCTGCACTGGGCAGAAACCTGAAAGGTTGCAGCAAACAATGTGCTTGAGTGAATTGCAGTGCTTCAAGCCTAATGCATTCATCTGCTCTTTCTCACTGCTGAAATGAGGCACATCTTTATTACCACTCAGGTTTCATTAGAGACCTTTCCTTAGGGCTGTCTTTGTCCACTGATTGTTTCTTGTCATTGTGCCCGTGGAGACGTATTTGAGTTCAAAAGTGTCTTTACGTGGCCTTGCACTCTGCCTGGGAGATTATGTGCCTTGCGTGCTGAGCCCTGGCCTTTTGTTTCAGGCTGTTCTGCAGTTTCCCAGAGCTGTGTTAGCTGGATTAGGGGGCTTTGTGTGCACTGGGCCGTGGGGCACCAGGCCTTTTGCACGCAGGTTCTGCTATGAGAACTGGAGAAAGAGTCTTTAAAAAGTAAAAGATAAATAAAAGATAAAAAAGATGCTTGTAGAAGGATACTGTGCTGTGAGAAGTTTAAGAGGGCTCTGTTAAAGTAATGAACTGTTCACACTGGTGCCTGTGGGAAAGTATTTTGTCTGCTACTAGCAGGTATACTAGAGGAGGCAGACATGGGGTGCTATGGGTGTTAAGGATTCCTCTGGTGCCCCCCTGTATCTCCTAATCCTCAGAGCACACACTCCACTGGTTTACCAGGAGAGACTGCTCCCTTAAAAGGTGTTTAGCTCTGGTTGGAAGATCCAGCACTAAAAAGCATGAGACCATTAAGACTGAATAGAAATTAGGGACTGATTTCATTCTAACTACTAGATTCTGGTCTTTAGGCCTCTGAGCTGGCACACATCATTGCCCTTTTTCCAATTAATACATTTCTTACACATACAACCCTAGCTAAAATGGGGTTCCCTGTTTCCTCCACTGCTGTCCCAGCCCATCTGCATCACCTCCCTCCCTGTGGGGAATTTCATCACTTATACACTAAGGGCCCCTGCCTGTCGATCAAGAAATAATTCAAAATGTTTTTCAAAAGACAGCAACAAAAGGGAAGAAAAAAGAAGGGTGATGAGTCAGAAATTCTTTATACACAGACACCAAGACTCCAACAGGGCCACCTTGAGGCAAAAGCAAACGTAGGTATGAATAGCAGCTACAGAAGTGTCAAAAGCAATTCAGAGAAGGCAGAAGTGCTTAATAAAAGAGTCTTTCTGCCAATATTCAGAGGGGATTAAATGAGCAACTGGAGTAATTACAGCCCTCAAACTGACATGGATCCCAGACAAAATATTGGAATGGCTGACATGACACTCAATAACTAAAGAGTTAGTGTGTAATTTGATTAATGTCAATTAGCATGGCTTTAAAGAAAAATAGATCTTTCCAAGCTAATCCTTTTTTGATTAATTTAAAATGTGTTTGCTGGAGGAAATGAAGCGGGGACGCAATGGGCTTTTGTAAAGCATTTAATGTTGCCCAACATGTCATTTTGCTTAAAGGGCTGCAACAATAAATACAGAGTCAAGATAATAAAAAATGAACTATTTTAAAACTGGATAAAACCGTCCATGTTGAATATGACTGTAAACAGCAAATCTTCATCAGAAAGTTCAATTATCTCCCCAGAGAGACTGGTTCTTTATCCTGTTCTGCTCTTGTCAATAAGCAAGAATAGAACAGAGACCTCTTCTTGAGTAATCCTGAAGTGGCATGAAGTAGAGCAGAAAAACTGACAAGGAGTAAATGAAATACAAGGTCCAGGAACTACTGGTGTCATTTGACAACAGCTTACTGCAAAACTATATATGTATCAGTCAAGAATGCAGGTCATAACTTCAGGACAAGGATGAGAAATTCTGGATATTACTGGAGAATTTTCTCGGAAAAATAGCTGAATGTGGCTTCAGCATGAACAGGACAGCTGAAAGATGTATTTTCAAGCTATATAGTCTTCTGGCAGCCTCTGGACTGAACCTCCAAGCATGTAAGGAGCTGAGTTGCTTTCCTGTCCAAATATTTTACCTGCAACAGGGACAGCTACATCCAAGCAACCCATCAGGGGATGCTGGGGAAGTGTTTCTGGGAAACCGTAGATTTTAGCATCAAGTATTTGTCTGAGGTCAGTCAGGTGTCTTGCTTTCCAGCAGAGGCTGTCTCTTACTGTTGAGGAAGATGGGAGCCCAGTGCACGTAGCTGGCATACAGAGACCTGCATGATGGGCTTCTCGTGGGCTTGTAAAGTGTTTTTTCTAAGTGTGCAGAGTCAATAAATGTGACTAATGACAGCAATTCCCACCTTTCTATTCTTGTTTTTTTCTGACAGAATCTCATATGGTGAATACCCACGGCCACCCACCCCAATGGCTTCCTACATGTTTCCCCTCATTGGAGTCACTACAACCTTTTCCTTTTGGCACAAAAAAAGTCCAGAAGATTTTCTTTTTCTCTGTGAACATTCTGCAGGATCTTCAGCTCAGTCAGTTCTGAGATATTTCGTGTTTTTTCGCTAACACTAGAATGTGATTGCAGATAGGGGCAGCTCAAGCAACAATATTCCTTGAATTTCTGTGCTGAAATGGTGTGTACAGGGACACCACTCCTTTGGGTTTGCAAGAATATTTGGAACTTTATACTAGTATGAGCTGAGCCTTAAGTTTGATGTTTGCCTTTTTTTCTGATGAGCATACAGTGAGGAATAGGTTTGTCTTCCCGTGCTATCTACTTTATAAGTTTTGATGGTACTTTCTGCTCTTAAACCTGGGAGATCCATCTTAGCCCAGGCTTGTGAACAGCCTGTACAGCTGAATTTTGCATATAGCCAAAGGTGAAATTTCCACAGTCTCTATGAGCAGCTTTCTCCTTGTGCCTCTTGGCTTTTGCCAAGCATGACTGAGAATAGATCACAGAATAGAATAATGTAATTGTTTAATTGGAAAACACCTTTAAGACCATCAAGTCCAGCTGCTAACCTAGCACCTAGCACTGCCAAGTCCACCACTGAGCCATGTCCCTGAGCACCACATCCATCTCAGGAAGCACCAAAGCCTCCTGAATGTGTTGTCACAGTTATGCAGGGCTTCCCACACTGACCTGGGAGCTGTGATTGAGCAGGGGACATCCAGCTTAGCAGGTCAGAGAGGCCTTGACCAGCATGCTGCGAGCAGAAGATGCGTCGGGAAAACTTCCCCACATGTTTTCCCATTGTTTATTTTTTTCCCTTTTAATCCAGGTCAATGTCAGTTGTATGAATCCACTCACATCCCACTAAAGCTGTCACATGTGGAAGCTGCTGGAAGGAGACACTGGAGAGTATGAGAGAGCATGAGGCACAGCACCAGCAGGACCAGGCACAGGAGGTCCCTCAGGAAGGCCTCAGAAGCAGACTGAGGGGGAACAGACAGAAGAAGCAACGTTTATCTTAAATGGCTCTGTTCCCAGATAAAATAGAAAAAAAAAATGGGATGTACACCTCCTTTTAAGCACACTAGCAGAGTGGTAGAGCTGACAACAGTTTGGATACACCCATAAAAGAAGAAAGCCTAGACAAAAGCACAAACAGCAGTAACACAGCTTTTGCTATGAGTGTCCTGGGGCCTCACATCATCGCTTTCTGCACATCAGTCTTTTTCCTGCAGGGAGTTTGTGGTGAGCAGGCAGCAGTGCAGGCAGGCAAGTGTGTAAGGTGGGCAGCAGTGCAAGCAGTGGTGCAGGCAGAAGTGCAGGCAGTGGTGCAGGCAGCAGCAGTGCAGCAGCACGGGGCAAGCAGCAGTACCGGGCAGGCAGCAGCATTGCAGTGCAGGCTCCCACCTGCTGGAGACGAGCAGCTCCACAGCTATTTTTCCCGGCTTCCTGACAAGAGTATTCCCAGCGGATGGGGGACCTGGCAGGGATGTTCGCACCGTGCAGTACCGGCAGCATCGCCAGGGGCCAGGGTGGGACGGGGTGGGGGTAGCGGGGGCTTTGAGGGCAGCTCGGGGCTGGTTGGATGTTGGTCACCCTGAGCAGGAATGGAAAGTAGGCTTAAAAGGGAACATAAAAACTATTTCTAAGGAGAGGAATCACCTTTTTCATGAAAAAACAAAACCAAAACAAAAAACCACAACAAAAAAAACCCCAAATTGAACTAAATCAAGACATGACCAGGAGACTCTTCTTTAGGGTGTGTGGCTTTTCAGGGTCATGCAATCTGGAGTATCAGAGGAGTTTACCCCAGAATGAAAAAGAGACTGGAAGCTGGTGTGTGTTTGCATCTCAGAGGAAACAAACACTTTTTTTACTCTCTGGGGAAGGGAAAGGATAAGGAAGGTCCCTCATTGCCCATAAAACTGCCCAGGATGAGGGAAGTATAAAAAAAATCCAGGTAGCTACCCTAATGGGTGGGTAACTGAACACTTCAAGGGAGCAATCAGAGCAAACCCCACAGTTGATAATACTCACCCAAAGGTGTAGAAAAACTAAAATAAAATATATCTATCTCTCCCCTCCCTCTTCAGAAGACACGACTCTATAGTTATGGAAATCTGCCTTGCATCAATGGTTTTGATTATGGCTTTGGTCTGAGTGGAAGTTTCAGTAAACTCTCGAGCATTTGAAAATGGGCTCTGATTTCTTAGTCCAAATCCTTTCCCCTCCCTCACTGGCAAGAGCAAATTTATTATCAGAGGCTTGATACTAATAGCATTGGAATGGTTTATCTTTAAAGGAAGGTAATGTAATTATTTCAGAGAGAAATCCAGAGCAGGGCTAATAGAAATAGAGACAGTGGTTTGAGATGCTCTGGGCAAGGACCCAAAAAGCAGACTGTGGACATGTGTAGTTGCAAGTTTATGGCTTTTCAGCACAGAGTGCTGATGTCAGCCCAGAAATAGTCCAGGAAAAGCATAAATCTCCCCAGAAATTTAGTCCATAGTATGTAGGAACATGATGACTGAGTTTTCTGCTGAATACATACAGCATAACATGTCTGGGAAAACAACATGCCCTTGCCAAAAGAAAGAATATCCTACCATCATACTTAAATTTTGATCTTTAACACGAGGAGAAGGTTAGTTTTCCATGCTCAGAAATGGAAATATGGCAAGATTACATTTGTCCATGGATTACAAACCTGCAATCACTATAGAAAACGTGGGTTTTTCCAAACATGGACACTTTTCAAACTGTGCCCAAGAGGCTTGAGGTGTCTGAGTGGGTTCCTGAGTGTGCCCACTGCTGTGAGTTCTCCTTCGTGGTGATGCTCTGCCCCCCTGTGCCTATCGTGACAGAGGAAGGAGTTGTGTTTCTTTTTGGCCATTGCACTGAAGATTTCCTTGCATAAGAAGAAATCCTATGGGACAAACCTGCTGCCCCCAGTCTACAGTGGACCCTGGGCAGGATCACTGTATATCTGGCAGAGGGGAAAAGGAATGGTGGAGACATATCTGGGAGCCTGGAACAGAAGAGGGAAATGTGGAAGAACTGCTCTACAAAGTTCCAGCACACACATTATCATCAGCTGCCAGTTTGTGATGTGCTACACTACCCCCCAGAACTGGGACCGCAGAATGATGCTTCTCCACTGTTAAAAAAGCCAAAAAACCAACAACCAAATAAACAAAAAACTGAGCAAGAAAACCCCAGAATCTTCTCTCTCCATTAAAAGATTTCTGCAAGCCTTCCAAACTTCTTTTGTTCACTCCCTTCATTTTCCTAGCTTCTTTTGATAGCAAGGCTGATCAAGGAAATTAAAAGCACAAAACAAACAAACAAAAACACCCAACAAAAGCCAAACTAGAGAAGAAATATTTCCAAAGCAGCATATTTTGAGACTGAAAAAAAAAAAAAACAGTGAACTTTTTTTAAAGACTTAATTCTTTTAAAATCCCACAGCCCAAGAATATGCTGGCACTTCTGCAAAACTTTTTCTGTTCTTTTTTTGCCTTTCTTTCTAAAGGAAAGTAAAAAATGGTGGTTATTATTCTGTGCATCATTTTTTCACATAACTTCTGCAGCTCCTTGAAAGAGCTCATCTCTCTGTTTATTAAAGCATCGTCCAGTGTGCCAGAGCCAAAACAGCCATTAACAATTCCCTGTCTGGCATCCCTTATACAGTAAATTCTTTCATAGTGCAGACAAAGTATTAGAAAATACTCAGCATTTTTGAGACATGATTAAGATGACCTAACAGGGCTGCTCCATCTCTGATGTCAAGAACCAACCAAATGTTTTCATCTCATTGCACTTTGTGTTGGCATGGCAAATTTTTTTGCTGGTTATAAATTTGGCCTTCAAGTTCCATTACAGAACACACAGAGTAGCCCATGGGCAAAAAGAAGCTGGATTTTGCTTTGTTCTGAGAAGCATAAAGCTGCTCATGGACTATGCTGGTACAAAACCTGTGTGAAAAAGGCTCAGAGAGGGGGCAGATGGGAAGATCTTAGGGGCACAGCACTATTCCTATAGGGCGAAGGGCAAAAATTCAAAGGAATCATCTGGACAAAAATTAGCAGAGTTCATGAAATCACAGAATTGTTGGAAAAGACCTCTAAGATCACCATGTCCAACTGTCAACATACTCTCTCCCCCAAATAAAATATATCTTTATCAATATCTGCATCACCCACTAGAGCATGCCCTGAAGCACGCTGTCTCCATGTTTTTCCAATACTTCCAGGGATGGTGATTCTACCACTTCCCTGGGCAGCCCATTCCAGCTCCAAACTACTCTCTTGCTAAAGAATTTCATAGTCAAATCTACTCCAAACCTCCCCTGATGTAACTCCAGACCACTTCCTCTGGTTCTACCATTGCTCAGCCCCTCTCATGTGGCCTCTGGGCCTCACTCCAGCTGCGCTGATTACTTGAAAAGTTAATCACCTGCTGGGACTCTTTTGAAGTCCCTGCCTATGACAGTATCTCTGCTGCCAGCGTTTCTCCCTGTTTGAAGTCTTCTGCCTGCTCAGAGCTTACTTTGTTCTCACACTTCTTACAGATATAATCTGCTTTCGGCAGCTTGGAAAAGTGAGGCAAAACGGAAAGGAGACAAACAAAAAGCTCAGCATCTGAGAAGTGCCATTTTACCTGCTGAGGACTCACTCACACTGCTCAGGAGGTGCGTGTCTCACTCTCTTCTATTCTCATGTCAGGGCTTGTGGTGCTTCTCCTACTTTAAGCACATTTATTTTGTGTAAGTCAGGATACGGTGAAGTGCAAAATGCTCGTAGACAGATTAGTAAAATATGAAATGGAGTAATTCTTTCTTTAAGCCATAACTTTAAAATTCCTTCCAAAATTTTTCTGTGAGATCACCAATAAATCATTAGAAAGATTTCTATCAGATCATGAGGACAATTAAGTATAGTAAAAAAACCAGTCCTAACAAGCATGAATCTCTTTCTTGTGTGTAAGTGAGTTTTATTGAGTCGGTACCCTTTGGTCACGAGATACCCACAGCAATTTTCCTTCTTTACTTGTAGAGTAAGTATTGACACAATTTATTGAAATTTCTGTGGATTTGGTCTTCCAGTGAGTTCTGGTTTTGATCTCATGGCTTTGGGAGAGTATTTCAGACTCTCTGCTGGGGTGTGTGCAGGTGGCTCTGTAAGTCCCCTTGTGAGACAGCTGGACCCCTGGTGGTGACTCTCTGTCTCTCTCATTCTTCCCATTTTCTTACCCTTTTTCTCCACTTTTCTCTCTCGTTCTTTCTTACCACTTTCTTCTCTCTCTTATATCTTCTTTTCCTCTCTCCCTCTTTTGCCTGGCTCTATATTTTTGCCTGTGTCAACTGTCAAATAAAATCTGCTTGCACCCAACCTTTCTACGGTTGGACTTCGTTTCGCAGATCCAAAACAAAAATAAATTTTAATATTACCTCAGACCGTAACACCCCCCTGCAAGGCTGACACTGGCACAGCCTAGAGAAACCTGCAGAGGAGCCCAGGAATCAGCTCCTAAAGCCTCATCTCAAAGAGCATATTAAGGGAGGGAGAGGAAAGTGAGTCAGTGAGAAACACATTGCTCTCTTGCAAGTGGAAATAAAGGCCCCAGGAGCTTCCTGATGGCTGCAAAGGTGAAAGCCTCCATGTGTGCCACAGCACCAGATGCCAGAGCCTGAGCAGCTGCACAGTCCTCTGCCAAAATCCCTGCTGCTAAAGCTGGGTTTGACCTCTTGCTTTTCACAGCCATTTTCCCCGTGTCTGCAGGAAGGTGAAAGCCCCATCCCCACAGGCGAGCACATCCCTCTATAGTTGCACCCCTTCCCCTCACACTTCCCTGGGTGACTCCATGCAACCCAGCACCCCTGACACCCACCAGACAGCCCCAAACACCCATGGCTGTGGCCAGGGCGCCAGCATCATCCTGTCAGAGAGGAGAGCCCTGGCATGCCTTGGGCTGTGCAAGGCCATCTCCTCTATCTCCAGGGCACAGGGTCTGCACGGTGCCTCTCTCCCACCCCATACTGCCTTCTCCACCACTTCTGCATCACCAGGATATGGTGCAGCATATTGTGCTCTTTAGAAAACAAGCTCAGCACTCCTGGAATTAGGATTCGAGTGACGCTGGCTGAATCATAACCTTTAAAAAAACAGCAGATTTTTTTGTGTGTGTGTGTATGTGTGTGTCTGTTTTTCCTGCAGTGGAACAAAGCCGGATTTAAAGGTCTGCTGTGGGTGGATGATTGCAACCCTTGATCCCCAGCCAGAAGCATTACATTACATAAAGAGTTTTTTTCTTCATTAGGAATTAATCTGTGCCAACCAACTGTCAGCTGCTGGTAACGACTGTTTATTAACATGCTGCTCTCCCTGGGCTAGGGGCATTTAACTGATTTATTACATTAGATGTAATATCAAAGTGCACTTATCCATATCTCAGACACGCACAGGCCGCAGCTTTCCACCTTAATGCCCAGGCGTGTGCAGGGCAGGGGGCTCAGCCTTAGCCTCCCTCCTGCCTCTCCACTGCCTGGCTGCAGGACGTGGCCTCAGCTCATCAGAGCCTCCCCACTGGAGAATGGAGCTGATAAAAGAGAGACATCCTGTGAAAGTTCTCCTTGGGAGTATAGGGGGTGAGTCTGGCATTCTTTGCCACCATGGCAGTAGCCAAAGTGTGCAGTGATGCATAAGGCATGGAAGAGCACTTCTGTGCATGTATGGGATGCATTAGTTTATTGATGATAAAGTTAGGAGAGAGGGATTTATGTTGCCCTGTAGAGTTTTTGTTAATGTTCCAAACTAGTCACTTTTGGGCTGCCAGGCAGTCTTAGCAGGGGGGGGATGGAAAAGGTAGAGATGTGGCTCATGGCTGAGTTATCACCTCTGTGTGATATAATGAGACATTTAATGAAATAGCTGAAAAACATCTAGGCCAAAAGAGAAATAAGAAGCCAATTACGACCTCAAACCATGCTGCTTCTTCCACAGAAAGGAATGGTGGAAGCAATCAGGGCCTGTACGGCCTTGACTGAAGTAAGGGTTCTGTGAGGATTTTTTGTCAACAAACTGAGGCTCTTCTAGGAGGGTAACAGAGAGAGTGGAGGTCATCCAGTCTAAAGAAATGAAGAGCAGAGGAAACCTGATAGATTTCTGCACAGACTTAGGGACATTTTTCCTTTCTATCTGCTGCAGGTAGCACAAGGTGTAACAGACCCAAGTCACAGCAAGGGGTATGCAGCCTGGCTAGCAGTGAACACTTCCTAATTTTATACCTGCTTAACTACTGGTATAAAGTGCCTGAGGAGGCCATGGGATGGCAGGGTTTCAAGAGCAGGCTGCACGAGCACCTGTCAAGAATAATTTAAGTGCAGTAGATGCTGCCTTTGGGTGAGGGAGCTGGCTGGCCACCTCGCAGCCCATCTAGGCCAGTTTTCCTGGCTACTGCAGCAGCACTTGGCACAGTGGCCTTGTCCTGGTGGTGGGGATGTACACCATGTCTACCCTTCCCTGGACAGAAAGGTGTCAGTGCAAGAGCTGGGCTGAGTCTCAATGAAACATCCCTGGAGAAACATTTTTGAGCCTCTTTCCCTCTTCTGTGTTTTTTTTTCTTGGTTATTGCTGATCTCCTCTTGCAGCCTTATGGGAAGCAGATACAGTGACCAGTGTAGACCCCAGGGTATGCTTGGAGAGGTGTCTGCTTGGCAGCAAATGCATGAGAAGACTTTGAGTCCATTTCCTGCACATTGGGCACACCCGGGGTCATGGAGGCAGCTGGGAAATGACACCAGGCACAGTGTTGAGCAGAGCCTGACAGCCAGTCTGAAGGCTCATTAGAAATGAACATCAAGGCACTCAGCTCCAAACCAGCAGAGCCAGGGACCTGGGGCACACCTTGGGGCTGCAAGGCTGCCTCTGTACTGGGAATGGAGATGCCCAGAAGCAATAAAAAACATATTAGGGGTTAGGTGGAAGACAGGCAGCATGGAATGGAGAGACTGAGGAACGAAACTTTGGACCTAAGGTGCCTCCAGAGTGGCTGCTCCAGTCCTGGGTGCACTGGGGGGGGTCCTCCTGGACCTGTGCCCTCCAGCTGGTAGGGCCAGACCCCTCACAGCTGCATGCCAGACACATGTACCCTCTTTGCTTGATACCTGCAGTGAGTGTGAGCCTCTGACATCTTTCTGAGGATGCTCCTTCCTCTGTGAAATCAGAGTATTGCTTTGTTTCATTTGTACCAGGCTGTTTCACCCCTCCCAATTAAACTGCTTCCACTATTTATTACAGTACAGTAAGAAAATTATTTTACAGGTAGAGTTTGTACTTGTACAACAACTTCAATAGTTTCCTTCTTTGGCAGAGCACCAGCACAAAGATGGTTTGCGTGGGACCTGTTAGTCACCTGTTTTCATGGCTTTTGTCACCAGCTGAGACATGGGAAGGATACTGATGTGCTGTAATTTTTACATCAGCTGCCAGAGGACTAAGGAAGAGAAAGTGCAAATATTACAGCCATGATTAATGACAAGCTGGAGAAGTGAGGAACAGCTAATGGGTTGGCAAAATGCTGCCTTTGGCACAATCACAAGAATACTTACATTTGTGAGGGGACTTTTTTTCCTTTTCCCTGTTTTTTTCTCTTTTTCAGGGAAGCCATGTCCTGCTAAGCACTGCACAAGGGAGGACAGGAGAAGGGAAGAGCCTTTCTGTGGGAGGCTGAGCTGATGGGCAGCATTGCTGCTGGGGAGCATCACTGGTGAGTACCAGGCATTCCTGTGCCTGCTAGTGAGGTAAAGAACAACACCCACAGAGCTCCTGCTTTGTAAGGAGTGAGACTGGGGGCTCACTCAGTGTGAGTGGTGGGGAGTGCAGTGCAGCAAGGGCCATTTCCATTTAGCAGTTCAGCTCAAAGTTGAATTGCACAGTTTTAATTCCCTCTGTCACTTTTTGGGCACACTTTTTTGGTGCCCAAAAGCCTGGGGCAGAGTATTTGGCCCCAAGTAATGAGCAGGGCCTCCCATTTCAAGCCTTTCTTTGGCTGTCTTTGCTATACACCAGCTCCTCTCCAAACTAACCAGCCCTTTGAAGCAAGAGACCCCAGCCTCAGCCTCAGAGAAATGTTTCCTTCAGAGCACAATCCTGAGGCAGATCAGAGCTGTCTGAGGCAGCAGACACTGACCCGGCAAGAAAGGGACTCATAGAGGCAGAGTACACGGGACCAAGCCCTGAGGAAACATTCTGTGTCACTTTCCCCAGGGTGGCAGCTTGTGTCTGTGTCACCATCACACCTGGGGGGGGATGGTTAAGGCAAAGACCATCCCAGCTGGCTACTGTCTCCAGGTCTGGCCCAAGCTGGAGTTTCCTCTCCTCCCAACACCACTTTACAAAGTCCTCCTCAGTGCCACACCCAAGCTGCCTGACAATGTGTATCAGATGCCAAGGCAACTGTTTGGTGCAAAGGATAATGTCTTTTCCTTGTCCTGCTCCCTGTCTCTTGCCTCTCCCTAATGGCTGAGTAACACTGCCTTTCCCATTTTGTGGAATGACATGCTCCTGAAACCCTAGATGAAAAAGAGCACTATTTTTGCTTGGAGGCTGCTGCAATTACAACCTGTGCCCAGCACTAAGGTTCTCCTCCTATCTGTACCTATAAAATGTGGTCATTATGTGCCTTAATAAGAAAGTTTTCAAATTTCATGGTTGAAATTAATTTGGACCCTAATAAAAATCTAGGAGAAATGGAAAGAGCCATGAGACCAGAGATTTTTACAGCTCTAATGTTCTGTCCCATTTCCCGAAATACATTTGTTCAAGTAACTCAAACTGTCACTACAATTAACTTGTCCTTTCATTTCCCTCTCTGAATCCCCTCTAAGCTAAACACACAATTTTCTTCTACAAATCTATGTGACAAGTAAAGCAGTACAATCTTTTTCTATCTTTTTCACATTATTTATATGTATTTTGCACAGATCGAGTTGCCAGGCACTTTCCCTAAGCTAATTTCTATGGTTGCAGGTGTGCAGATCCACACTCAGAGACCCCTAAAAGACTTGTGGGAGAAGTCCAATTCGGACAACTGGCCAAAATGAGCCACATTTTCTCAAAGGCAGGAAATCTTAAAAATCAAGCATCAAATTATCCACTAAGAGCTTCGCTGCTTACTCTGAGCAGCAAGCAACGCAGGGCTTTGGTGGTTCAGGGGTCCCTTGGAAAGAGAGGGCTGGGGGACACCATTTGTGGCATGGTGATGGCACAGCCCCCTCTCTGTGGTGCTGGCAGGATGAGCCAGGAGGTGAGAGGAACCTTTGGTCTGCACATCTCCTTGTGTTGGTGTGGAGGGGCCTCTGCCCAGGGCTGCCACAGGCACGGGGATCGCCCGTGAAATCCTTCCTGCTTCATCTGGAAAGGTAATTCCTCTGGCCAGGAAAGTAATGACCCCGATACATTATTTCAAATGTCATTTTTGCAAAGGAATTAATCAGCTTAGTGTGAGACTGGATTACGTTTTAGTTTTAATAGTGCTAAAGTCTTTGTTTTTTTTTAAATACCTTTTTATTTTTTTCCCCTCTGTTCTTCAAATTTCCGCAGGCAGTATCTTACCGAGTTAGACTGTACCTTGCTGTAATCTTTCCATTGTGGAAATCTGACAGACAATAGCTATTATTCCATGGTCTGGGTATCAGCCTTCCCTGTGCACATTTGCTTTAGTCCCATTGTCTGCATTAGGGATAATAGCTGAGCTCAGGCAGCCAGGATCTTACCAGTTTTATCTTCCACTGGTAAGTGTGGAGACAATCTTTTCAAAGGCACAAAGAGGGAATCAAATGAGAAGTTCTAGTCAAGTGGAGATTGAGATATATATACCTGACATTTGGGCTTTTAAAAATGTGCCTTTAAGTGTAAAGTAATTATTAAAATTTCTTCAGTTGTGGGCTGCAGTTTGCAGAAAAGGTCTCTGTAGCTTATAGCTGTAATTAACAGCTCAGTTTTCCCAAGGAGCTTTCCATACTTCAAAGAACTTGCATACTGCTGCTACATTTCTTCTACCTTTTGAGATGCTTTTTTTTTTAAGATCAATTGCAAATTAAGTGTTTATTCAAATCCTATCCTCCTGGCTATTAGCTCATAGGTAACAGATCACCAAATATTATTAAAATCACATTTTAAAGTACACACCATGAAATGGACTCTTTTCCACCCTTTCCATCTGTTATTTTATTACCAGGTTTGATTGCAGTGATCAGCACAGTGGTTTGTACCCATTGTACAACCAGCTTAGCATCAGCCTTTCTTGCAAACTTCTTCACACCTCTTATTTCAGAAAGTAAATGTGAGAGATTAATTTTTGCCAGTACCTCATTTCTTCACCCTTGTCTGGCAGTAAGAAACTTTTTTTTTTTTTTCAGTTCAAAATAGTAAGTGTTTTGGGCATAATAAATGGTAATTTACAAACAAGACATAACAGTTTCACATATGTACACTATTTAACATAAGTATATGCCCCAGTGTCTTCCTTTGTTATATGCTAACTGCAGATAATGTAATATGATAATAATAGAGTTACTTTCTTTCAAAAACAAGATTTTGTTAGAGGTAAGTAAAAGTACAACAAAGCCAGATGCATAAGGAGAGGGGCTGACATCTTCTCTCTTCACAACTGGACAGGGTTATTCAAATAAGGTGTATTCTTCACTAGGCCTCATGTGCCCAAGCCCCTTGTGCACTTCCAAAAATCCCATCCTCCAGCAGGTTAACTGTCCAGATGCTCAGTGCTTCACAGGATTGGGTTGTGTCCATAGAAGAGTATTCAGAGCCTGGCTTCAAGCACTATTTCTTGAAACATTGCTTGGATCTTGCAACTAGAAGTTTGACAGTGCTCATGGAGTCCCTTGGGACCCACGGGAGATCAAAGGTGAAATACATTTTCAATACCACACTTCAAGTATTTGTTCAAGCTTCAGGCTTCTCTCCTCTTTAAACAGAAAAAATACAATGTACACACTGCCTGAAGTAGATGTCCTGGTTTTATTTGCCTCTGTAAGTTTCATCTATTGTTTTAATGAATAACTAGTCTAAGAGGTGCCTAAGATACTTTCCTGTAATGGAAAAATACTCCCCTTGATGGTTTTATAGGCTGTATAATTGTGTCTGGTAGAAACAGAAATAAATCTCTATCAGTCACCTACACATGCCTATAAAACACCAGTAAGGTAGCCTCCCCACAAGATATTTATTAGCCAGCATTTAAACTTTAGGCGGGGCTGGTACAAAGATGATAGGGTCTAAAGGACTGTCTTTGTCACCATTTCAGTCCTAAGGGAACAGGAGATGTAATAGAAACAAATTGCAAAGTAAAGCACTAGGACTTTTTTTTTTTTTTATTTCCAGGAGGAGTTATTCATTGCCAAGCGCTCAGTTTTTGGCTATTGGGCTACATTTAATATAATTAAATTGTCATTAGAGTTAAACATATGAATATAAATATAATTATATATTAAAATATCATTAAGATTCTATTATTATAATGTGGGGGAATTACCTGGCTGATTATCTTTATAAGGCAGGGGAGATACCCACTTTCTTTGAACTTGACTGGTTCAGAGGACACATTTGAAGAACTCAGTGGTAACTAAGACAAAAAACCTTTGCCTGACCTTTGGTCAACCTTTGGGTGACCTGCTCAGAAACCACAACTGTTCCCCACAGAGGGTAGGTAAGTTAAGTTAAGCCCCTGGGCACCTCAGGAGGTAGGCAAATCTTATTACTCCCACTCCACTTTCCAGATGGAGAAGAGGCACTGAGAGGTTAAAGGGGATATGCTGTGGGTAATGCAGGAAGGGGAGGGAGACACCAGAACCATTTCTCTCTCCCTTCACTGGTGACTTCGTGGTGCAGCTCTGCTGCCTTCCCTGCAAAGGTCCCTGCACTCTGCTGTTCTGCTGCCAGCCACAGCCTTGGCTCCTGTTCCACACTCAAAACTGCTAATACTGAAGATTGCACACTGATACATTCAGGCTTTAACTTCTCAAAAGATGAGTGAGCTATTTCTTTAATATTTTTTGTGTCTTTACTGTAGAGATCTCCACCTGATGGTGGGAAAAGTATCCAGCTTCAAGAGGATTTATGTGTGGTAAATGCACTGACCTGGTGGCTCAGGAAAGAAGTGGCAGGAATATAGGGCAATCAATCCTTTCTTTCAGACACTGTCCTTCCCTGGCTCCTATTCTTGACAGTGATTTCAGGGCTGTATTTTTTCACTTCTGTGGCCAGGCAGTCTGCCATTCATGGCAGTTATTAAAACAAACAGCTGATGACAGGGGAGCACATCAGTGCAACCATCAGTGTGACAGGCAGCAATATTTGAGGCACAAGGGAAAACCTGGGTATTGTGGACAGCCTGGAGCTGACACTTCCCTGCCATCTTCTACATTCCTTGAGATTTGGGACCTCAGAATTACTGCAAAAAAATTCACATGCCAACGCATAGTTACGGTTTTATTAGTATTTTTGTTTGCTTCTCCTCTCTTCATGCAATTTATCTGAAACTTCATGGCTTGACCCTAGTCAGATGTATAATTTAATCTCATAACTGAGTCAGCTTCTAACCTCAGTCTTCAGTCTTCATACTTCAGGCTCTGTCCCCCCTGCTGAGGCTCAGCTTGGTAACTGAATGTTTTGATGAACATCATCTCCAACATAGCCCAAAGTTCATGGTGTTTTCTAAAAATGAGGAGTGAACCAACCTGGACATTGTTGTCTTGCTGCTGTCACATTTCTACATCTGAGTTTTGCTGTCAGTGTTGTTAGCAAAGGAAAGGGAGCTTTGACAGGATCAAAAATGAAATGCCAGGCACAGAAGGTTGTTACAATGCTCTGCAGCAGCTTCAAAGGACTCATATTGACCTCGGAACCAGAGGCCAGACAGGGTCTTGTTGAATCCCATGTTATTATTCTTGGCCATTAAATCTCTGATGTGCCCTGTGAGCTGCCCTTTCCTCACAAGGGTGAGAAAAATTCTTGAAAGACACCATTGCTGCCTTCAACATTGTTTTTTTCTTCTGGAGAGAGAAAGCTATGGTTCAGAAACACTGTCCATTCACCATGTGCCAACAGTACATGCTGCACATCAGCTTTCTCTCCCATTTTAGAGGGCAGGAGCTACACATCATGTGCTGTGCTCAAGTTATATGGAGGACACATGCCTAAACCTCCCTGTTTTCATTACCCACGTATCCTGTGAGCCATATCCTATGAGTCTGTGACTGCCTTTGCTCTGCTTCATCCTCACTTCTAACTTGAAATCTAGGAATTAAAAAGAATGACCACCAACTCAAAAATATCACCTGCACTACTGTAACCAATCCTGTCAATCCTGGCCAGCCAACAGCCCTCATCATATTGATCAAGGTCCTGTCCAGAGACAGCAGAATTTAGAATGTAAAAGGAGGTCTTTATAAACCAATTGAAAGATATAAGATGTTGATATGTCAAAGAAAAATAAAATGTCTTGATCAAAAGCAGATATTTTAAAAAGGAAAGGCCTTATTTATTTCCCTTACAGGAGATGCACTGCCCACACCTCCCCCAGGAAGCTGCACTTGTCTAGTTCCTCACAGCCCATGTGAGCACTGTGTCTGGTTGTCCATTGCCCAGCAGGCACCACCAGCCATGATCAACCCCAAATAAACATACAGCACCTTTTGGGTGAATGGTGAGTACATATTTTCAAGTATGAGAAATTACACGTGTCATAAAGCAAACAGGAGCTGGGATGCATGCTGGAAAGTAACCAGCACAGCAGTTTCATCCATGTTGATGCATGGTAATGCTCACTGGGAGATGTGTTCTCCCCCTTACCATCCAAAGAAGCAATGAAATAATCCATTTTCTGGCCTTGAATCCAGATTACACAGAAAAAGGACCAACAAAAGAGACTTTTGTAAATGTCTTCTGCTTCAGTCATTGTTGTGCAAGTATGTCTAGCTAAAGACAGACCAATATATCAAGTTAAAAAATATATAGGTGCCTGGGAACACTAATCTTGAGTATTTATCAATTGCATGAGTGTTCTGGATGATGCGCAAGCCCACGTGGCCCTTCAGGCCTCTCTTCCTTGATGGATTGGATTCATTGCTTATAGCTAAATGCACAATTATCTTTTCTTGCTTTTCTTCCTCTGGGACCATCTGGTTTCTTGTGTATCCTGACAGGCTGTTGGCATCGAATTCACTGTAGTTTCCATCCAGCATCATAGTTTTTGAATGAGGTATTCCACACGTACATGGAGACTAGGAACATAAACAAGAAATATAGCTGAACACTGGAAAAGCACAATTGTTTCTTTCTAGAACCAGACAGCTTGTCAACAGCTGGATTATAAATTTATATGATATGAACATGGATTCTAAAACCTCCTTTCTTCTAGGAGTTCCTGCCTCTTATTCTCAAATAATACTTTGCTTCCAATCCCCTCCTCCACCAACTTTGATATGTGGGTTTTACAAGGACATGATTTCAAGCATAAGTTCACCTAAAATAATTAAATAGATATGTGTACAGAATATATTTATCATGTATGTTCATACAAAAAATTATATATGCCTGAATGTGTAATATTCATTATATAGGTGTGAATGCATAACCTACAGGATGCCAGTGGAAATGTCTGCAATCAAGGATTTTCCTTCACATTATTTAACCAACATATCAGATGTCTGCTGCAAACCTGAAAATCAACTTAAGAAATGTTTTCTGTGTTAAAGTCATAACCAAATGATTTGGTATCAAGAGGCTGTGTGCAGAAAAAATCCATGACAAATTTATAGCCCCTTTAGACCATTGTAGCCCTTTCCAGACCCATCACAAAAGAATTTTTTTGAATGGAACTACAGCTGAACACCAGCTGGGATTTAAGACATATTGTATCCTAAGCAGGTGTACCTCAAAAAAAAAAAAAAAAATAAAATAAAAAAAAAAAGCTGAACAAAAGGAAACCAAACCAAAAACATAGGGAAGAATTACATCAGGCTCTTTGTCTGACAACAGCTCTGGGAGATGGTGGGTAAATGGAAGGGAAAGCAGTTAACAGCAAGAAGCTGATTGCTGCAGGACCCAGCAGAGAAAGAAATTCTGCAGGTTTACTCTTAGCCTCCAGGTCAAATTACAGTTCCCATGGCTTCATCTACATGTGATGAGAGTCACCCCAAAGGACAAGGGGACCTGGCCTCCTATAAACCCACTTCCACAGAGTTTTAAATTATACCCATCTTCACATAGCCACATACATGCAGGAGGATGCTACATAATTTCCCCCTGCAGAAGTTTTAGTCCATATCTACACTGATAAACACCACCAAAGAGCCTCCCTGGGCACAAGAGCTCAGCTGACATGCTGTTAGAGTGCCAGGAATGTCTCTGGCATGAATTTTGTCCAGGCCATTGACTATCACAAAGTTCCCATGTGTGTGGTTTGGGAATAAGTAGAGGCCACGGACTGTTTGCCACAGGCAGTTCAAAGCAGCCATTCTGATTTTGAGGGAAAGAAGGTTTAGATTTAGGTACTGCATGCCCAGCAGCTTCAGTCCCAGGCATATTAAATTTCTTAGTGTAGACCCATCATAGATCTCTTCTCTGATCAACCTAACATATTTATATTAGGATTTCTTTTTTGGTCTTCCATTGGGGAGCATCGTTGGCTGACAAGTTCTACATTTACAGTCAGAAACGTCTCTTCTGCTTCCTCAAGAATGCTTGCCTACATTTTGCTGCAATCCTCTCAAATAATGCTGCTTATTATCTGTGTTCCCATTACCACCACTGAGGATGAATTAATATTGTCACATGCTGAAGACTAAATAGAGTATTTTACCTCATTTAGTAAAAAGGCATTTGCTGAATATAGAATTCAAAGCACAAGATTCAATAAAGGGCAGATTTGTGATATAGATAACAAACTATGCCATCACTGGGTGTGGTAAAACATTCCTGAAAACTTAGTAGAACAGCAACAAACCTTCTCAGGTTCATTTCATCTGCCAAATACACTCAAAGACAAAGGAGAAGGGGTTTTACATTCTGAAAAAAACGAAGTTTTCTTCTAGGCAAGTCAAACCTAGTAAGTGGGATTGTTGATACTTCCTGTGCGCAATCAAGATGCCATCTTCTTTGGACATGGGAAGTCTGAGCAGGACTGGCTATGAGAGCACTGCAGCAAGTAAGACACTGGACTGACTGTGCTTGCACAGTTCATCTCTGCCTTGTACTGCAAAGAACTGCTGGGCCTTGGCTGGGGATAGGATGGTGGCATAGGTAAATCAAGATACTTGGTATCTGTCCAAGTAGTTTTCCAGAATCACACTGTTGTTGGGAAGGCCTTGGAGAGAGGTGAAATTTTATCATAGGAGTCTGTTAATTTAGTTTCATTTTTAAATGTATCTACTTTTTCAAAATGAGATGTCAGCTAGGAAAGGTACTGGGCTGATAGGTATTCTGAACTTCAAGGCAGCCTGCAAGGGGCAGAGAAGGACATGCAAACCAACAGAATAGTTCAGAGAGGGAAATGTCATGGTCTAATCATAAGAAAGTTGACCTGCCTTGGCTCTTCTGCAAGGCTAATACTAATTTTGTTGGGAGCCAAAGGCAGCAGGTGACCAATGTTATCCATGAACTAATGTGAGGAATTCCTAATGGGAGTAAAGAATCTGTAAACAAGGGTGATGTTCTGGCAGTGTGGGGATTGAAAATATTGGTCCCAGGCCTTAGTGTTCAAAAGCTGGCGGTGTTTCATTTAACTGCAAAGAAGGGCTGACAGGTCTGTAGGATAATTCAAGCAGAAAGGGACCCTGGGTGGTCTCTATTCCTATCTCCTGCTGACAGCAAGGGCTGTATCTGGACAGGTCTTGAAAACCTCTGAGGATGCAGGAGAAGACCTTCCATAACACATTAAAAAGTACAAGCAGAAAGTTGCTGTAGGAAGAAAATCCGCGGAGGGTTAAAGGACGACACGCAGTCACCAATATGGTTAAAGTGAAGTCGTCCATTAACAGTGGACACTCGCTTTATATAGAGCCTTTGTTTATATAACAATATCTTGCAGGTGGCTATATCTTGGACACAAATTCTGTTCTCACAGAACTTCTGCTGGCTACCTCATTATCCTGTTATTCTTCTTTTCTACTGCCAGCTCCCTTATCTTTTTCCCATAGCTCATCTTTCAGTAACCTTGCAACTGGGTCTTAAGGCCCTTAGTTTACTCTAGCTAAAGCTAAAGAGTCAGGATTGCTCACATGTCTGTTTTCTTCCAGACAATTTCCCAACATATCCCCCTTTTTGTTTTTGAGCAATCCTGACTTACTTCATCACGTGAGATAACATGCTAATAATACATTGCCATAAACAACATACTAATAATACGAAAGCATCAAAACCAATAATAACAAATATAATTGATAAACCTTGTCTAATTAAATCTCTAAGCTATCCCTATATCCTTAAGTGATTTAACCATTCATTTAACCCAATATATGCAACAGTTAATTTTTCATGTTATCTTAATCAATTGTTTTTGGTTGTGAATTGACTCTGAATGATTAGATAAATTCATGCAAATACACTCCATCAAAGTCTTCACAAACATAAATAAAAGCTAATAATAAAAAGTCAGTGGCAGCACGATATTATAAAACTGCATGTCTGACACTATCACCATCTTTTAGCATCTGTGTTAAAATACCAGAAGTTAAGTTCATCTACTTAGCAGTGCAACAGAATAGCACAATCAACAATCAACACATAGACAAGGGATCCCATAATCAACATATAAACGATCACATGAATTACAACATTAACAAGAACCTATTATCAATACAATATGAAAAGCACATTTAACACTGCAATGGAAGGACTTAAATACCTTTTTATTATGAGGAAGGTCTGGTGTCCACTGGTGCATAGAACCAAGAGGGTAGAGGAGGCTTATCCGACAAAAATTGGTCGGGGGGCCCCAAAAGCATCCCCAGACCCCTCCCGGGTCACGGCACAGTGGAGTCCTGGTTTCCTTCATGGTTGCCAAATTGAGGCCCAAAAAGGCCTAACAAACAAAGACAGCAAAAGCACGCACTTCCCCCCCCCCCCCTTTTTTTTTTTTTTTTTTTTTTTTTTTTTCCTCTGCTGTGGTGTCTGCAGCAGGGCTCATTTTCTGAGCAGTAGCAGTGTCTGTGGGAGTAGAAACAGCAGCTGCAGCTGTAGCAGACACACTGGCGATGCTCACCGGCCATATCTGAGTTGTGCCCTTGTGTGAGGGGGGGCGAGAAACTGCTGCGGAGGCAGGAGTGGGGGTGCTCTCTGTACCAGGAGCAGCTCTCACTCTCCGCAGCAACTCTCGGGCTCTGAAAAGGCATACTCATTCTCATAAAATCTAATGAAGTTAGCCTAAAATTAAAAGAAGTGGTACAATTTCCCAAACCAAAACTCAAGTGTAATTACCAAGTTGTTTGTTTTTTTTGTTTTGTTTTTTTTTTTTGTTGTTGTTGTCTTGGTTTTGTTTGTTTGTTTGTTTGTTTTTTGTCTCTATATGAAACACCAGTGGACCATGCACCACAATATAAATCATATTGCAATGATGGTCCTTAAGCAGCTTTATCTGCTTCTAGCATTTGCTCAGAAGCTTCTAACAATTGGGCTGCTGTAGCACCTTTTGGGAGTAGTCCTAATGCACGTTTAGTTTTTTTCATTAGCATTGTCATATGCTGACATATAAAAAATTTTGTTTTCATCTCTTCTGTCAAGTCGGGATGTGATATTACCACTGAATATAAGTGATCCACAAATTTTGGATATGGCTCCACTCCCTCATTTAATATTTGTAAAAGAGGGAGTTGCTTGTGCAGGATCATGCACAGTTTACAAAGCTTTATACACCAATTCTTGTGAAAGTTGTAACACTTCAGTTTGAAACCATGCCTGCAAATCTGCACATACAAAAGGACAAGCACCAAGGAACATTTGTGCTTGCACTCTGTATAATGCATCGGTGTTCTGTCTAGGAATCACAGCTTCATTTTCACACAGCATTTGCCATTTATGATGAAATTGCAATTGTTGATTCCACCTTTCCCCCCCCCCCACTATCCCCTCTACCACCCTCCCCTCCCCATGTTGGATCTAGAAGAGGTGGAGCAGTGGGTGTTAAAGGGTTAAGGGAAGTAGGAGCAGGGATAGGGAACTGATCAGGGGATAAAAATGGATTAGTGCCCCTGGGTTGTTTAGGGTATTCTCCAGAGCAAAAAACTAGGGTTTTTTCAGGGGTATACTCATCCTTGGTCTCCAGCTCTTTCAGTTTCTTCAGCAGTTCCCTGAGTTGCTTGTCTCCAAGTCCCAGTTCTTTCCTTGGTTGTTGCTCTATAGCAGGCACTGATGGTGTTGACAGGTGAAGCAGAGGATTAATTGATGGCAACTGTGGTCAAGAAGATAAATCAGGCATCGGAGGTGGAGAGGAAGGCAGCGGTGGCAGAGTGTTCGGGAGCCGTGGCAGGCGGGCAGGAGGGGGGGCTCTGCATTCCAAGGTTCCTCGCCTGTGTTCTCCGGCTTCTCTCCCTCTGGGTCCTCCGACGATTTTGGTGGTGTTTTCGGTCGCTTTTCGTTTTGCTTCTCAGTCCCATTTTTACTTTTCATCTGACCCTCCAGGGTCAAATGGCACAGTTGGCTGAGCTTGAATCAGTATAGTCCCTTCAGGTGCTGGTGGGGGCACCTTAGGTGTCTCAAATAACTGCCTAGAGGTCAAGTCCATATTTTGAGCATTCATCGGTATTGGTAGATCAGGTGTTAAGGCAGCAAACGCTGAGGCTGCTACTCTTACACTTTTTGTTTCTTTTAAGGTTTCTCTAATCAATTTCCAGAGTGTCGCTAAGCGTCGTGCCTCCTTATCTCCATCGTTAATTTTATCCCATAGAGCAGTACCTATGGCTTCCCAAGTAGGTAACTCAAAAACGGTACCCATCGAGGGGATCAAGTTTCTATCCCGTGCCCATTTCAGTAATTCACGTAAGGTCCTGCCTTCGTGTGATAAACCTCTCTTAGAGAGAATACATTGGAGGAGCTTAACTACTGCCTCTTCTTCTTTAGAGAGTGTAGACCCCATCTCCTCCCCAGCCGCTCACCTTTTTCTTGGCAAGATTCTTCAATTTCGAGGTACCTCTTTCGTTCCGTAGCCGGGCACCAGCTACACAGACCGCCGGGGCAGCAGTCTCCTTTCGACTGGCTTCTCCGCACCTGCCGCACCGTTCCTTCGGTCGGCTTTCTCGCTACCCTCTCATTCCAGCTGTCTTCATCGCTCCTGGAAGCAACAGCGAGAGGGTCCCTGTTCGGGCGCCAAATGTAGGAAGAAAATCCGCGGAGGGTTAAAGGACGACACGCAGTCACCAATATGGTTAAAGTGAAGTCGTCCATTAACAGTGGACACTCGCTTTATATAGAGCCTTTGTTTATATAATGATATCTTGCAGGTGGCTATATCTTGGACACAAATTCTGTTCTCACAGAACTTCTGCTGGCTACCTCATTATCCTGTTATTCTTCTTTTCTACTGCCAGCTCCCTTATCTTTTTCCCATAGCTCATCTTTCAGTAACCTTGCAACTGGGTCTTAAGGCCCTTAGTTTACTCTAGCTAAAGCTAAAGAGTCAGGATTGCTCACATGTCTGTTTTCTTCCAGACAATTTCCCAACAAGTTGCCTGGTTGCTGTTTGTGTTTGGTAATGGGGAAGATCTCCACTTCCCAGGGAAGTGGTGGATTCTCCATCCCTGGAGATATTTAAAAAGAGACTGGATGTGGCACTCAGTGCCATGGTCTGGTAACTGCAGCGGTAGTGGATCAAGGGTTGGACTTGATAATCTCTGAGGTCCCTTCCAACCCAGCCAATTCTATGATTCTATTACTTCCATTGAATACAGTTTTCAGAGTAAAGCTGACTGCAGGGTGAGGAAATAAATATTCACTGAATAGCACCTCTAGCTTAACAACATAGCAATTGTGACAGCTTCAGGGGGTGTCAGAGTTTTCCAGTTTTTAGGCACAAGATAGTCAATATAAAGATGAGATAAGCTGTAGGAAAAAAAGGAATAAATGGATGAACAAAACTACAGTTTTCTCACCCTGTCCCGGAGTTTCCTCTCCTTCCACTCTTGCACTGTAGTCAGGTAATTCACTGCTGCATATTCCAGCACTGAGAGGAAGACAAACACAAAACTGACCCAGAGGTAAATGTCCACTGCTTTGATGTAGGAAACACGGGGCATGGAGGCGTTCACCCCAGTGATGATCGTGGACATGGTCAGCACGGTGGTGATCCCTGGAAAGGACCAAGAGAAATAAATACCACTGCCTCATACAGTCCCTAGGGCTTTTGTCTCATGAAAAAAATAGAAATTATGCTCAATGTGATGCTCTAAAAGATGTTGGATATCAAATAAATTTATGGTAATTTTCTCTCATGCCAATGCAGAACTGTTCCACTGCCTGCACTTCTGTGCACATGATGAGTTTTGTTTTGAGGAGCATTGGAGCAGCCATCATTTTGCTAGGAACAACATTTAACTCTCTCCTTAACCTCTACAGTTTTATATAGTATTTACAGTCAGGTCTGCTAATACCAGTGGTGGCAAAGATTCCTACTTCCTTCCTGTACCAACCTGTGATGCAGGCACTGCCAGAAGGAAAGCTAGTATTGGCTTTCAGTCATAGCTAAAGAGGAATTGCTATAAACCACTGATGTTAACAAAGATGTGCAATAATGAGAAAATGTTTTTTGCATGAAACGATGCAAAAGAAAGGCTTTATGTTTTTACCTCTAGGAATATTTGTCCACAGTTCAGGCTATGGGATTCAAAAAGCTTTTAACAAAAAACATTGTATGATATATATGTGTGTGTGTTCATAAACATATATGCATATATTTATGTTTATATTCATACATATGTGTGTGGATATGTGTATATGTACATGTCTGTAAATATATATATATTATACTGATATAGATAAAATCCTGCAAAACAGTGTCTAGATTGTATGGATGGTCATGGAGAGAAAAATATTTCCAAGCAACCTTTGCTTGCCCAACATCTCTAACCATCAAAGCGAACAGTTCCCTTTCCTGCCAAAACTTTCACATTCTAAGATTTTTTTGCAGTCATGGATTGTTGCAGTTGCTCTCACCCAAAGAGACTCTGGCAGGAACTGCTCGGTGATCAATCCAGAAAGACACCCAGGACAGCATGACCATGAGGGTGGCAGGAAAGTAGGTTTGGAGCAAGAAGAAGAAGATGTGACGACGTAAAGTGAAGTTTATGTAGAGGCGATTGTACCAACCTTTGAGAGAGGAGGAAAGCCACAAGCAGTGAGAAGAGCCTGGATGACAGGCACAAGGAGACAGATTTTAATTTAAAATTTTTATTTCTGAAGGGTAGCGAAAAGAGGAGCTGATCTTTGAAAATTTATTAACATTCAGACCATGGAGACTACATTTCGGTGACATGTAATCCCAAGAGCTCACTCTCAAGTAATTTACAGCATTAGCTTGAGCAATAGAATTATATCAGAAAAGGCCATACCTGTGCTACTGTAGAAAGCCAGTCTTGATGTAGTGTGGAATTTTTGTATCAAAAACTGAGACAAAGAAATCTTTTCATCAGTTTTCAGAGATTCATTCCCATTTTTCCAATACAGCATCAGGTCTTCATCCGTGTAAGCATCTTAGGGGAAGAAGAAATACAAAGTAATGTGGCTTTAGCTGGGAGGGGAAACGAAAGATCCAGACAAAATAAACAAACACAAAGGCATCTTTGGCGTGAAGCACAGCCACAAGTAAGTTTGCTAACAACAGTGAGTTCAAAATATCTTGCCATATGAGGTACCATTACAGCAACAACAAGAATCCAGGCCATCCTCTTTTTACTCCCCACTGGTGAAACAACAGCTAGGATGGCACTTTCCTGAGTATCACCTATCAGAAACCATAGACAAGTAATTTCTACCTGATAATAACTCAGGAAATGGCTTTAAACTGGAAGAGGGTATATTTGCATTAGAAATTAGGAAGAAATTCTTTACTGTGAGGGTGGTGAAACACTGGAACAGGTTGCCCAGGAAAGATGTGGATGTCTCCTCCCTGGATGTGTTCAAGGCCAGGCTGGATGGAGCTTTGAGCAACCTGGTCTGGTGGGAGGTGTCCCTGCCCATGCAGGGGGTTGGAACTGGGTAACCTTTAAGGTCCCTTCCAACCCAAACCATTCTGTGATTAAATGAAATAGTCAGAGATAAAATGCCTGAATCGAGAGGAAGGAGGAGGAAGCACAGACACCTCAACCTACCTTTTTTATCAGTGATAAAAGCAAAAGGGATAGTTGTGATTTGAAGCAAAAGTCTAGAAATATTTAAAGGTTTTTAATTAAAATCTGAAAGAATTAGTGTACTAGGTAGCAGGAACATACATAAAACACACTGGTGGTGAAATTTAGAGAAAATTAATAATCATTATAATCAGCTTTTTACTGTGACTCTTGAAAACATCACCTTCCTGTCAGAAGAAACGAACAGAGCAAAACTTCTCCCCTGGATTTCTCATCAGCAAGCTGCTGAGAAGCAGTGTATGTTCAGCATTTCTGTTGCTGGTTGGTTTTTTTTTTTAAATTGCCATCTACTAAAATTCATACAAGGATGCTTTCCCTGCTAATTCCCATGTCTTACAGCATCAGGTCAATAGAAAAACTCCCAGTAACTCTGGTGAATGTCTCTTCCAGGCTCTAAAATAGACTGTAATCTGAAATGTGTCCAGTTTATGTGTGTACAGCCAGCCATGGAGCACGTCTAGCAAGAAATAGGGATATGACATACAGCTTTCTAGCTCCAGAGAACACGTCTGAGAGTCCAGAGGGAAGTGGCTGAAGTCCATGTTACACATTGCTGTAACTGTGATCCTAGAAGTAGAAAAAGAGAAAGGTTGGTTTCTATGAGGAACAACGAAAGGAAAATATTAACACAGATAAATCATTCTGCAGCTTTAAAACAAACAATTATGCATAATATTAGCATAAAATCTCCAGGAAAATGCCTACTGACTCTCCACACCCAAGGGAGATGGATTATACATAAACACTCTAAAACCAGCCATAATTTCAATGCCTCTCAGGGAATTAAAGTACTATCTTGGACATTACAGTAATAATAATGTCAGTACAACATACTGCCAGCATATTTTTCAGCCTTACAAATATTACATCCTTACATATTTCCTTACAAAACAGCAACACAAGATAACATCACCATTTACATTTGAAGGTTGCCTTATGTCTGATTTGCTTCCTCATTTTCCCCAATTGCTCAGTTCCCCCCATAGTCACCTCAGCAATGACCCAAGACTGAGAAATGTGATGAACCTAACTGCATGCCAGAAATTCCTCCAGTATATACATTATTAAGGTAAAAACCCTTTCTTTCAGTCCTAGATCAAATTCCTTCAATCTGGTGGGTGCATTAGTAGGGTCGGGGGAGAGGGGGTGGTGGGTAAAATGGGTGCAGCTGTTTTTTAAGAAGTGAGATTTGCCTCTGTTAATCCAGTTGTGCACAACATTACGTAATGAGTCTTCCAGTGGGTCACTGAACTTTCTCTCGTGGGCAGATTTTCAGTGGAGCTCCTGATTTAGCAGGGACAGATGAGCTGTGAGTCATCATTTCAGAAGGCAACTTACGTTGGTTGTGAGCATTTTCTAGACTCGCTGCAGATGTTGGTAAAGAAATGTTCTGTTCTAGGGATTGTGATCCAAATCCAGCTCTGACCTACCCACTCATCACCCCTGAAAAGCACACGTTGTTCATTTTGACTATAAAACTAGAGCAGAATTTTGCCATATGAGCTAAAGTTAAAGAAGCTTTTGGGGGATATGCTCCAGAAGGTATATGGCAATGACTTCCCATAGCTGTGTGCAGCATCCAAACATTGCATAACTCAATCTCATTACAATGTGCTCTTTTCTTTCCTCAGGGTCACCTGAACTGTGGCACAACCTGGGGTCACTCACAATTTGTTAGTCTGGCAGCACAGAAACCCAGATCATCCATAAGATATCCCTCAGCCACAGTTTTTTAAAATAAATTCAGCGGAATTTTATTTGGTCTATTGAACCAGTGAAATTTAGAGCCCTCTGGTTTGGTGGGATATGGTACTGCCTGGGACAATATCTCTCACTATGTTCATTCCTCAAAGAGAAATAGCCTCCTGAATCAAACTTTATAAAAAACTTCTGTGGTATTTTTGGAAACTGTAACCAGGCAGAGGAATTTAGAGGGTAAAGCCTCCGTGTCTTTGTGGATTACACGATCCTGCAAACACACAGTTATGACTTCTGTACACCCTCAGGCAGGGGAACCCTTTAGGTCACCAAGGACATGCCTCAGGGTTCTCCCAGTGAGCAAACCTTCTAGAAAATCAGTGTGTACAGGATGTCTTTAGTGCTGCCATTTCAGCTTCAACAACAACAAAAAAAGTTTTTTCTAGACGAAAGAGAAGCAAAATAGGATAATTATAGAGGTCACCATCTGGTATATCTGCAGCTTCCAGTTTAATCACACACCGACCCTGGGATGAACATTCCTGCTCAACTAAGCCTTCCCCTGACTACAAAGAATTAGGGGAATGCTTCCTCCAGGAGGAGATTATCCTGTTACTGTCCACAGGATGCATACTCGCAGCTTCCTCCAAAGCATCTTGAGCCGAATATGCTGGAAAGAGGGCTCTGAATCAGCAGGGGGAACAGGAGGGTTGGCAGTAGCAGTCCTGGTGATCACCCAAGCCATGCTGGGACCCAAATTGACAGTGGAGCCCCAGGGGGTTGATCAGGAACAGCACAGTTACCTCATGCTGTAGAGGACATGGCCATCAGGGAAGACTCGTAGCATGATGTTTTCTGTTGTGGTGTCATGAATGAAGGACCTTTTGGAGTGCACGAAGAAGACATCAGGGACCCAGATCTTCTTCACCAACCTGCCATCAAAGGTCATGCTCTTGTTGTTGGTGCTGGGAAAGGAGAGACGCTCGTCCTTCCAGTAGTGCCTTAAGTACAGAGTCATAGTGAAATCCTTCATGAAAAAGGAGAAGGATCAGAAAGAAATCGGTCAGTGTTGCTTTCCACACCTAAGCAGCACCCGAAAGAAACCTCAGCTCCACTAAGTAGATTAAATCCCTCCCTTCTCGACTCCTGTTTCTTCCCTAGACCAATGCTCTTTGTGAAGAGATTTTCCTGCCAAAAGAGTCTCAGTGAAAACAAAACATAAACCCCAAATCAATGTAATACACTGCTCGGTAATGTTCAGTCCTAAAAAGGTTTTAAATATGCCCCAAGAGAAGCACTGCCTCACAGAAATGATTCTTCATTCCTGCTGAAATTGTCTTGAAGACCTATGGGTATCAATAGCATGTTCAAGAGGAAAAGCTTTCAAAATTAACTTAATGGTCAGGCTAAATACTAGCCAGTTTATCCCCAAAAGAACTAAATTGTTGCAAGCAGCAATCAAGTGAGGAAATGGTTTTTCCTACTGTACAAGTGGAAATAAATAAAGCTGTCTTTTAAGCTCCTTGAGAGGGAAGGAGCTACAGCCACACAAAGGAAAACATCTTTTTGTTGATCCCAACCTGGCAGCTGCTTCTCTCAGAGCTGAATCTACTCTCTCATGCTAAGACACCAAATACACTTGTTTTCTTTATATTCCCAATTAAATGAGTGCTTGCAGAAGCTACAGCTGCCAAGCCCAGGCAGGCAGCAGCACAGGCTGGGATCTCTTCCTAACCTCTCAGCAACTGGTGAGACACTGGCACAGGTTGCCCAGGGAGGCTGTGGATGCCCCATCCCTGGAAGTGTTCCAGGCCAGCTTGGATGAGCTTTTCTTTGAGCAACTTGATCTAGTGGAAGGTGTCCCTGCCCATGCATGGTGGTTGGAACCAGATGATCTTTAAAATATCTTCCCATCCAAACTGTTCTATGATTTTATGATTTTAAAACCACTACCATCTCATTTTGCTTTGCTAATGGCAACCATCAGTTAGTCCAGCTCTCCAGTTCAAAGGGCTGCCCTGACAACAGTCTTCATTGCCAGCAAGCTCTTCATGAGTTTGTCAAAGAATTCTCCAGTGTCACCCTTTTTCTTACTGCACAGATCAGAGCTGGTCAGGAAGAAATGTCTGGCAGAGACCTGCTGGAGGGACACTTCTGCTTACTCATCTGCATCCATTTGATTTTGCCAGATGCTGCTGTTATTTTCATCTGAGCAATAATTTAAAATCCATAGTTTTCAAGTGGGAAGGATTTCTATGATTTGGAATAATTGAGGCTTAAAAGAGGATTACATACCATGTCAACCTCTGAAATACTGTCCAAGCTTTCAACCTGCACATCCACCCCAACAGGAATTGCAGGGCCTGTAAGAGAATGAGATTTAGATATGTAAATTACTGTTCCTTTATATCCTCTGCATTTGATTAGCACTATAAAGAAGCATGCAAAACATTTCTGAGCTTATGCTATACTTTCCTGTTCATGATTCTTGGTGAGGAGGCTGAGGGAAGAGCCAATGAATAACCACGTAGGGCTCCTTTTGAAACACTGAATTATCTTCCCATTGGCATGCTCTGCAATGCTGGCACTGCCCAGCTAATCCAGAGTTTTCATGAAACATTTGCATATGTTTTTAAAAGCTGAGCCATGCCATTATAAATTTTAGGACTTTCTGAAAAGATTTGGCTCCAAGAACAAGGGACTGAGAAAAAGAAACAGAGAGCTCTGAGCTCTTCCTTGTGGGTTTCTCATTTCTTATCAAGAAGACAAGCTACATTAAACTCCCAAGAACTCATCACCTTTTTCATTCATATGGCTCATAGATGGTGTTAATAGTGTTCCACACTAGTTTTAAAATTAGCTACTGGAACATCCACAAACAGTAAATAACCAGAAAACATCCCATAATAGATGCACACTACTCTATTACTAGAAACCCTCTATCAAAATTTCACTGTAGACTGCTGCTTGTTAATGGCCAGGACCTCCTCCAGTTACCCAAGTTCCCCATAGTGTGTCCTCACACAGCTTTTTCCCTTTCCTGGTGCACTGAGGAGGGAGGTGCCTACAGAGATGTGCTCACCAGGCATGACCCACCAAGGCACCAGGAATGGCTGAGGAACAGCTCAGGCAGATCCACTGTTTCCCTGAGCCCTCAGTGTGTGGCTGCTGCTCTCACAGGGCTCCTGCTGCTGTGTGTATCCACAGGGTATCCCCATCATGGGCACTCAGAGCAAGACAGACTATGGTGAAGGAAGCAGCAGCTCTGAAAACATGGCCGGGGCAGAAATTAATTTTCCAAGGACCATAGTGACCTCCAGTGAAGGTTTGCAAAGATTTTTAGCAGCTAGATTTCTTAGCAGTTGGATGGTATTTAAGAGGCAGCACAATCCCTTGCAGATCCAGCCCCATACCTGTGCAGTGCCATGCAGAGCAGCACTAGCTGCATGCACATGTGTAGCGACAGGGGCATCTTCCTCTAGACCACATCCAAGCTCTGAAAACCATAAGCCTAACAGGACAGCAGAAGTGCTACTTTGAGAATGAGGAGTGCTTTTGAAAGCTGCCATATGTCCTTCTCCTCTACCTGCAGTGGCACACAGAGACCCCCCATGCATCTTCAGGGCTTTTGAACACAGCCTTAAGTTTGCCTCTAACGGAAAGGAAAGAAACATCAACTTGGCTTTGGTAGGGAAAGGGTAATTGCAAAAATTCCTGAGACAAGCTGATTACTGCAGCTGGCCCTGGTACAGATTTTGCAAGGGCTTTGATACTGCAGCCTCACCGAATTACAGCGGAGTATGGTGACAGTGACATTGTCCCCTTTCTGCACACACAGCTCCAGCATGAGGCACCCACACCATCCACCATCAGCTGTGTGGGTACAGGTACCCTGAAGTACCAGAACAAGGCTCCTCAGCACCACCAATTCCACTTTTAGACACAAAGCTGTGCACTTTATACTTAAAAAAAATGCCAGGAAGCATTTACTTACTCTTTTCTATGTCTTGGTGGTATCTGTCCAGGCTGAAGATTTTTTTTTGCAGAAAGATTTACTTGGGGACAAATTTAATCAGCACTGGCATGTTTCTCAGGAACCCAGAGACTTTGGAAAGTTTTTTCAATCACACGATATGAGCCCATCTTGCTGCCTTTCTGTTACTTATGTGTTGTAAGGAATCACTGGAGGCCAAGGAAATTCACACCCTGTTGGAGTTCGGTTCCCATCTCCCAGGTATTCCCCAAAACTGAGGAAACCCACAAAGCCCCAGACTACATCCACCGATGAAATGCAGACATGGTTGTGACATGAAATGCAGACCATGTACAGGACTGAGCTTGAGAAAGGCTGAAGATTTTTTCCTCTTGCATGCAGGGCTTCAAAGCACAGCTGTGCTCCTTCAGCAGACACGATGAGTCCTCAACCCCCTCCCCAAAGGGTGAAGCTGCAGAGAGCTTTCAGTGGGACCTTCTGTAAGGCTGTTCAGCTCACTGAGCCATGGAAAATCAACCCAGCCAAAACCAACAGCAGTGACAGCAATTGGGTTGTCTTCTTCCAAACCACTGACTTAAACCAGCCCCAGGGAAAGACCTGTCAGGTGAGTGAGTTGGTCACTGGAGCCAGAGGAGACAAGCAGGGAGGAGGACAGCAGGACAGAGAGCCCTTTGCTTTTGGTGGCATCAGCTCAGCTCCTTCCTCCTCTGGGCCCCTCAGTTCAGGAAGGATATCGAGGTCCTGGAGCAGGTCCAAAGGAGGGCAACCAGGCTGGTGAAGGGACTCGAGCACAGGCCCTATGAGGAGAGGCTGAGGGAGCTGGGGCTGTTCAGCCTGGAGAAGAGGAGGCTCAGGGGAGACCTCATCACTCTCTACAACTCCCTGAAAGGAGGGGGTAGCCAGGGGGGGGTTGGTCTCTTTTCCCAGGCAACTCTCAGCAAGACAAGAGGGCACGGTCTCAAGTTGTGCCAGGGGAGGTTTAGGTTGGACATTAGAAAGAATTTCTTTACTGAGAGGGTGATCAGACATTGGAATGGGCTGCCCAGGGAAGTGGTGGATTCTCCATCCCTGGAGATATTTAAAAAGAGACTGGATGTGGCACTCAGTGCCATGGTCTGGTAACTGCAGCGGTAGTGGATCAAGGGTTGGACTTGATGATCTCTGAGGTCCCTTCCAACCCAGCCAATTCTATGATTCTATGATTCTATGAGCCAGGGCAGGACACATGCTCAGTCCCTACTGATCTGGGCACATTTCATCAGCCAGTGGATTCCTTCTCAGACCCTTGTAACTCATCAAACAGTCAAATCCATGGAAAAAACACTTTTCCTTGTCACCTTTGCCATGCATCCTTTCTTTTGCCTGCCTCCCAGCCCCAGGAGGAGCCATTGCTTACATCCAAGACAGATGTGTCCTTCTTAACATGCAGTCCAGCATGTTAAGACAGAGCAGCCCATGGCCCTTCTGTCACCCCACAAATGCACTATCTTCTGGTTTGACCAGAGGGAATGGTGACTTCATAAAATGGAAATATTGTGTCAGTGGCTTTGCAGTATTCTGCTCCCCTTTTTCCTTGTAAATCGAGTAGCTGTGGAGTATGATAATGTCTAACAAACATATTATCTTATATCGTGCTGTTTTTAAGGAGGTGGTTTGTTACTTCTGCCTCTTTCAGTTGGCTTAGTAAGTGCTGATACATCTTATTACTTACTCTGTCTGCCTAAAATGCAGTATTTTAATCCAGTTCTTTTCAACCTGAAATTACTCTCTGAGTTAATACCTTGGCTGCAATTCCTTCTACTCTCTACGATTGTTTGGGACACTGAGTAAACAACAGTCAAAAACAACAGCAAGCAAAATAATTTCCATATGGCTTTGCCTCTACCCAGTAAGATGTTCTTTGGTTTTTTTTAACAAGGTTACAAAAAGCACTGCATATTTGGTGACAGCAAGCCTTTTGATGTGCAGTACAATCAAGAGGGAAACAACATGAGCTTGTTGACAGGCAGTGCCCCATGAGTAGCCAATAAGCCTTTCTTTGCTCAGATACCTCATGAAGTCATACATGATGGTCTAGAAGAGCCTGGACAGAGATTAAAACACATATCTGCTCCCTTAATGCCTTTAAATACCTAAGAACTCTTCAGTGTTGTCATGTTCATAACATTTAACTTGGGCCTCTGCTGCAGCAAAGCTCAGTGCTCAGAGTAGGTCAGTTCTGAATGGCTCCACAGTCCAACACAGCCCATGGTCAGGGCAAGGACAAGGTTACCCTCAGCACTGCCTCTGGCTCTTGCCAAAGAAAGCATTTGTAAATAATGTTATTTATTGTCACATGCAGCTGTTGACATTGCAGTAGTGCCCACAGTGCTTCAGAACAGCCACGTCATGGTAGTGACAGTGCTGCCAGAGAAGATGTGGTCTCTGCCAGGCTGGCTTCAGGGAGCAAGGATGTTTTGCCAGAAAAGGCAGGCAGCAGGCAGCTTTGGGACTTCCCACTGCATCTCCTTGGTGCTGAGGGGTTGTCTGTCCAGCACATGCTGGGCAGCCCCTCTGGGCTTCCAGCCTGCAAGAGACAATCTCTGTGTATGAATGCTTAATTCAGCCTTAATTCAGGAAATCAAAACCCATCCAAAGCCTATTTACTGCTTCAGTTCCACACTTGTCTCAACACTGATCCAGATTAAAAACAAACAATGAAACAAATAAACAAACAACAACAACAACAAAAAACCCAAACAAAACCCAAACCAAATAAGCAAAAACAAACAAACAAAAAAACCTCCCAACAGTAGAACTCTGCCAAGCTGGTGTTAGTCCCTTTCTCCTATTCTTTCCCTATCTGCTCTTGAAATAAAAAATGGGATGTCCATATTCCTTTGTTTTTTCATGTTGCTGCACAAAACCCTCAGTTTAGCTGCTAGGTAACCAGCAGTTACCTCATTACAAGGACAAAGCCTAAGGTTCAATCTGGAGCTACCATGAGGCTTTATTAAACCCAAAATAAAGGGTGTTCATCTAAAGTTGAATGGTTTAGAAAGCCCTTGAGAGAAGAGGCTTGAGGCTGGGTTAAGTGTCTTGCACGTCAGTGAAACTGCTTTTAATTTTTTTCTTTTTCTCCCCTGCAGCTAATCAAAAATTTGAGGGATGATAAAACAGTGAGTATAATAAGGGAGAAAGAGATCATTTGAACTCTGGATGTGAAGTTCTTAATGGAGACAGTATGAAGATGAGACTGTAAAACTTCTTTACTAGTGGGAATATTTACTGTGCCTTCCTTGGCCAAAATCTTGCTACAATCAGCAGGAAAAAAAATCACTGCTTATCCTTCTCCTTGCTCCTCACTCAGAACCTGGGACTTAGGCAATAAGAAAGCACACAGATGAGAATGTGGGCATGTTGAGATACCAAGACCCTTTGGAGAAGGCTTGGGCAAGAGCAGGGAAGAGTGAGTGAAGGGCCTGTGGAGCCAGCTCAAATGTTGCTACCTGGGAGATAGTGACAGGAATCAAATGATCACCAAGTCCTGCTCCATAACTGATAATATTATAATGGCTTATTCACCTGACCCATCACTGAGAAACTTCTACAAAGATGCAGTTTTGCAGAGGGACTTGATGCAAGCAACATTGTAAATGCTTGCAATCTCTGAAGCAAACCAGAAGCCCTGTAAATTAAAAAGCCCTTTAAACCACAGGGGAAAAAAAAAAAAAAAAAAAAAAAAAAAAATGTTTCCTTAAAGGTCATCTGGGTTACAGCACTTACCATCAAATTAAATGGCTGTTGATCAGTCACAGAATGATGTCAAGAGATCTGTGGTCTCATTAATCCTTGGAGTCAATTTGGAGCTGCTAGCTTTTTAATCCTGTCCCTCTGGAAACTAAACTGTTGAACCACTGGGGCTCCAGATGCTTTGCCAAATTCCTCATAAAATGCCACTAGGGATGAGTAAACATAAAAAAACCCCAACTCCTTACTGAGAAGGAACAGAGGAGGAGGAAGGTGTGAATGGGAAGGGAAAAGAGCAGCTGAGATGGTACCTGACACAGTAAATAGGTAGATAGAGGACAAGTAACTTGGATTATAGCATTAAAAGTGAAAAAGCCCCCATCAGCTATCTCTCCCTTGTCACAAACATTATTTTTATCAATATTCTTTTTTTTCTCGAGAGAGAGGAAATGCGGGAGGATCAGCTTGCAGAATTACAAGCAGGAAAAGACCTGACTACTGTAACACTGGAGAAGCCTCAGAGCTCAGACTCCTCTTGAGGATGTTCACTGCTGGATGGGGAGCTAAATGGATCCATGTGGAAGTTGTGGATTTGGCTGAGAAGAGAAAGCATTGCTGCTTTGCTCAAAGCCTGCAACCCAGCAAAGCTCTACAGCTCATGGTGACTGAAAAGTGTCAGCCAAATCCATGGAATTATTCAAATTAAACATGAGCTCAAGTACTTACAGATCAGGATCTAGAGAGAAATTGTGTAACCTCAAACTGAAGTGTTTCTTCCAGAAACAGTAAACATGTCAACATCCATTATCTCTGTCATTGTCCCCAGCAATATCTTGCAGAACACAAATACTAATTCAGCAGGACTGATACAGCCAGAAAGCAAACTCTGAACTCTTAAAAAATTTCATTAAAGCCACAGACTCTGACTCACAACACAGAAGTTAATCCCCCAATAAACTATTCCCTTTGCATCTCACAAAGCTACAGCACAGTGGCAGCTTCAAAGCAAGCTCGACACTTGCACAGTCATTAGCAAATTTGACAGTATAAAAATTGGAAATGGAAAATAAGAGTTTTTCATTTTGAGGGGGATATTTATATCTGCATGTTGAAAAAGGATTTAAGTGACCTGAAGCACAACCTGAGGCTGATGGGAAAGCTTCTACTTTCTCTCTTGTATTGGGCTGTGTTATCCTGACAATTTCTGTACAGGATTAACAAGTGATCTGATAGAGCACCCTTGCACCTTCTCACTGTAAAGGCATCACCTTCTGAAACTGCATCAGCAACATCTTATTTCTGTAAATTCCTGGATGTCATTCTCCTTGCCTCAAAGCAAACTTCAGTATTTAAAAGACACACAGGGACCAGCCTGTAAAGATATTTGTGGATTTATGTATCTTTATTCCTTCACCAAATACACAACTCAGTGTCCTCAGCATGACTTCTCCCTCATTTCTCTTCCCTCTGAAGTAAAAAATGGTCTTTTTTATGACCTGTGCTTCAGTGAAAGCTATTACACATTTGACTTAGATGCTGCATATAAAAAAAAATGTTGCACAGGATACCTCTAGAGAAGGCCCACTGCACAAGGAGAACAGGCAGACCTCACAAGTCTCCATTTTGGGCAGGCTCTGGCACTGAGAAGACTGTGGCTCATTTCACCTTGAACAAAACCCAGTTTAAAGACCAAACCCAGCCCCACGTTGAACAGGACATCTGGTCTGGGGCTGACCCCTCCAGGGAACCCAGGAGGTTTCCACAAGTCCCATTCAGAAATTACTTCAGAAGGTCCCCAACAAAGCCTGTTGCATCCCAGCCTGCCTCAATATCTAACACCCCCCCTGAGAAGCAACAAGAAAGCTGCAAAGGGTGTCAGTTTCCAGTCAGAAACAGGCACACAAATATGGACACAAATATGCTTTTTATTTTTAAACCTTGCAGCTGGCACTGGAAGATACAGAAGAGAGTGCTACCAATTAAGATACCTGAAGTCAGTTTGCTACTCCAGCTCTGAGACTAAAGCTTCCCAACATCTCTTTTAACTTTTCTCTTTGGCAGTGATTTCAAAGGCTCATTTTGTTTCTCTGAGACAGTCTTTCTCCCCTCTCATCTGTCTTTGAAGGAGTCAGTGCCCCTGAGATAAAAATATCCATGTGGGAAACAAGCAGGTTTGAGACTTCTTTGCAGCCAGGTATTTTGAGCACACCAAGAGAGGCTTGCAAATATCCCTAAGAGATCCCATGTCTGCAGGTTGCAAAAGAGTCTTCAGCATCTCCTTATGTCTGTGTGTGCATATATATTTTATTTTTTTTTTAATGAATGTGTATACTCTTTTGGGACCTATGTATAGGCGACTTCCAGGCAGCCACCACCAGGATATTCCCATCAGATGCCACATGACTACAGAGACCTTTTTTTCCTCTGCAGCTGACAGCTGGTCATTGAGGGAGCAACAAGTTTTTATTCCAGCCCTTGATAGTAACCCTAAGTGAACTACTTATGCTCCATTCATCCCACCATTCATCCATCCTGACAAAAATACTGACCAGAAAGGGCAGAGAAGACCAGCTGACATTAGGCTATTAGGCTATGAAGAAATATGATAAAAGTACAGCATTAGGCTGTTCCTCAGCAAAGAAGATACAGCTATTTTAAGTATCAAGTAAAGCTGCTTATTCACAGGCTCCCTGTAAAATACGAGATGTCATAGATGAAATGCTTAAAATGGATGTTGAAGGAAGGCAGCAAAACAAACATTTACATAATCTTTAAATATTAATATTTGTAAATAATACCTGAACATCTGCTAGCTAGAACAAGGTCACTAACATGGAGATAACTCCCTAAGGGTCAAAAAAATGCAGCCTGTGTTCGCTTCTGGAGGCTACTTTGAACATCATCAAAGCAAAAAACAATGCCATTACCACCATACCCAGTAGCCCATCTCTAATGGGCCAAGAGCAAGCAAGACAACCATACTTACTGAGCTGTTAGTAACTCACACAACATTTGCTTGCTCACTTGCTCTTTAAAGAGATACTTCTTTGTGAAAAACCCTTTGCCTTTCTCTGTTTTCCTTCCATTTCACCTTGCTTAGCTCCAGCCTCCTCTGTCCAGGCATCACAGCTGTGAACACCAAGAGCCACCATAAAAAGGCTACAAACCCTGCCCCCTTTTTCACTTTAAGTTCATTGGTGAAGCTCTGGGCTGGTCCATCAAAAATGTTGAAGGTTAACAGCTGCCCACTATTTCAGCAGGCTTGGGAACCACTGTATTTACAGTGCTGCATTTCTTTGTAGTTTGATTTCGCTCACAATTTCCTTATGATAAATTTTATGTTTCCCAGAGCTGAGTTCCCTTTCTCACCTGCACAGGCCCAATGCAATGCCATGAGACTGGACTCTCCATTACATCATGGTCCCTGAGCTGCTCTCAGAGAGCAGAGAGAGTCCTAGGGCAGCAACCAGTTACAGTCACACAGATCCCACAGGCTCTTCTACTTGCTTCTGTAGTTCAGAATGCTTTTTATCCAAAGCAGGTCAAACCACATCAATTTGACTGGAATTGACACAGCAAAAAAACTGGAAAGACTCACAGTGCATAGCAGATCACTGTGACTGCCTGACAAATAACATTACAGAAAAAAATTTTAGGATCACCTCTTAGCAGGCTCCTCTTTTCTTTCCTTTATATATTTTTTTACATCAGGCTGATAATCTGTCACCTAAAATATACTGCATGACTCTGCAGCTGTGCAAGAACCTGTAGCACCCAAGCTATCTCTGTGAATGTTAATCATATTTTCCAAGGCTGGAGCCTCAACAAAGTTGTTGCCATGTTTTGCTCCTTATCACATGCAGCTTCAGCACAGCTTTGCTAATACCCCACCTTTGTCCTGGGTAGCTCTTCATGGTAAGGAGGTGTTAAAACAAAAATTGAAGAAACACCATATTTTTCCTTTATAAACAAAGTCACCTTCTCACTGAAGGCTGTTAGGATATTTCTCAACTTTATAAAAGTTACACCAAGTTTTTAGGCTGTAGGAGTATCCTAGTGCTGTGATGAGAGGCAGCATGGGAGAACAAGACAAGGAGAATGAAATGCAGTTACAGTAGGACTCTAAGAGTAACCACGTAACTATGTCTGCCTGTTGGGTGTGAATTGTGCACTGTGGCTCTGTGACACTGATAAAAATGCTACATTTGGTCTGCTTACAGAAATATAGTGCAGTGGTGACTCAGGACATCAAAATCTAAACCACCAGCACAGCAGAACAAAACTCCTCAGGAATCATGCCCTGGCATACGTTCAACTAGGGAAAAAAAAGCCAAAATCACAGTGGCTCCCCAGCTATCTCCACCCAGGTCAAGGAAAGAAGTCCAAATCTCCTCCTAGACAAGCCCTGACATCCCACCCCATCACACCCAGGAGCCAGCAGGTTTTTTGTCCAGAGTAGTAATAGCTGCATTGAGGAGAGAATGGTGCTTGTAGTCTGTCCACAGACAGAGGATCTCCAGGATGGGAAGCAGAGAAGACCCTTTGAATTTACAGCAGGATAGGGCAGAGCTGTTATTTAGGCATATATACACACACATCAGTGAACTCACTCAACAGAGCATGATATCTACTTATCAGTGTCTAGTCTTCTGTTACGAAGATGAAGCACATCAAACACGCAATCCATCTGCACATGCATGAAACCATGCCACCTCCATTGCCTTCAGAAAACAATATACAATCTAGTGACAAAAGTCAATGAAGTGTTGATCCCATCACTGGCAGTGTTCAAGATGAGGTTGGATGGAGCTTTGAGCAATATGGTCTAGTGAAACCCCCCCCCCAGTGGCAGGAAGCTGGGCTAGATGATCTTTAAAGGTCTTTTTCAACCCAAACCATTCAGTGATTCTGTGATAAAGCACTGTTGAGCTGTGCAGGCTATGTGGGATGGCACATGATTAGCAATATCCATAATGGAGTAGGTTACCCACAAAACAAAACCAGACCAAAAGCAGTGGACGTTCAGCCAACACCTCACAGGTTGAGGCTTTGCAGGCAGAACAGAAGAATGGGGAAAAAGAAGCCTAGAAAGTCAGGTAGAGAAAAGCAAGACCAATAGATAAACTAATTAATGGGAGACTGAGCCAACAAGGCGGCTGGCTGGAGAATCCTGACATGCACCTTCTCCAAGAGGATTTATATCAGACCATGAAACCGATCTCATAGCTTCCTGGTCTTTTCATCTTTCAGAGGTCAGGTTCCTTCCCAAATCTACCCTGCTGAAAGGCTTGCCTTCCAAAAGAAGCAAAGTTGCAGGAGAAGACATACCAACAGTAAGACATACTTTTCCTTTCCCTAACCAGAGGGTGGAGCAACAGAACCACTGTCAAGAAGACAGCTGGAGCAGGTGAGGGGTATGAGGGCAGCTCATTCCACGTCACTTTTACAGCCAATTCAGAAAGAAGCAGGCACATTCAGTGCCTCCAGAGCCAGCTCCCAGACCTCAGTCCTGAGCCTCAGCTGCACACCTGGGCTTGTCAGGTGTGCTCACACCAATCCTAGGGAGATTTGTTCCACCCAGAGGACAATTCAGGGCAAACTCGTCAGCCCTGGAAACAGCAGATAAAGAGCGACCTCAAACAGGACGGCTGGACTACAACTTGTTAGTAAATTACAGGGAGGGAGAGAAAGTATTGGTGTGTGATGTATTTTGGACTCTGGAGTTTTGAGATAAATGAATTGTGAGCATAAGGACAACACTGTGCAGTCAAATCAGCCCATCTGCACTGTAGGGAGAGAAACATCTTTCCAGCCAGGAACAAGCAGGTCAGAGAAGCTCTGTTCTATGGACTGGGTGCAAAGTGCAAAATATCCCTCTGACCCAGGAGATGTTGCACTTCATCCTGGGAGGGTGGATAACACAGGATGCAATATGAGTCATTGAACAAAAACTGCAGAAAACTCTGTCCTTAGCTCTAGAGGGGCTTGGTTATTGATCTAGCCAGAAGAGGGATTTCCATACTGGTATCTCAGTGCATTTTTACATTCAGGTGGTCTCTTACCTCTGCAGTAGTGAGTCTAGAAATATCAGGCAAGCACATTCCTATAAGCTGGTAAGGCAGATGACAGAAGTGAAGATGAAGGAGGCCTACACTCCTCCTCTTTTTTGTTGCTTTGGAGAGTTTGAGGCAGGCTTTAATCTGTACAAAAATATTCCATTTTCACCGAGCAAGGATGGGATGTGATCCACCCAACAGATTCTTTACTTTGCAATTTGATCACATCAGATGAAAAGCCCACTGCAGCTTCACAGATACAAATAAACACTAAATCCTGCAGATGTTTCTTCTTCAGAGAGCAAAACACTTACCAAGAGGGCCCCTCATGAGCTCTGGGGAACAGTAACCAAAAAAAAAGATCCCACCTCAGCGACTGGGAGAGGTATAGGAGCTGTACAGGGGGCTGCGGGGGGAGGATGAGGCCTCTCTCAATTGCGTCCTAAAAATTGTATCTCCTAAAACCACCCAAGTCCTTTGTGTTCACTTTGGTGCATCTGACAAGGGCAAAGAGTGTTTTTATATATATATATTTATTGGGGTTTTTTAATAGATAACTAGACAGTTTTTAATGAGCATGAAATCAAGAGAACCGTTTCGTCCTCACCTCCAAAAGCCGGCCGCATGCTGAAGTCATGGTCGTCGACTCTGAGGAGCTGCTCCGTCTTTCCTCTCCAGGTTTTGGTCACATCATGATTCCTCCGATAGATGGGACTGCAAAAGACAGCAATGGCCTTGGTTCCCGGCCCCATAGAGGTCCCACAGGCCCCATCCTGAGCCCCACAGAGCAGCACTCTGGGACTCATGTCTGCCCCCCCTGTTTTAAGGCCCACAGGACCTTGCAGTGGCTCTGTGGGCCCAGCCCTGAGGGAGGGCAGGGTGAGGGCACTGATGGCACCACCACCACCACCTTGGGGATGGCAGCCCCAGTTTTGCCTCTCCACAGCCTCAGCTCAGGCCTGGAGCCATCTCCAGCCAGCTCCCAGATGGACAAAGTGCTCTCCCCACCCTGGACACCACAGCTCCAAGGGCAGAGTGTCCGATGGAGGAGCTGAGATGCAGCCAACGTGACCAAGCAAGCAGCAGGCTCTGCCCCACACGTTACCCAGCCAGGGCCTGGCTGGACACCAAGGTGACATTATCATGGAAAAGATCTTTTTGACAGCAGTCACGCAATGTCATGACTCTGTTCTGAGACTATCTGCCCTGTGAACATCAGTTGAGTACCAGCAGCTTAACACGAGAACAGGGTTGACGACAAGACCTGGGAAAAATGCAAGAAGGGCACTAAAATCATGTAAGGGGATAATTAAACAGCAGACAGACTAATACTGCATGACAATCTGGAAGGGAATCCAGATCAGCATCCCTGGCCATTCTCCAGTGGTACATGAAGAAGGAATTGGATCTTTAAGGGACCATCAATCCCTTTGCTCTGGGCATCAGATCAGACAAAGTTACAAATATTACTGCAATTAGCTGTTTGCCAGTAACTTAGTGAAAATGATCATAATAGATAGAAAGAACTTCATACAAAAAGGTTAATTTGCCTGTGTAAGAGAAATATTACTGAGAGCAAAGACCAAATAGTTTTGGAGGGAAAATAAAAACGAACTATTATAGACACAAAAATGAGGGTGAAGGCTTAAGATCTTGGTAAAAAATCCATCCCTTAGGAAACCATTACCATCATAGAAGGGCGATGGATGTGCTTTAGGGTCCTTAAAATAAAAAGCATGGTAAGAATGAGCAAAGGGAGCATATGTCACAAATCAGAAGAAAAGCTTCCCATCAGAGCACTCAATTCCAAAAAGAAATTATAAAACCAAAGAGATAACTCATCTACTTTAATAAGGAGGTGAAAAAGAAGCAACCAAATTTCAAAATTGTACTGAACAAATGTTTTGAAGCAATGAAAGCCCTTGAGCCCTGAGGCACATACTACATAGGAAAATTTGGGTCACCTTCACATCACTTTGGACTCTTGTTTAAACCAGGATGTTTGAGCATCTCTCTCTGCAACCTGTACAGAACTGCCAACAGTGCACTCCCAACACAAGCGAATTAACAGCTACCTAAAAGCTGAGGAATAAAACCAAGCACAGCCATTACTGGGAATGTTTGGAGGCAAAACTTTTAACTGCTTGCTGCGGGGGGAGGTTGTGCTACTTTGCAAAGATGAGGGCTGCTGACAAAAAGCTCTACTATGCAGTCCACAGTGCCTGAAAAGCTGGATAAGAATGGTGTTCCTGTGCCTGCTTGACTTTAACCACCAGGGAAAGCCTAAATACCAGTCAATGTTCAATCAAATCTCTCTACTCACAGAATCGGGGGGTGAAGGGAAAATCAAAATAAGATTCCAGTAAAACTTTGGATTGCATGCTGTATGAAGAAATAGTATGGAAAACTAGATGGTGTTTCCATCTAGTTCACTGAAATGCCAAACTCTGATCAATTCATTTAAAAAATCATCATGCAGTAAATATCACACAAGAGACTTGCTATGAATAAGTCAGTGGCTGCAGAAGCTTTGGAGGGCTGGCTGGGGAAACAAACACTGCCTTAGGAAGAAAAGACCTTGTCAGGAACTTTCTGAGCTAGGAGTTGCATTTAACAGGACAAATATAATCATCAGCTCATGCCAAATCCCTCTGGTACATGACGGACAATTCGGAATTCACAGGCAGAGGTTTCTCATTTAATTTTTAATCAATCACAAAGATTTTGTGTAGAGCTATTTTTAATGACAGGCAGTCTACACAGCCTTTGAAATTAATAATAACTTTTTTTCAATTTAGTTAAAAAACAAGACCAAGTTTCTTTAAAAAAAAACCCGTTCCTTATAATAGTGACATCAGCTATGCTGGTATCTTCTGATCCCCTCTGGCAGGTATCCCATGACATCCTCACCCCTGTTTGGCATAGGAAATATTTCATTATCTACAGCAAAGGTGAATAGAGAGCCACCAGTGCCTTTGCAGAGCTGAAAGATGCATTGAACACCCCTGCTCTTTGGGCACCTTTACTGACAACCTGATCACTAGTATCTCATAAATCCTCCCTGATGTATTCATGGTCATTAGCACTTCTGATTATAGATTTGTCATGGTTTTTTTCAGCTATACATACTCTCTGCAATTCACTGTTCATTGAAAGCCTCATCTTTTCTTTTTTTGCCATGTTTCTCATACATAATCTTATTGGTCTTTATACTTATGTGGGATGTTTGATAAAACTCTTTTGTCATGACTTGTTCCTGTTTACAGAGGAGAGAAGGGGACAGCTGTCATATTAAGTTTCTGTAAAAGCTTCTCTATTATTGATCTATTTTTTTCTACTTTCCTTTCTACTCACTTTTAGTCAGAATTGTTCTTTTTATATTGCCAAATATATAAAAGAAAATTAAATTTTGATGGCATGAGAAATCACAGGTAAAATCTCAGCAGGACCCAAAAAAGCAGTGGCTATCTATGCAGACATCCAGACCTTTCCAGAGCAAGAAAAGGAACTTATAAGAGTGGGAACAGTCCTTGTGCTGTAAGGTGTAAGGCAAAAGCTAAGTGGTAAACCTGAAAGGAAAAATGATCTCCAGTAGGGACACAGCTCAGCTGCAAGCAGCAAGGGTCCAGGAGGTTTCTGCATCTCCCACTGGAGAATTCATCAATGACTTTGGTCACAAGTAACTTATGATCATGGGACATTGCTTCCTATTATCCTATTTCATACCAGGATTCAGAAAAGTATTTCTACAGTTTTAGTAAAAATCCTACTGAGTTTCAGTACATTCTCTGGGGAAAAAAGCCCACAAAAAACCCAAAACGCTGTAGTTGGGGGTGTCGCTTACTTTGTGTAGCAGCCACGCAGAGCTGGAGGAGATGTTTAAACCTAGCATCAAGAAAGGAACAAATCCTCCAGTTTTTCTAACCAGAAAAACACACACACCTGCTGCAAAGAAGATAAATGAAGAAGAGAAGCTGCAATAGCAATTTATGACTGCCATAAAAAAACAGCTGTCTCTTAGACTAGTGCTCAGCCTTGTGCTGCCATGCCCTGATGGTCTTCTTCTGCCTCTGGGTCCCAGCCTAAGGCTGGCATGTAGAATGTCCTGAAAATTACTTGTCTAATGAGGTACTACAAATCACTGACCACTTCCAAAAACCTTGGAAGGAAGTCTCAAGCTCACATAAGCTCAAAGCCACTTGTATTTCATAAGCACAATGTTTCTGCTAGCTGAAGCACAACCATTTGCACAACTGGTAGGAGAGACAAATAAACAGACTTGGAGCCAGACTGTGTCTGTCTGTCCAGTGCAGAGGCCAGCAGAAACACAGCAATCACACTCACAGTTGAGATAGAATATATCTCCAGAGCCCTCTCTTCTATATCAATTTATGCAGGGCAATAAACATTACCAGAGGTATTATTAACAAATTTTATGGAATAATAAATATCAGCAAAAGCACTATTTTTCAGAGTTTTTTCTCTTTTCCTGGGGAAATTCTGTCCAGATAGATAGTCTAGGAGGGCCAGTGGCATTCATTTGTGTTTCCTGAAATGCAGACAACACAGAGCTTTTGAAGAGAACCCCAAACTGTTCCCAGTCCAGTGTTGGACCTGCCAGCAGCATGTGCTTGGCACTTTTATGTGTGCTTGTGGCTTCTTTGGATGACCAGCCATATTCTGACATGGCCTTGTAGCACTACAGGCAACCAGCAACACAACAGCACAGACTGTGGTCCACTTGACACATGTACCTGCACCTTTCCACATTTATACCATTTCCTTCACCATTAAAGTCTTTTATTTCCTCTCTGGAAACTTATTCCCTGGTGCATAGGCAGTGCTAGGAACAACATCTCCTGCCCAGGAGTCACTCAGGTTAGTCTGACAGGTTTTACTTTGCTGTTCATTTATCACTTGATTTCTTTAAAGTAGAAAGAAATGCAAAATTTTTAAACTAACAGATGTTCTGGTAGTTCTGGGCCCTTGGTTTCATGCACCATTCACCAGCTTGTACGATGGCAAAAAGGAGCTCAGCTTCATAAAAACAGGGGTCACTGAACCCCTTCACCAGTTTTGTAAGGTGGAAAATCCCTGGAAAATTTAACTATCAAAGCAGAAAGCCAGGATCATACTCAAGGAGCACAAACTAACTTCCTGTGCAAAGCTGGGCTCTCCAGAGCAAAGCATGGAGCTGCTCCAGGCAGTGGTCACAGGGATGCTGCAGGGAGCAGCTGCTTCTTGAAGTCACGCCTTTTAGAATAAGAGTAGCATTACCAGTAAGGCAGGGGGTGCAGGAGTAAGAGGAAAGAGACAGCACAGTTTCTAGTTAAGCAAAGGTTATCCACCATTCTGCATGCTTAGTGAGCTACCACTCATAGCAAAAATGATGCTTTACCGTTTAGTCCGATATTGACATAAAACAAGGGAAGTAATAAGGGAGGCACAGGTAACCCTTAACCTGACATTTCTTAATTTGGGTTCCTAACTCCACAGCCTTCCTCCTCTGGGCCCCTCAGTTTAGGAAGGATATCGAGGTCCTGGAGCAGGTCCAAAGGAGGGCAACCAGGCTGGTGAAGGGACTCCAGCACAGATCCTATGAGGAGAGGCTGAGGGAGCTGGGGCTGTTCAGCCTGGAGAAGAGGAGGCTCAGGGGAGACCTCTCACTCTCTACAACTCCCTGAAAGGAGGGTGTAGCCAGGGGGGGTTGGTCTCTTTTCCCAGGCAACTCTCAGCAAGACAAGAGGGCACGGTCTCAAGTTGTGCCAGGGGAGGTTTAGGTTGGACATTAGAAAGAATTTCTTTAAGGAGAGGGTGATCAGACATTGGAATGGGCTGCCCAGGGAGGTGGTGGATTCTCCATCCCTGGAGATATTTAAGAAGAGACTGGATGTGGCACTCAGTGCCATGGTCTGGTAACTGCAGCGGTAGTGGATCAAGGGTTGGACTTGATGATCTCTGAGGTCCCTTCCAACCCAGCCAATTCTGTGATTCTATGATTCTATGATTCTTTTGCAGGACGGCACAGGCTTAGCTCCTCTGCACACACTTGGCAGAGAGCTGCCTGGGTGCCTGCAGGAACAGCTGCCCCAAGCCCTCAGAGCTCCATGGGCCAGAACCTCTGCACAGTGCTTAAGCAAAGATCTACAGAACTGAGGATGTTCTGAACTTGCACAACCCAAGCTAGCATCTTGAAATTAATATAAAGATCTTTAGATCAGGTTGATGTATCACCTTAAAGGACACAACAAAATATCAATCTCAGAAAATGTAGATTCCCAATCACAGAAGTATGTTTTCTGGGTTAATAGGTTTAGTGTAATATTTACTGTATTTCTTATGTTAACTCAGGAAGAGAAATACAGAAATGTGATGCAGATATTAAAAAAAGACATTGTTCTCCTTTCTCTTACATGATTAGAATACCAGCATCAGAACAGGTTTTAATTTGCTTCTACTTGAACAGCCCCCTAGAGAACTGTATTTTATATGTAACTGGAAATTTCACCATGTCATTGTTTCATACACTTTTTTTTTTTTTTTTTTTTTTTCCAGTATTGGAGAATTCTCTGTATTTAAAATGCCATTTCCATTTAATAGCCTCTAATACTTACTTTTATAAGTACTTAGATAAGTACATTGTTAGTACAGGAAATGCAAATGGGTAAGTATAAAAGGCATACAGTTTCTCAGGTTCTACCTGGCTGGAAAAATGTTCACTAAAATCATTATCATTATTACACAGGACACCAAATAATATCAGTCATGATTGACAGTAAATTCATCTATATAAATCATTTTAGCAGTGCTTTGATTTCCACTCTAACACAACGTAACAGCACTGTAAAAATTGTTAATTACTTTTACCATGTGTAAATAAAGTACAAACTATTCAAACACCTTACAAAGGCAGACAGTGGCACCACTTTTGGCCAAAGTCACATTTAGAAGAAAGATTTATATTGTTTTGCTGCTTCAGAGCAGATGATCTCTACTACATGTGAATGGTTTGCAAGAAAACACTAGTGCTGAATACACCATTTTGCCCACAAATAGACTTGGAAAAAATTTCAGAGTTAAATGAGTTAAAATCTCCATTCAGTAACTGAGGTTTTGTGAAAATCAGTGGCAAAACTTCAGTTAGCTTCAGGATTCCAGGATTGGGCTCCAGCTGTTCCAGTTTTATAACCTTTATGTCACTAAAAGCATATGCTACTGTATTTTTTCTGTAAATAGTACAAATTTGAGGGCATATTAGGTATTCTTTGCTTTCAATTATATCATAATATTTCCCTGTAAAACTTTCAAGGCACAACACTCCCTAGAAAAGTATTGAGTGTTAAACAAAAAAACCAAACAAACCCCAACAAAATAAAACATGAAGGTTTCCAGCCTCAGTGAAGCCATTTAATGAGAGGGATTAACCCCATTTTATTTTTGAGCCCTTTTAACAATGAACAATCTTGTAAGATATAATTGCCACTGGATGACATAACTACAGAAAAAGATAACATACTTTGAACTGTCTGACAGGTTTGGAAGATCACCTTTTCTAATGTAAACCTGCAGTCAAATCTCAGAACAGTAAATCCAATAAACTTTACTAAGAACTTTAACTCTTTCTTGTGCCATTGCTTGACTTTAAAATACTTTTTTTTTTTTTTAAGTTTCCATGTATTTCTTCAAAATATATTTTCAATTTTACAACTCCTGAGTAACTTCCAGGGAGTTGTTATTAATTAGGATCACACATGCTAACCAACACCCTCACCTCAAATTGTTAGAGAAAAACATGCAGTTTCAAGCAAATGTTAGCACAGACATTTGGAAAGAGAGTAGGAGAGAGGAGAGAGAGGGGAAAGAGGGGAGAGAGGGGAAAAAAGGGAAGAGAGAGGGGAGAGAGGGAAAAGAGGGGAGAGAGGGGAGAGAGGGGAGAGAGGGGAGAGAGGGGAGAGAGAGGGAAGAGAGAGGGAAGAGAGAGGGAAGAGAGAGGGAAGAGAGAGGGAAGAGAGGGAAGAGAGGAAAGAGAGGAAAGAGAGGAAAGAGAGGAAAGAGAGGAAAGAGAGGAAAGAGAGGAAAGAGAGGAAAGAGAGGAAAGAGAGGAAAGAGAGGAAAGAGAGGAAAGAGAGGAAAGAGAGGAAAGAGAGGAAAGAGAGGAAAGAGAGGAAAAGAGGAAGAGAGGAAGAGATCACCTACTCTTGTGAAAAAGTGCTGAAACAATATGCAGATTCAAGTATTTCTATAAAGTGCAACTTCTCTGAATTCTCTCATTAATTCACCTATATGGAAGAGAATATTATTTACCACAATCCATGCTGAAGTCGTCAACTTCTCTGCAAAATCTGCCCCATTAGGAGTGAGCATTAGCATTGGTGTCCATTTGCAGTTAAAACCTATCATAGTACCAGTAACTCTTCTAAAAATATTCTCTATAAAGCTGTCTGCACAACGAATATACACAAAGGCACTGACAGGGCAGATTTTTAGGTCTATGTATTACTGTATTTATAACACTTCAGGACAGGAAACGGATGAGGTTTATAACCCTTACCTTGCCCTTGGCACTTCCAGCTGGCTTGTCCACCTCCTCCTCCTATGTTTCCTGCTTTCCACAAGAAGAACTAAACACAAGATTAATAAAAGAAGTTTTGGGAAATAAGGCATCTTGCTGGGAAGAGGTGTTGGGCACTCTGCACTCCAGTAACCTCCTGTAGTGCCCCCGGCTTTCAACATTGAATCAAATCCAATCCCCACGGCTCCGGTTCGGCTGCGATCGGTGGCAGAGACGCTGCTTCCCCGACCTGCTGTTTCCCGCAGGATTCCAGGGGCTTCTTGCTCAAAGCTTTTCCCTCACCACTGCGTCATGATTGGCCATTACTCGATGAAGTTTGCCTCACCAAACGTTTCCACTGGGTCCCTAAAGGATATTTTACTAAAGCCATTATATAAAACCCCACAATTCTGCACGCCGGCTTTTTGCTCAATCCCCTAATCTCAGGGCAGTGCTATCCCTCCTGCCAGACTGCAAAACCAGGCTGTCCCTTTTCATTAGGCTTTCCAGATTTTGCTGTTCCCTCGGCTGGCATCTGTTTCAGCCGGAAACCGCCTGTGCCCCGCTTCAGACATGAATACTGTTGCAAAACGTATGGATTTTGACGGGGTCTGTAGCACTTGGGGTTTTAACTTCCTATTTAGTCTGGCTCTTTATGCTGTTGAAAATAAAAGATGAGCTACTTCCCCTGAAAATTATTTAAGTTTTCAAAGGCAAATTAAAACACAGCAGCCCCCCAAAGGGCCATTACGCGCAACAGACTCTTCACATAGATCAAGTCACCCTTAACGTTTATTTTTTCAAACAGGTATTTGCACAATCAGGCAAAATAAAAAATGAAAAGCCACAGAGCAGCCATTTCTTTAATCAGAAACTTTAAACACTCCAACCACTGAAAGGGCAGCATACACTGCCTCTTTGCAAAAGACTGAACTGCTTTACTCATCACCAGTGAGTGGTACAGCTACAAGAGCAAAAGTTTGCTTGGCACAGCAGTGAGGCTCTAGGAAAAGAAAACCACATTCAGAGCAAAGCTTCCAGAGGAGCAGGTGGGTCAACAAAGCTGCCTTTTGGGTCAGACCTCTTGGAGAACTTTGTTCTGTGAGCCCAGGTTTGCAATGTTAGAATAGAACAAGTCTCCCAGCAGCATACCATTAGGAAACACAGTATTTTTATTTTAAAGGTTACAGAATCTAGAGAATTGCTGGGTTTTTTTGTGTAGTTGAGGGTGTGTATGTGGTTTGTTTGTTTTTAATTTCTAATGAAATAGACAAATTAGGTAACAAACAAATAACATGTTATCATCAAGTTATTCTGCAGAATGTGTAATTAGCTGCTGAACAAACTACATACCTCTGTGTGAACTTCAGAAAATCTGTTCTTTGGTCTTTGTTCCACTGTACCTGCAAACAAGATTATCAGCAACCCACAAGATCTAAAAAATATTTCAGTTTGGGATTTTTTCAGACTTCCATATCCCCATCAGGCACTCAATCCCATTTCCTTATTTTACAAGTAGCTATAGCTACTTTAATGATTCCAAACACTAGTACGTACTATATTTAACAAAATTAAGGAAAGCTGTGGGTAGCTTGATAAATACTTGCTGAGAAACTGAGAATTTCAATTAAGTCAGTGCTATGATGTTTGACAGCAGAAAATGGAAATTTGTCTTTGAAATAAATGTGCCAGAATACATCTAAAACTGAATAATAACACAAGAGGAAAATTATCCCACTGACTGCTTCCTTCTACTTCACTGCAATACTTAAGCTTTCAAGACAAAACTTCTCAAAATTCTAATTGTGGGTCTATTGCCTATATATGTAATTTCACATCATGCATGAATATTACCAATTGGGATTTTTAAATAAACTAATAACATATGAAGCCTCTGGGTCCAACAATGACTTTAGGTTTTAAAAGACAGGGGGCACAGGGGATGATAAACAAACAAAAAAAAACCCAACCCAAGCAAACAAAAGGCAATATGATACTTGAAACATAACCAAAGACTGGCTTGGAATTCTTTATTACTACCAAGGTTTTAATAAATATTTCTCTTAAGCATGTTCACATATATGAGAGTTTAAGTGTTTTCTTTAGTAAATAAAACCTCATATGAAACATTCAGTTTAACACATTATGTATATTTCTGGTATAATTAAAAGACAATAGCTCTGGGTAAATAATTATATTACATATTTATATCTATTGCAAGAATAGACATGTTTTATATAATCTTCAAATTTAAAAAAAAAACCAAAATATACAATTGAGAATATTAGAAGAGGACATTCAAATCTTGCAAAAGATTATCCAATCTTTCTTCTAAAAAAATAAAAACCAAAATAATATAAGTAGTTTTTCTGGCCCTTTCTTTCTCCCTTCTACTCCTTTCCCCTTATCACACACACAAAGCAGCATCACAACCAATTTGTATGTGCTCCCCCTCTAGAAATTTGTCATGGTAAATAACAGTGGTTATAAAACTGTACCAACTCTAAATTAAGAGTTTGCTGGACACAAACACATAGTAGTGTTTCATTTTAAAATTCCTTCTCCATTTCCAAATCTTAAAATAACTTACAAGGGGTGATGCATTCAATTTATGTTCCACAAAAAAAGTGAACCAACCACTTTTTTTAAAATTGTCTTTTTCTAGTTGACAAATTATTCAAATTGACTCCCTTCCCACACACCTGAATGCTACCATTCCACTGCACTTTTTCTCCAAGTCTCTGGTAGGCACTCAGCTAACACTTGTTGTAGTTAAAGATCCAACTTTGCTTTTCTTAAAAGTAATGTATCTGTAGGTACATCAACATTCATAAGGATTGAAGTGTAAATACAAAAAGTAACCTTTGTAAACAGTTCTCACCTCATAACCAGCAGAGAATGTTCAGTGAAGCATTCAAGTCGCTGCTGTTATGACAGAAACAACCTTAGAACTCAAATATATACTCATTAGCCAAACATATTCTACGAAATATAAGAGCTGCCAAAGCAAAAGTCAGGAGGACAATCAGAACAGTTGACCCAGTGTGGTTTGTGTTGACCCTTGGCTGCTGCACCCGATTAAAGTCGGAAGAAGACGGAGCCCTTCTCTGGCTCTGCTGCTGGGCACGGCGCTGCCGAGGGCTCACAGAGGTGTTTGTGGGCACAGCTGGAGGGTGCTCTTGACTGGCTGCTGCACTGCTGCTCTGAGCTTCAGGCTGCAAAGAAAAAATACAGAGCTGTGAGACGAGACACTGCAAAAGATGAGCAAGGAATACAATCATTAGGACTCTTCGGATAATTACTGATACTTGAAAGCCCGAAAAAACACGTCACTCGCAATTATGAGGTTGTTATAGACATCATTTTTGTTCATACACTGTCTTGAGAACTCTGTTTCAAGCTGCAAATCCTTAAAAAAATAAAAATAAAAATAATAATAATTTTAAAAGCTGTTCTAAGGACAAAAACAGTCTGAAAAAAGCAAGTCAAACAACGTCTGCATTCTAGATTGGTTCCACATCAAGAGATCTCAAGTATCTTTGTTTAGAATTTGCTTAACTCTTTGCAGTTCAAGATATCCTTAACAATCATCCTTAATATAGTTCAGTCTTTGAGGACTTATAAAGTCACCTATACTATGGCACGAAAGGAAGAAGTCCAAAGAGTTGTAATTAAGCAATGCTGCACTGCTTCCTGTGGACAGCTGGGTCCAAATGTCTGTTCTCATCACCATCACTGAAAAAACAAACAACGAAAAAACCCCAACCCTGAACACAAAACACCAAAGCCATTCCAGGAAAAAATGCACATACTTATTGCCCTCTACTGGTCAAATGTCAATCTACCATTTTATTTAGTAAAAAATAAGTGATGGCAATTAATGTACAGCTCAGGAGAATATTATTCTAAAGAAAATAATTTTTCAGTTTGCAAGATTGAAACTATGGGTTCTAGTATTCCACCAGCATAATCCTGCTTGCAATACTACAAGGCTCAAACTTCGAGCATTTTAACATTAAAATAGTGATACAGCACAGTTATTTGAAATAAATATTTTGAGGTTAAAGTGTTAGCATATCCAGTGTTTCATTCTTCTAAAAGACTGATGATCATTACAGCAGGTAAAACTGGAATTCTAGCCATTTTATATTTGCTTCTGAGAAAAAGCCTGTCAATGGACACAATATCAACAATCCTGAGCACTATTCTGACCAGCTACCATGTATATACAGAAGCACTGATGTAATTACCCCATTTGACAAATTGCCTGTTTACATGGGTTTCTTAGCTAAGCAAGCAAGTACACCTTGGGTAGCTTCAAAGAAAAATGTTTTTAAAGATTTTTTTCATCAGCAGAGAAAGCCAAGAACATAATGAGCAGCTTGCTGTGATTTTCATTACACTGAAGAATAAAGTCATTCAGCTTCACAATGAAGCCACTTGAAAGCTCGTCATGCCAAGGAAAATAAGACATAGGAAGCTAAGCCTTTAAAAATCAAGTTCTTAGATTCACCTGCACTCCTATCTTTCAGAAGGGTAGAGGGAAAGAAGTGAATTCGGGAAGCAAGAAGTACAAATTCTGCAGGCTAAGTATTTTTCTTCTTGAAGTAATTTAAAAAAGGAATAAAAAAAAAATTCTAGAAATATTCCTGACACTTCGTACTTACTAACTAAAGTAACTAGCACGGACATTCACACACCTGGGTTTCTTCTCAATGCTGCAAATTTTTAAAAATAAAACAGAGCCATGTTCTGAGTGAGACAAGGTGCCACACACAATGTGAACAGACTTCTAATTCAAGAGAAACCTCACTGGCAATTGCCAGGCTTTAACTTTATATTAAAAAAAAAAAAAAAAAAAAAGAAAAAAGAAAAAAACATATACATCAGGGCAACAGAAGACTGAGTGCGTCAGCCAAAGCTGAGCTAATCCACTGCTTTGAGATTCCCATAATAATCAATGGCCAATTATTAGCAGACATGCACATATATATTGTCAGAAGTAGTCTGGTCAGAGGTGTTTCGTAAGACCATTCTGCACTGGCTTCAGGCTCCTTGCAAATCCTGTGCTGCATGGTGCTATACACAGCTTGTTGTTCCAACTTTAATAATGCTCAAAGCCTGTTCTTTACAGATCTGTATCCTTTCACCCAGGATGCTGTGGCAGCATTTTCCAGAGCTTCCATGATAGTCCATTTTATGATTCTCATGCTGTTGTACTCACTGCCTTGCACCTGCAAACCTCAGTAATATTGTTGTGACAAGTCCTCCTAGGAAGCAACTATCAGTGATGTGAGAATCATCCCCCACCTCTCCTTTTTCCTCCCTCAAACATAAATCATTGAAATACTTGATAAATATTCTCTATTAATATAGGTGTACAAAATTTAAAATGTAGCCCATGTGCAACATTTGTACTGGTGTTGCACACTTCAGTCACTGCTAACAGGGACGTGAACAGGAGCAACCAATGAGTAGGTCCTGAAAAAAAGCAGGAGAGAAACATGGTGAAAAAATCCCCTTCACCATCACCACATGCTGTGCTGGTGAGACAGACAGACAATCTCCATCCCTCTCGTCTCCTATTTAAACAGGTGGAACTCAGGAAATACATACCCAGCATTGCACTGGGAAGGTATTTAGTTAAACCTAAACAGACACTGTAGTAATTTTAAATGTGGCACCAAGATACTGGCTGTTGGTCTGGCAAAATGATGACAAAAAGTGAGGAGGGAGGGAAGTGACCAAAAAGATGAGGTCAGGCAGTGATCCCAAAAGTTAGGACCACTAAGTTCTCTTATCCAACAAATGTATAAACAAATGTATGCAACAAATACATCACACTCTTTCTTCACATGCAAAAATCTGTAAGACTCAAGTACTGTGTAACACAACAGTTCACGCTATGATAGCTTCTTTAAACAGTGAGCCTATATTCCTTTTTCTAAAAAAAGCTGTCAGAGTTGAAACTTAATTCAAAGTATTTTTTCTTCTGATGGTATGAGAAATTCTCTTTCCCTCCATAAAACAGGGAACAGACTCAAAGCAGTGCCATGCCAGAGACACATTTTAGTGTACTCTTCACACAAGGATTCAGTTAAACCTATCCCAGAGAGGGCATCCCTGTACTCAATTGTCCTACCATTAATTCATTGGAAAAACCTCTGCTCTTTCAAGCAGCTTAAAGGTAAAAATGACAGAATAGAAAAGCATTGCTGAAAAGAACAAATTCATCCCTACAAAAAAGAACAAATTCATAGCCTACAGATTCCCTTCTTTTCACCTACAGCTAGACACTTTCCTTAGCTCTTATTTACCATCTTTTTTTTTTTTTTTTTTTTTTTTTTTAATGGAGACTGGTTACAACTGTTCCAAGAGCAGAAGAAAGGTAACACTCCATTCTTTCAGCATGATAACTGCTATGTTTTCCTCTTTATTTTGTAGCAGGATATAGGAGCCCCATGACTTCAGAGCAAGGCACATTAAGTATCCTACACTAAAATGAATTACTATGCAAACTAATACAAGGATTCAGCATTGGGTCTACCTCTGCCCTTCTTATTCTCACAATAGCTTTTAATTACACACATTAGTAGAATAAGTGGCAAAGATTTTATACAAGTAGAGAAGAAATATAGTTTTAATGTTGCTCACATCTAACACAATTTCGTGAGGTAGAATTAGGTCTTTAGACAGAAAGAACTAAATGAAGAAAGAGATTTTACACATGTAAGAAGCCAAAATGTGTAGAAAGGGTCTGAAGGTTTACACAGACACTCTTTCAAACCTATTAGCAGATGAAGGCCTCTGGTCCTCTACCTTGAGGATATTTCTATTAACTTTCACATGAATAAGAACACAAAACCAGCAAGCTCAAACTCTTTAAAAAATAACCTTTCCTGTTACACATTTCTTTCTTCAATTGTGTGGCTCTAAGTTGTCATTGCCCAGTGGCTCCAGAAAATTCCTAACACTCAATGTGTGACAGCTCAGAAACACAGGTACTGCTTCAAACTAACAATCAAGAGTGTGACTGTCTGGTATCTTAAAACATTAATCCACTTTTCACCATTTACAGTTTACCTCACAAATATTTTTACATACATTTATATGCTTAAATGTTTCATTTCACATGAGTCTGTTCTGTTGAAAATTAAGTTAATAATTACTAAATCAGCATATGTAAATCAGGATAAGTAAATTTCTTAGAAACCGAATTAATCGAAAAAAAAATCACTATTTTTCCTCAAAAAAATGCTAGTAATGCCTTGATATTCTGGCTAGTTCTACTATATTAGCTGGGATTTGTAATAAGAAGAATAAAGTAAAATGGTTTATTAAATCCAGAGCAATCTGGAAAAACCCTTATTGTGGGGAAAAAAAAAGTATGCTATTAGCATGTTTATATTTCTATATAGCTTGAAAATATGTTGCAAACACACAACAGATGGTCTGATGCTATTTGACGTGTTTTAGGTTTTTTTAAACGATCTGCATCCTCGTTCTAAAGACGTCTAAAAAAGACAGCTTAGCTGGGATTTGCCTGCAGTTTATCAGTGAATTTAGACTGCATTTACCAGTCATAACAGCAGCTGCCCTGGCCCAACACCAGGCCTCAGTCACTTCTGAAACCATTATGTAAGCCCTACGCCTACCAGTATTAAAACATAAGCATCACACCTCAAATAGTTAAGAATATCTTAGTCAGATATACCTAAGAGGTTAAAAAACACAGGAAGATACCCTTAATTAATATTTTAAATCTACAGATTATCACTGTAAACTTTTTTCCTCCGCCCAAGAATTCTGTTACAAAAACCTGTGATATATTATGCAGGGGGTAAATTGCACCACTCCAGACACCACAATATTTTAATGAGCTGTTAACCTGTTAATTCAGGGAGCTATTGTGAATAAGAATTGCTAAAAGAGATGAAAGGGAGAGCAAAGAGATCATTATTTCTATAAAAGATTCAGCATATCGTTTGCTGAAGTTTACACACAGATTTTATATCAGAGTAGACAGATTTAATGTTTAGACTATGCCTGTACTTGCACAGATAAAGCTCAAAGATGGACCATACCATTGCACTTGTTGGATCCTGAAATGTTCCATCTGCACCATCCTGCTGGTGCTCATGTGAACTGGCAGACTGGTTCAGCCCCGACGTGCTTGAGGGTCCAGCATCAGACTTCCTGGAAGAATTGACCTCAGCCTACAAGGAGTACAAATGTATGCTTCAGAGACAAAATCAAAATTGCTCCAAAAAGACTGGGCTTATTTTGGAATGTGTATTTCAATAAATAGTGAATAGGAGACTTACTGATATGTAATAATCAAGTAAACCAACTGCACGTCAGCTACACACCAAGAAGTTTAAGAACCTCTTATTCTTTAGAAATAAGACTATAGATGTGCAAACATCAGTTTAAAACAACAATTGTAAGTTTGTTTGCACACTGAAGCGTGTAAAGGTCAAAAAATGCATAGATGTATAAAGCAAAAATGAATTCTTTAGAGGATCCAGGACTTTATACTAGAAATAACATAATTTTTAAAACTTCTGTTTCTCATGTCCTTAACTGAGCACTGACTTCTGCTGCTACAAGTGAATTAATATAGCCTATTTCTCAGCAGGGTTGCCTATCCCCTGGTAAGTGCTAATTTACCATTGCTATACTGCTTCTAATACTGAAGTTGCCTCACAACCAGAAAGGGCACACATGGACAGCACTACACTGTGTAAGGCACACACACCTCAGTTTCCATTGATTAAATTTCAGCACAAGCAGAGCAAAAGAAAAAAATACAAGACTTATAATAACACTGCTTTTGTATGCATTGCTACGGTGTCCAATAAGCGTTAAATCCCCAGAAATTTAGGTTTCATGCTTCTGGAAATCTGAGACAAGAGATCAGTAGTGACACGTGGAAGATCATGAACAAACTTCCTGTTTGAACAGTATATATTCCTGCAGTAATTCCTTGAAAATGGAAAAGGACACAGTCTTGTAGTCCTGAACTGAAGCACTTGTAAATTTATACATATAGAAAAAATTAAATCATGACCAGATCAATTTTTATCAGCAAGCAAGGCAACTCTCAAGTTCTGTATTTAGATATAATTTTATTATAAAGATGACAATTCCAAATCTGTGTCTTCAAATGCAGACATAAGGAGTGGTAGTAATAAGTAAGAAATACAAAAATTGTATTATAAACCTATCAGTTATAGTGATAATAACCTGGTAAGATCACAAGATAATAATATTCTTTCCTGGTATTATTTTGTGTGAGGAAAATATATTCCCTATTTCTTGATGTATATTATTTCAGGAGAGTAAAAAAAATACGTCTCTGAAACAACCAGAAGATGAATTTAAGATTTAAAAATACTCATAAATTGACAACACTGCTTTCCTTTTGCAGTTGAGTCTTAGGAACTCTAATATTAGACAGGACAAGCTATGACTCAAATATGGACCAGCAACCAAGCAGCACAGGATAATGAATAATTTAGGCTGGAATGATCCCTAGGTGTCACCTGGACCAATTCCACTCTCAAAATAGAGTCACGTTCAGTCAGGTTTTGAGCATCTCTAAAGCTAGAAACTCTAGAGCCTCCCTGGTAATCTGCTCCAGCATTTGACAACCCACACAGTGAACTGCTGTTCAGTCCAGTTGTAGGCTCCTTCCCTGGTACCTGTGACCACTGCTTTTCACACTTCTGCATTTTCCAAGAAGAGAGCATTTTATCTTTACTGTAAATCTCTATATGGCACATACAAAATGTGAATTTTATTTTAGTTTATGAAACTACTGTTTATTACGTTAGACTAAAGTCAGACTAACATTTAAAAAAATAAAGCACTTAAAAGTCCCCAAAACAGAAAAAAATTTTTTTTCACCTAGTCTCTTTTCTCCAGCCCTTACCTCTGCTTCCAGAGAAGCTGGAAGTTACACAGACATCAAGGAAAGAGCAACATATTAAATATAATAATGAGGGTGAATGGAGAATTAATTTTACTGCAAAATATGCCTTGTGATGGCAACATGTAGATAAACCATACCATTTTACAGTAATGCTTATGCTATTAGTCATCTATCTTTCCTTCTTTTTCTTCAACTGGAAAGGTATATAGCAACTTATAGGCACAAAACAACTAGCAAGTCAATGTAAAGCTGAGTTTTAAAATGTTGTTTTCTATTAAAACAGATAGGAATAAAGGTGGAGGCTCACAGAAGCTGGAAAACTGTAATGAGGAAATGCAGTTTGGGTTCTTCGTTTCCATGAATTTCATATTCCTTTCTCAATGCCACAAATGTTTTGGGTTTTTTAAGTCACCATTTTGCTTAAGGCTGGTATGAAGTAATTTTTCATAACCCCAGGATCATCTAGAAACAGTTAAGAAATCTCTTCTTTAAGGATCAAGATAATGCAGAAATTGCAAGTATGTTTGCTAGTAGAGAGGCTTTCCCAAATTATACTCAGTCGGCAATCTGATGTTAAATCTTAGCCCATAAATTGACATGGAATGTATCAAAATTATTAAAACTTTTGTATTCCCTGCTAGGAAGTCATACTATAAATTTACTACAAACACAGCAATCAATGTGTAACATCAAACAACAACAAAGTCAAGCAAAGCAGAGAAGCAGTGAGCTTAAAAAAACCCAATCCCCAAAATCTGAATTTGAGAAAGGGAGAGAAGGTACAACCACAGGACAGAACTGATTTACCTTATTAAAAAAACCACAATAAATTGTAAAAGGCTACAGAAACCTGAGGCATTCGTTCATTATTCCCTTGCTGAGTGCTTGTTCTTAGGTGGAGCTAAGTATGTGGATCCAAGGAACACACCAGTATTCTTTAGATACTGCTGTCCCCAGATCTTTAATTTTAAAACTGGAAAATGGGATGTAAGTTAAGAGCTCTTTCAAAAAAAAAAAAAAGATTAAAAAAATATATGCATGCACTCCAGTATTTCTAGAATTTATGATGAAGAAGATTAGCAGTTCTTAAGTAAAAATCAATCCCACACTTTTTAACCCTTACGTTTTGTAAAAAAGCCAGAAGCAGGCAGTCCATTGCTTCTCCAGCTTCAAAACTCTGTCCCTGTATCTCCTCATCTTTGTAAAATACTTTGAGATACTGGCAGGGCTAGGTTAACAGTTGGAATTGATGATCTTAAAGGTCTTTTCCAACCACAATGATATGATTTTATAAGATGTTTTAATCTAAGTGTTAATACACACAGACCCAACCATGTCAACATGTCTAGATGTGAGATCACACAGGATAATGCAGGTCCTGCAAGACTGGCAGTAAAGCTCAGTAGGAGGCAATCTTTACCCTCATGGCACACACACACACACACACACACACACAAGAAGTAGCCTTTAGGACAGTATTAGGAGAACACTGATGATAAAGAGTGATATATTAGCATCCATGATCTTAGTGAGGATGCATTCTGCACCAATGCCACATTGTCATAATTTATTTCACTGTAGTTCTCTGCTCTCATGCAGAGCAGTCTTCCTTAGTAATTGATTTAAGAGTTTAATGGAAAACTCAGTGAAAAACAAATGTGCATGCAAGACATGCAGTTTTCTGAGGCACATATTTAGCTAAACAAACCTTATTTTCACTGAAACACAAGATAGAGAACACATTTTTGGGTAACAGAAACTTCCATACCAGAGTTCAACTTTCAGTATCTTCAGCTGCAGAGTAGTTCAAAAGAATTTGCAACCATTTGTCAGTAGGAATATTGTTTTATTCCTTCCATAAACCAAAAGAAGAAAAAAAAAAAAAAGAAGAAGAAAAAAAAAATCACAAAGTAAAACAAATTTAGGTTAGCTTCGCCCAAATTTTCCTAACATTTTTTTTATGATAAGACTAATTCTGGAGAATTTAATCAAGTAGTGACTGAAAATATGGAAGTAAATGCAACACAGACAGTTCTTACCAAAGTGCTCACCACTGAAATTAAAACTAATCAATCAGTGCTTGAGATGCACAATTTATTAACTGGCACAATGCAAGACATATCCACTTCTATTTTTCTCTTTCAGCCTGTCTTAAAAAAAAAGATTCCCTTGTAGTGTAAGGTTTATGAAGTTATGACTACTTTTGCAATTTACAATCTTTTCCTCAATATTTTTTTTTCAACTCTATACAGCAAAAATAGAAATTTAAACAGCAACCTTACCTTGAAGCTAATTTGTCTGGCAAGTTCTTTAGCCTCCTTGTCTGCCTGGCTTGACACACTTCCAGATGTTAGGGGCAAGAGGGCTGTCTTCATCGACGTGCCACACATTTCACAACAGAAGTCTTGTGACCTGGCCACAAATTACATAACTCAGAATAGCATTTGTTTACAATGTTCTTGTGTGCTTGTGTAAACAAACTATTTGCAAAACAATCCACAGAAAGAGAAGTGGTGTCAAGACCAGTAGCTTAAAAAGTACTTCTCTCCACCCCAACCCACATGGTCCCTAAAAAATGCTCTGAGAATTATCTGTACTAAAAAATAGATATTCTCTCAGGTCACTTAGAAGAACATGAACAACTCATTTACATATTCGTGTTATCTATAACTTATTAATGATTTGTTACCATTGTAAAACTTTATATCTGCAGCAAATAAAAACAGTACTTTATAAAGATCTCATTTTTACGAATGCATAAATTGACCCAGCAATTTTCACCTCAGACCCAGGAATTCCAGCTTCTATGAGAGCACTTCCTTTTCTCTCTTGCACACATAACTTGCCTATAGGGCATGCTGCAGGCAGTGTTCCAAGCCAGTGAAAAACCACACAGCCTTGACAGTACAATATCAAGGCCAACTCACTAAACCTCACCTCTCAGCATGGTTTATTAGCTTTGACTCAGTGCTGTGCTAACAGGAAAGTCACAGCTCAGAGTACAGGCAGAATAAGCTCACATCTGCCTGCAAAATAAGGTACTAATTACAATTTGGAATTAACTAACTTTGTGTGTAAGATCAGGATACAGTCTTTCAAGTATCTTCTCCTCTCCAGATGGGGAAAGGAGGAAGACCAAAAAAACCCACAGGTATAAGATTTCATTTAAGGATAATCACAGAACAGTTTATGCTGGGGGGGCCCTCTGGAAATGAATCTCCTTTCTCAAAGCAGGGTCAAGCCAAGCAGGTTGCCCAAGTCTATCTACAGTCACACTTTTAATACCTCCAAGGACAGAGACTTCACCACACCTCTGCTTTGGCCATCTTAACAGTAAAAAAAATTGTCCTGTTGCATTCAGATTGTATTTTGTGGGTTTCAATTTGTGTCCATTGCTTCTTGTCCCATCACTGGATGCCACAGCAAAGAGCGTGGCTCTGTACCCCTTCCTTACATATCCTTGTACATATGGATAAGTTCTGATCGGGGCTGAATGCTCCTATAGCTTTCTCAGCCTCTCCTTGTAGCAAATATGTTCCAGCCCTTCAGCCACCTTTGTGGCACCGCACTGGATTTGCTCCAGTAAGTCTCCATCTTTCTTGTACCCCAACCTGGATAGAGCCTCGACCAGGACCCAGCACTCCAGATGTCTCAGCACTGCCGAGTGCAGAGAAAGTATCACTTCCCTCAACCTGCTGGCAAAGCTCTTCCTAATGCAGGCCAGGACACTATTACCCTTCTTTGCTCCAAGCACACATTGCTGCCTCGTGATCCGCTTGGTGTCCAACACAGCACACGGGTCCTCCCCTTTGAAACTCTTTCCTAGCTGGCTGGCTGGCTTTGTTCCTCCTCAGGGGCAGGACTCTGCTTTCCTCTTTGTCGAGCTGGATGAGGTTTGTTCCTCTGGATGGCAGCATAACCTTCTGGTGAACCAGCCCCACCTTCTGGTGTACCAGCCCCTCCTCCCAGTTTCGGAGCATCAGCAGACTTGCAGAGGGCACACTCTGTCCCATCATCAGGGTCATTAAAGACACTGAATAGCACTGTGCCCAGAATTGACCCCCGAAGCACACCAGCCTGCAGTGGACTTTGTGCTGCTTACCACAATCCTTTGAGGCAGGAAGCTCAGCCAGTTCTCAATCCACATCACTATCCCTGCTTATCTAAACTGTGCTATGAGGATGGCAAGAAAGACAGTGCCAAAAGCCTTGCTGAAGTTAAGATAAATAAACAACCACTGCTTTCCCCTTTTTCACTAAGCTAATAACTTCATCATAGTCACAAACCTATTAATTTCATAAAAATCATTCAGAAGCAGATGCTTCAGATTTTTTGTTGTTTCATTATTATTTATTAAAGACAATGACATATCATTTTGGTTTTTTTCTACACACAACTAAAACTTACTATCAATCCATCATATTCATTTTACCTCCACTGTATCACACTGTTAATTAAATCTCTAAGGCTAAATTTCAAATGAACCTCAAATTTGACCACTCAATGCACACAGACATTACAAAATATTTGTTTGACCATAAGTTTCAAGTCTGCACAATGTTTGCAGAAAAAAAATATATATGCAAGTTCCAGAACTTTTTTATATTTGGAATATATGCAAAGGAACAGATTGAAGTGAGTTACTTTCTACCCAATGCCTTACACTAAAAGAGAGTACGTATCTATGTACCTACAGTAACAAACTTCATGCTTACTTCTTTGCAAGAGCTCTTCTTTCTTCTGGTGTATAATCCAGAGATCCTATTGCACCTTCACCTTTGGTAGGCATAAATCCAATAATGGCTAGTAAAGCTGTTCTTACTGAAATGGGAAAACAGAGATACAAACAAGCCTACAGAAACAATCATTATTCACCTCACACTATGTACAGAAAAGTTGTAGATCTGCCTGCAAAACTTCATTTTGTCCAAATTTCATGCAAGCAGCATGGGGATTTTTTTGTACAGAGCAAGGCTTTCTTTATTTTTTAAACTTTCCATTATATATTAAGGCCTTATTCTTCCCAGCCAACACAGAAAAGATAAAATGTCACAAAAATGGTGCATCAATAGAAAGATTTAGAGTTTCAGACTTTAAAAATAAGTGCTGAAG